>NC_086357.1:11513792-12113792 GCF_036324505.1 Eleginops maclovinus
TTGTTCAACCTATAAGGTTTCAAAAAGCTTAACAGGTGTCTGGTGTTGATATTAGGCATGAAATGTGTGTGGTGTATTAATTTTCTGCACATGTGATGTGTGTGTTTCAGGTCAGTTTGAAGTGGTGTCAGCGACAGTAAACCAATATCGTGCTGGAATGAGAGCTAACTACACGGTACAGAAGTGCAGCTTCTTGCAGCGTCAGGGTGAGATTATGCTCCATTCAAAAACCTACTACATCGCTGCCATGGAAATGGACTGGAACTACTCTCCAAATCGTACCTGGGAGGATGAGATGTTTCGTGGCCAGGAAAAGTACAGAAGCACCTGCATGTGTTCAGTATAAAAAAAAACAACTTTATAAATAATAATGTATACAGATAGATGCACTTCTTATATATATATATACAGTTTTTTAAATATTTTACTTTAAAAAAAATATTCTACACATCTGAGCCTGTTTCTCTCTCATGCTGCAGCCCTGCTCATGTCTTCCTGGACCAGCAGGGTGGGTTTATAGGCTCTAGTTACAAGAAGGTTGTCTACCGCCAGTTCACCAATAAAAAGTTCACTCAGCAGGTGGAAAGAACAGCCGATATGGAACACCTCGGCATTTTGGGTAGGCTTTCAGCACATTAGAAATTCAAAAACTGTGACATTTTTTATGTTCAAGACGTATTTTTCTTCAAATAACAACACTTTTCATTTTTTCCAGGTCCAATGATTCATGCCGATGTGGGAGACAAGGTGACAGTGGTTTTTAAAAACATGGCTTCCAGGGCTTATTCCATCCACGCCCATGGAGTCAAGACAGAAACCCCAGATGTTCATCTAGCCCAACCAGGTAGATGAGAAATGGCAGCTCATTAAGAAACAGAACATTTTCAATGCAGGTTTTTATTTATATATTAATATTTTGCTATAAAAATATAACATGTATGTCAATGTCAGGACTCTTTATGTTTTATTTGGCCTCATTACTCTGTGTCTTTCCCAGTCCTAAATCGGGATTCAATATCTTGAAAAACTATAATTCCCAGGCGAGACACACTCATACTACTGGTACGTTACGAAGAATACAGGACCAACCACAGAGCAGGAGCAGTGCACTGTGTCGGCATACTACTCCACTGCTGATGTTACCAAGGTAATCTCACGTACACACACACACACACACACACACACACACACACTTACACACACCCACGCACACCCACCCACGTGCACACACGCACATGCATGCACACACACACACACACACACACACACACACACACACACACACACACACACACACACACACACACACACACACACACACACACACACACATACTGATTTTATCTTACTGCCTAACAGGACATGTACAGCGGTCTGATCGGTCCGTTAGTGATCTGTCAGCGTAGCTGGAGCAGGTGAGTGTCCCTGCAACTTAAAAAACAAAAAATGAGAGCTACACAACCTAGTTATTCCTTATTTATTTCATGAAGTACTTGTAATGTGGTTGTGTGATTAGTGGGAAGTATGATGTGGTGCTAATGTTCAATTACCTAAACCAGGGGTTTTCAACCGGTGGTCCGCGGACCCCTGGTGGTCCGCGGCGGCATTGCATGTGGTCCGTGACAAGAGCCTATGTTGATCAGTTCACCATTGTTTTTTTTTAATATAAATTCGCTTTGATATTTCAACACATTTCCAGAATACCGTTACATATCGTGAAAAATATGTTTAAAATAATATAAAGGAAATTCAAGCTGACAGAATGTAGCCTTGCGCCTATCCAGTCTATGGTAGCCTGTGATTCGCTAATGGTAATGAGTTGCGTCGCTAACCTCACTTATTATTCATTACGTACAGTCTTGCGAGCAAAGTTGACACACATTTATAAGCATAGCCGACGAGAGTATTTTAAGATAGGTTGTAGTACAGCAAACATTTGTTACATATGTACTAGTCTAGCTATATATCTAGCACCAATGGATCGTTTTGTAGTGAGGAAAGTGCCAGAGGGACAGGCTGCCATGACAGAGGGTCAGGCTGCCACGACAGAGGGACAGGCCGCCACGATAGGGCAAGGACAGGCTTCCGAAGCGTCAACTTCGCAAAAAAGACGAAAAAGAAAATACAATGAGGAATATGTTAAATATGGATTCACAGTGACGACAGACAGAGCAGGAGAGGAGGTACCACTGTGTTTCGTATGTTCAACAATTCTCTGTAATGAAGCTATGAAGCCGTCGAAACTTACGCGGCATATGGAGACGCATCACGTCCACTTGAAGGCCAAACCCGTTGAGTACATGCAACAGATGTTGCGTGATTTCAAAGGACAGCAGGCTACCATGAGGAAGAGTGCAAAAATAAATGAAAACGCACTGAAAGCATCGTATCTGGTCGCTCTCAGGGTTGCAAA
The DNA here is from genome assembly GCF_036324505.1 of Eleginops maclovinus. Lineage (NCBI taxonomy): Eukaryota > Metazoa > Chordata > Actinopteri > Perciformes > Eleginopidae > Eleginops > Eleginops maclovinus. The sequence goes on from NC_086357.1 coordinate 11,516,206, forward strand.
AAGTAAGAAGCCCCATACCATTGCAGAGCAGCTTATATTGCCAGCAGCCATAGATATGTGCAGAGCTATGGTAAGCGAAGAATGTGCCAACAAATTAAAAACTATTCCGTTGTCAGACAACACAATCGGAAGACGAATTGGGGAAATGGCAAATGATGTCAAAGACCAGCTGATGGCAAAACTCCAGACAGTTCTGTTTTCCCTTCAAATCGACGAGACGACAGATGTTACTAATGATGCGCAACTGTTAACATTTGTGCGATACGAGGACAGTGGCACTATGTGCGAGGAATTTCTTTTTTGCAAACCACTGCCCGGGCGAACTACCGGTGTAGAAATATTTAAAGCACTGGACGATTTTTTCACGGAGCACAATATCTCGTGGCAGAGGTGCGTTGCATTATGCAGCGATGGGGCCCGAGCCATGAGTGGCAGCAAGACTGGACTGTTTGCGCATGTAAGGAGGGTGGCTCCGGGGGTAATTTGGACACACTGCCTGATTCATAGAGAGGCTCTCGCCTCCAAAGATCTCAGTGTTGAGCTCAGTGGTGTGTTTGATGTCGTTGTCAAGACGGTCAACTTCATAAAACGAAACGCATTGAATACACGCCTGTTTTCATCCCTATGCCATGACTTGGGAAGTGAACACAGCTCTCTCCTTTATCATTCAGAGGTGCGTTGGCTGTCTCGCGGCGCTGTGCTCGCCCGTGTGTTTGAACTACGCGGAGCTATCTACGAGTTCTTGTGCGAGAAGCATTCTGATCTGGCTTCCAATTTCAACGATAGTTACTGGTTAACTAAGCTGGCGTACCTCACAGATGTTTTTGCAGAGCTGAACAAGTTGAACAGCTCCATGCAAGGGAGAGATGCAAACGTCATGCAGCTCTACGAGAAGCTCGACGCATTTGTGAAAAAAATGTCAAAGTGGATCGAACGAGTGGAGAGCAATAACTTGGCGATGTTTCCTTCAGTTGAGGAATACCCTGACAGCACTGACATCAACGACACTATATGTGAGCATTTGAGGAAGCTTGTGCGTCAATTCGCAAAGTACTTCACTGATTCGGAAGAGTGGCGCCGTGACAGCAAGTGGATCCTGCTCCCATTCAGTGACGATGCATCAGTAGGGTCAAGTCTGACGGCTGTGGAAGAGGATAAGCTGATTGAGATGTCCACAGACTCTGTCAGGAGGCATATGTACGACACACAGCCCCTTGTTAAATTCTGGATAAGTTGCCAGACAGAATTTCCACAGCTTGCTGCAAAAGCAATGAGGTGTCTTTTGCCCTTTCCAACCACATACCTGTGTGAGAGTGGTTTTTCTACACTGGCGTACTTAAAGAATAAGTACAGGGCTAGGCTTGATCCAGAGAATGACATGAGACTGTCTCTGTCTACCATTTCGCCACGAATAGACAGGCTGTGTGGACTTCACCACGCCCAGATATCACACTGACAGGTAGGCCTAATTCTCCCATGTTTTCACTGTTACGACCCTGGCGGGTTTAGGCCCCGCCCTGTGTTAATGGTAAGCCTGTTCTCTCTCCCTGCTTTTCTCAATCTCTCTCTGCTTTTCTCAATCTCTCTGTCTCTACAGCAGGTGATTGGTGACAGGTCTGTCCTGGCTGGGTTATAAAAGCCCTGACCAGCCAGCAGTTGAGGCTGCCTTGGTCTTCATTTGTTGGATTTTGGTTCTCCGGTGTTGTTGGATTTTTGTTCTCCGTTGTTGTTTTGTCACACACCTAGACTGACTTTGCATGACATTTTTAGTTACTTTTCCCAATACTGAATTGCACAACACTTTATTATTCTTTATTCTTTCTTTAAAATAATCTTTAATTTAATTTAATTTAATTTAATAAATCTACTTTTATTATTATAAAATCTGCGTGGCCTCTCTTTCATGTTTCATGCATTGAGCTATGCATGTAACACCAAATACACACGCGCACGCGCAGGCACATCAGTGGGCCGCGGATTGCTTTCTAGTCCGAATGGTGGTCCCTGGGACAAAACCAGTTGAAAACCCCTGACCTAAACCATGTTTCCTTCTCTAGGAGTCTTGGTGTGCTGAAGGAAGCAGAAGAGTTTGCACTTCTTTTCCTGGTTTTTGATGAGAATGAAAGCTGGTAAGTGAAGACTAACCCAAAACTAACCATCAACTTTATACTTCTTTCGTAGCAGATTGAAATACAAAAACAGACTGTACTTCATTGTACTGTATCTTACAATGCAAATTCAGTTTTTTATTTAAATTCTGAGGCAGTGAGAGTCTGAAAATCATTCTGCCTCTTCAATGGCATTGAATTACATTTCCAGCTAGAAAATACTAACAAAACACTTTAGTCTAGACACTATTTCACAGATAATCAGGATAGTCCACAGTGCTAACAGTCGGCATTTAAATGAGAGTATATCATCAGTAGAAATAGTTTTTAGAAACACTTTTGCATTTTTTCATTGCTGTTGTTATTCCAGGTATCTGGATGAAAATATCCGGAGACACATCAGAAGCCCTCGCACAAACCTGAAGGATGATGAAACCTTCATAGAGAGCAACAAGATGCATGGTGAGAGAAACATGCGCACCAAATAAATTGCATCGTTTGAAGGTTTTTTTTTTTGTTGCATCATCTGGACATCTAATGAAATGCACATAATGTCTTTTCAATAAATGTGTGTTTGTGTGTTTTTTGTGTATGCAGCCATTAATGGTTACATGTATGCAAATCTGAATGGTTTGAACATGGAAGTGGGAGATAAGGTGTACTGGTACCTGATGGGAATGGGCAACGACGTGGACATACACACTGCACACTGGCATGGACACAGTGTGGAATATAAGGTACACACAAAACACAAACATGCAAGATGCCACATTATACAAACTGGTACACACTAATACCAACTCTTCTTTCTCTTCAGCTGGGTGGAGGCCCTCATCGTACTGATGTGTACGAGCTGTTTCCAGCAACCTTTCAGGTAAAACCAACAAACATTTGGGTTCAGCGGTTTTTATTTGCCTTTTGAAACATTGAAACTGCTTCTTGTTTAATTGTAATGCCAATAAGTGAGGTTTAAGTCTAGAATAATAGATTATATCAAGCTTTAACATCAGTGAAGTGTTAGTTGGGCAATCTTTTTCTTTAATCTTTGGCTATCTTCTTCCTGTTCAGACAGTAAAGATGCATCCTCAGTATCCAGGTACCTGGCTGCTCCACTGTCACGTCACTGATCATATTAAAGGAGGCATGGAGGCGATGTATACTGTTACAGAGAAAGGTAAGGGAACATTTAGTCAGCGAAAAAAAATTACACTGTGAAAAAATAGTAATGCAGCATAATCAGGATGCTGTACGTAGAAAACATGTTTGTTTTTCTTCAACAGCGAAGAAGAAGGGGATATTTGGCTGAAGAGTTGAAAAAAAAAAGGATCCAGAAAGAAGACAGCAGGTCAAGTTAAAGTTTTATTCCAGAATCTAATTCAGTAAAGTATTCTAGTATTAAAGTCTGTGCTCACAATACAAGTAATCTTGTGTTATTCCAAAATGTGTAAATGATTTGAAATGTCCCAAATAACACTAAACTGTACAAATACAATAAAGGAAACATTTAAAATAGTTATGATTGTTATGCGTATCCTTTCACAACAGCAGTCAGGCAGCAGGGGGCAGTAGAGCCTGATAGTACATTGCCTTTGCAATGTTTGAGGCAAAGAAGAAATTGGGACATAAGCGAATTTTCTGTTTACAGTATCATTACTTTAATTTACTGAAATCTAGCAGCGGTAGAAGTCTGGGATCTGAATGGCTTGATGTTTTGCAAATCAGCTCAGATGTCGCGGACACATCTGTCTGTAGCTGCTTTATGCAATGTGATGGTCTGACTTTCCACAAACATAGTAGCCTACACAATTACACTCGGTGCACTGTATGAACACAAGACTAACATTTGTTCTGCTCATCTTGAACCACGTTAAGATTAAACCTAGGAAATAATTTAGTAAAAAGTATTTAAAAGTGAAGAGGTATTGCTGTGATAAATCAAAACAGTTGCACGTTGTTACAGAGCTGGCAATTCCTATTTTCATCCAGCTGATGTCACTGCGAACGTGGAAGTTTTAATCCACATACAACTCTAAATGCACTGGCTTCAACATGCAAGGTCCACGAGCACCTACCCTAAAGTCCTGTCCTCAGATCCCCCAGACTTGGATAAAAGCCTCAAAAAGATTTACAAAATGAATCTGCAGTTTGACAGGCATTTGAGGAGACACTTTATCCAGATTCTTTGCTGTTTTCATTGTTCTAAAGGATAAGCGATTGTGAGGATTAACTATCATCACCAAACACACACACGTGAAAAAAAACAAAAACGTAGAAGCACACACACACACCCGCTGACTGAGTGCAGATCAGTGTTGTGTGAGTGCCACCTGCAGTCCTCCGTTAGCTGGCAAGGAAATGGAATTTACAAGATTCAGACCATGAAATGTGGCCCATAATGCCAGCTCTGATCTAAACCTGTACTGAATCTCAATGATGAGCTCTGTCATATTCAACTAATGTAACTCTGCCTGACACTCTCACTCTCAACCTTGGGGGCCAAAATAGTGTGTGTCTGTTGAAAGCCAGGGTACCAACATGTGAGGCTAAGATGTTCAAAAAGGCCAGAGAATGGACAGATTTGTTGTCCAAGTTTGTCTTGAAGGGGTCACAAGAGGAAAGACCATGTTGTTTCCCAGATAAAATGGGTTCTTCACCAGTAAGGTGGCCATGTTTGACATCTCAGATTCAGCTTGTAAGAAACATTTTTAAATGTGGCTCTCGCAATCTCAACTTAAAAACTCAGTGTTGGGTATCAATCAAAAAATCTATCAATGAGAGCTCACATGGTTGATAACAATTGATCGCTATCCTGGCTGGACCCACCATTTCTGTTTTGTATGAGAACTGTCCTAGATTCTACACTCAACTTTTTTAATGTTGTAACTGCACCATCGGGCATAAAGTGCATGAACCTTGCTTTACCTCGTATTGGGACCATAAGGTCTGTGATTACACACTCAAAACATCAAATGTAAGCATAGATGTAGGTAAGTTCAGACAAAGTACAGCTTTCATGGCCTACAAACTTGTTCACATCTTTACCCCTAACGCATTTTAACAAAATATAGAGAAAGAAGGTGGTCTGGCAAAAAAAAACCTTTATTGAATTGAAATATTTTAAATAGGGTAACCATTTTCTAAAATAACCTTTTAGTTCATACCTTATCTTTTCAAGATGATATAGAAAAATCATCATGACATACTGGAGCTATTGAGAGATAAATGCATCTCAATTAGATGTTGACTAAACACAATATGGCATTGTACAGACTAGGGGAAAAACAAGTTTTACCTATATTTTTTATTTAAAGGTACATAATCACCTCCCCTGAGGACTTGTTATTTTCATGTGAAAGTACATCTGTACAAGTGAAATGTGTGATTTAATGTAATGCAGGTGTCTTTTGAACTGAGATGAAGTCTGCCCAGTATCAGGCTCTAAAAAAAGAGCCCTGCTGAAACAAATGCTTGTTCTGGCACTGCCTGGACACAGGGCCTATTAGGACTGATCGCCTGTGACATCAGCATGTTGGAAGCAGATGGCTTGTGGTGCCTGCAGTCGTATCTCTCTCCCACACCGGGCTCTCTGGACACATTCGACATAAGCTTAATTAACGATGTGATAGCGCAGAGGTGTTAAAAAGAGCATGGAGACAGGCGTGAATTCCAAGAGCTAAACTGGCTGGTAATACGATGTGAAGGGATTTCGTACCACATGCTTTCCCACATACTTTCGTTTTCTCTTCCTGTCTCTCACACTTACTCATATCGACCCAGTGTGAGCTCTACAGTGCTGCATGTAAGAAATAAGTTGCAGATCTAAGAACTAAACAAAGCAGATATTTTCTGAAGGCTGTGCTCCCTGTGAGATCTCACTCCACAGGGAGCACAGCCTGTGTTTCTTAAATCTGTAGACATAGTCATACATGTGGGAAATATGCAAGTCAATTTAGATAAATTAAGCTAAGCTTTTCGATTTTAGCTTTTTTTTTACCCACGTGTTTGCTATAAGATGGCAGTAATTACTACAGGAATTAAGTATGTATTTAAAATAATCAACAAAGGGTTGGTTCAGCTTCCAAACCTAAGTGAGACAACCACAGTCATGATGATGGTGAGGATGATGATGATTCATTTCCAAACAGACTTCTAACTGAAACAGGTATACTATTTTTTACCACAGAAAAAAGTCCTGTTACCCCAACCAGGCATGAAAGAAACATACTCAAACGCTTGTTTCTATGGAAAGAGAGCATGTCAAGTGTCAGGGGACAGCATGTGTGATCTCCATGGACCTCACTGTGGCCACAGCAGTTGTGGCTCACGCTGTGACACGCAACATAGATTTATGACACATCAAGTGGAGTTTACAATCAACACAGACTTTTATTTAAACAATATCATCTGAAACAAGGAAGGTCCGGAGGACTGGCCGAAAAGAAGAAAAGGGGTGGAGGGAGCCTGAGCCAGCCACACCATGGGCTGTAGGACTCAGAACTCCCCCTGCCCCTAAACTAAGGGCAGGTGAGCAACCTAAGAAAGCGGAAACATAAACTACATGGTCCTCCAGTCAACACAGTCAACATGCAAGTAGGATAGCGCTAAAGCCATAAGCGGGGGACGACAGCGAGAATGCCAGTCGGCGTCAGTCAGAGAGAGACTTCCTCTCCTGCCTTTCTTTTATGCTGGTGATGAGCTGGAGTTTGGAACACCTGGGCAAAGGCGGGGCCAGGGGGCGATTAGGTGATTAGGTGCACCTGTGCACTAGTGAGAGAGAACAAAAGGCGGGAGCACCAAGCACTCACACTAAATGTATTTACCCATTGAAACACACCAAATGAATTCCTTGCTCTACCATGTAGAGAAAAACACCATCAGCCACATGAAACATGACATTAGGCCAGAAAAAAAGTAATCGCTATCTAGATTAAGTTCCCAGGCGGCAGTTCTCCAATGCTGGAAGGATAGCATGGTTGCACATATCCTGCACACTTGGAGGCCATAGAGTTATATAGTAGAGATGACCTGAGACGCGTCAAGAGATAGGTTTATCATAATTCTGTTGCTGGAAAGTGTATTTAATTTTTACTTAATATAAATAATGAACCTTGCCATATGCTGGCTGCAGCACTCTCACTCAATACTGGACCAGATAAAAAATGTTCCTCATTAGTTATGTTTGGGTAAGTAAGTGTTTGATGCATGTGGAGTGTCACCTCGCTAGTAGTGACTTCTCTGTCCATTGTAGGATTATTACAGATCATAGTAATGAGTAATTTCTCTCTTTAAAAATATCAGCCCAACACTCAACCTTCCCATTTAGCTACCTCTTGAAAGTGCTGAGATATTGATTGAAGCCCCTGTTGGGATTTCATTCTTGTTATCCAAAGTTTTAACAACTACAAAAAGGAATCGCAAAGTGACTACCTGGGGAATTAAAGGTCCGACTGGAATTTAAAAGCTGGTTTATTTTCTCTTTTTTAGTGCCAGGTATTCATCTTGTCTAAAATAAGACAGTTCAAGTTGACTTTAACCAAGGACATTTATGCACTCACAAAAAACCCCTGAGAAAAACACCTCTTGTGTGTTGTGATGATTGAATGACCTTGGCCTTGTTTGTTGCTGTCAAAAATCAATGTGCCGGTTGAATCTAGGGACACTAATTCCCCCAACTTAAGATATTTAGAAACATTCAACAATGGTATCAAGTTCACTGGAATACTTGAACACCCACTGCTTCCACCAAACAGCTACACATGCTGTTTATTGTTCAGCCAATTTGTTGCGCATATTAGCCATTAAACACACATACATAAACCTTCATTAGCGGCTATCAAATTGTGCTAACTAATTGGCCTTTATTAATATTAAGCATGACCATGTCCACTCAGCTCCCCATCAACCCTAGCCAGCTTTCCAGAAATGGTCACTCTGTTTCTGCTCTCTCATAACCACGCAGCAGCACACCTAAAAGACACAAGATGTAAGAGTTGTCATTTCAGTTTTGTTAACACATCTTAAAAAGTTGGTCCCTTCTCCAGTTCAACAATCGTCAGGATGCTCGCCAGCGAGTAAGTCATACCCAGATTTACTATTTTTTGCCATTGGATGTTGAGGCCGCTCTATTGCAGCTCATCCCTGCATGCTGTAGTCTGTTTACCATTGTGTGTTGATCAGAACTAAAAACATGTTTTTTGAGCATGGGTCAACATTACGTTTCATTTAGATGATGCTTTTATCCAAAGTGATTTTCAATAAATTCCAAAACCATAAATGAAAAATGCAGATACAGGCTTCAAATTAGCCAAACCATTGTAAGTGCTTTTTCATCAGTTAGAAATTGGTGTATGTGTAATTCTTAGTGACATTTTATTTGGTTTGGTTTGATGGCCAAGGTACAAGACAAAAACGATGGGTTTTCAGTTTGTGACAGAAGATGTGTAGACTTTCTGTTGTCATTTGGGAGCTCGTCGCACCATTGTGTGACCACGATAGTAAACAGGCGTGTTTTTGCTGAGTGGTAGCTGTGTCAAACTTTTAGTTAAGGAGTAGCAACATTTTTTACAATCCAACAAACAAATGAAGAAACCAAAAGAAAAAATAATATGTTTGTATGTAATAAAGCACCCTTTAGGAAATGATTGCTAATACAATTGCGAGAGTTTTGGATAAGAAGCAATTCTGTGACAAAATTGGCCCACTTTGGAAATCACATACTTGTTGTTCTTGGTTCATCCCTCAAGACTCCTCTATCATTAAAAACCTATCATCCTTCTTTACCAAACGTATCCTTGACTTGGAAAATGTCAGCAATGTATTGCTAACTTTATTGTATCATTTTTGATGTGACCTTGTTAAATAACTGTGAAGCCATTGTTATGCAGCATCATTTTGTATGATTTGGGTATGTTTTGTTGTTGCGGCAGCTGCAAAAATGCAGCTGTTCATGCAACACATTTAGGACTGAGCTAAATAACACAGGATAGAAGATATGTGAGTGTTGATACGACAGTATTTTGTAATATACATTATTTTCCAATAAAGCAAGGAGTTTCCTTTTGTTCATCTATAAGGGCCGGCCCCTTGACAGGGGTCAGGTTGATGCCGATGTAGTTCTTCTGAACAATAAAGTTCCTTATTTTTAAAAGAAGTTTAAGTATTGAGTGGCCAAAATCATCCAAAACAAATCAAACAAGCAAACAACCTACACACAAACAAACCCTAACTCATGTGAAGAAGTCATGGTTATATGTTTCTCTTGTACTTCTTCTAGTGTTCAGAGTCTTGATGATCCAGTTGTGTATTGCTCAAGCTAACTCCGGAAAAATGCAACTCTTACATTTCAATTCGACAGGGTGGCCGTTTTTGATCGCTCTCATTAACACGAAAAACCCATCCGCTGTCACACACCACACCAGAATATGAGAGAAAATTGGCACCACTGCCCCCAATGCTGAGAGAATTAAAATGAGACTAGACAATTTTCCATTGATTGTAAAATGGAGCAAGAGTTTACTATTCAACCGCTGTTTGCCTCAACCTGGCTTAATCCCCAAGGGTGTGAGTCACTTTCTTAGTTTGGAAAACACAGAGAGGTGGTGATTGGGTTTCTAAGCAGATCATGTCATTTAATTATCATCATCAGGAGATCCCTTTCAAATTAATTGTGTAATCCAGGCATAATTACCCATAAAAGCCTCTGTCTAACATCAGACGTAATAGTTGGTGTCGAACAATGAAAGGTGGCCTTATTTGTTAATGCATGATTAGTACTTATGTATTATTGCAGCCCCTTTACAAACCCATACACCAACAATGGTGTGTTTACTCATGTTGCCTGATATTAACATTCAAAATTCAAAATGTATATGTTGAAACACACATTCAAAAAGTAAAGGTTATATTATTCAAAGTAATCTGATGGTCTTCAGAGAGAAGAAGTGTGGCAGGATTAAATAAACGATTCCCTGAAGTGATTCTCCATTTCATTGTATAGAGTTCATCTCAAACCTCTGAAAGTAATGATTCCCCAGATGTCAGCGGATCAGGAAGAAGCATAAGAAACCGCTCCAAATCTAATTAAAAACAAAGACAATTGAGAAAATAACAAGTGGCATTACAATAAATAAATGTCATTTTAATTAAAATGAAGAACTCCTCTTCAATTAAAATAAAATGCAGCTTTAGTCATAAACAAATACCACTTCAAATATAAAGACATATGTTGGACCAATAAACAAAATAAATCAAAAACATAAGATTTACCTTTCACTTACACAGACAGTTTGAGACTGCTCAAAATCACTTTCATTCAGAAAAGTGAGGACTCAAAATGGCCTAAATAACAGAGTCTTTGCACCCTCATGGCCCAAGAGGCTCAAATGCACCAAGCTGCTCTCAATTTTTAATTAGGAGCCAGTCCTCACACCCTGTGCATCAGTTGATCTGATTAGCCCTGCAATCAATCCATTGGGACGATCAGCTCTAAAATATGAGGGAAAATCAAATGACAACAACTAGCAAAGAAGGGACTGCAACATACAGAAATTGAAGTCCTTCCGGATATGTTTTCGGCAGGTGTGTGAGCATTCATAAGAATCCACAAAATCAGTTTAGATTTCTATGTTCACTTTTTTGAACAGCAGTCCGTGTTTAGAGTGAAAGAGCTTTTACTTTGTTTTATTTGTTTAATCTTAATTTCCATCACCTGGCTTACCAATATGTTGTTTATCCTAGACTTACAGTATGCAGTTGGTGTCATGCAGCAGAAAGTGAATGTTGATGAAGGTGTTAAAGTAGTAGTGGGTCGGAATCGAATGAGGTGAAAACAAAAAGGCCCAATTCAATGTTGATACTGTGCCCTACATCTAAAAGCAGTGTCATTAACATAGAGCAGAAGCATTTGCAATGAAGGAAAGTAACCCATGGTTGACATGAACTAAAGGCCTGTCAGTTCTGTTTTTGTCTCCTCTATGTAATAAACCCCCATGGTCGACTTAACTGCATGTCAACACATTCACCCCATCTGGCTATTGGCATTTCCCAGTGGGTTATGAGCAGCGAGGTGTGCTGGGTGGTGCCACATAAATCACTGTAGAGGATGTGACCATCATGCAAAACTGATCACAGAGAGTAGGCCTTATTTAACTCTTGAGACTGTATGTATGTGTGTGTGTGGGAGAGGGGTTTCCATGACTAAAGATCACACACACACACACACACACACACACACACACACACACACACAAACAAACACACACACACACACACACACACACACACACACACACACACACACACACACACACACACACACACACACACACACACACACACACACACACACACACACACAACACTCTTGTCTCAATATCAATGTGCGCCCCTTAATTAGTGAAGCTCTTCCACATGCATCGCGGGCCTGCCCTGTATATTATACAGCTGTTAAATGAAACATAAATGGATGTGGTGGAATTACAACAACATGCATCTCTGACTTTGCCTCTGATCCTGGTGGTTCAAGGGCCGAGCTGCTGCAATTGAATGGGCGGTAATAACTTATAACTAGTATATAGCAATATCTGTCAGAGATCTTCACAAGCCTCTTTAGCGCTGAAGATATTAAGATGTGAATCATTCATCTGCCCCAATACAAAAACCTAATTGAGACTCCTTTAAGACTTACATAATTCATGTATCTGCGAGCGGTGGTCTGATTTCAGATGGCATGGGAATCCAAAGATCTGCGTAATTACAGTACGAGGAATGGCAGACCATTGCATAAGACAGAAGTGATTTCTTGCCAAGGTTCTGTGTATTTTATCACTCTTTCCTTTTTTCTTGCCTCCCCTCCATACAAGATATACCTCGTAGATCAGACTGCTACAGTATTACTCTGCTATTTCAGAGCCTTACCTTCAATAGGTTTCCTTTTCAGAATAACAATGGACTGGTGGCCAGATTCCAGTTCCCATTGCGCTGGAGGATAAGAATAGTAAAAGTTTGTTTATTATCTCCAGGGCAGACAGTGAGTATAGTCTTATCAGTGTGAGGCACATAGAGCTCTGGGGTGAGGAGGGGACAGCATTGTGATCCTCTCCATTGTGACAGTTGGCACAGTGACAAACATACGGACAGTTGGATCTTTTCAAGACTCTGTAGCAAAATAAACTTCTTTAAAGGTAATTTATTTGCTCCTTACTTGCAAAACAATGTCCTAGAACAATGTACACTTCTGTCTGCAGGGTCAACATCAATAACTTTTGCTGTGCTCCAGTGTAAGGTGCAGTGTATTGTGATTTCCATAAGTTGTGGATTGTACCTGGTAACTTCTTGTTTTAGTATCACCTTGGTGGGGATTTCATGCAAGCTGAGCCAATGCTACAAGGTTTAATTGAAACACCATTGGAGAGAATTGTCACTTGCATGTGACATCCTGCATAACCATTGCCGTACACACCTACACTGCAGGTTTTCCTGTTTAGTTTTTATTAAAAGAATTTCGCGAGTGTCCCTTTAAACAAGATTTCACCACAGTTTCATACGGCGCCATATCTATCAGATCATTCCTCAACCTAGACTTACTGTTTGCCTTGGTAAATGATATAGAGAAAAGTACCTGATACCTGTTATCTGAACACATTCAGAATATATATGACAGCATACTGTGTACGGTAATCTGATAAAATACAGTAAAGAACAGCCACATGTTTTTTACGGAAGTTACTTTAAACAAAAAAAGTCAACCATGTGAACGAAAATCCAATGCTGTTATTTGTTAGAAGAACATTCTGCAGATAACTTAGTACATCTGAATAGACAACCAGCACAGCTTCCTCATTTCTTCTCATAAAAGAGCTGTTAACATTGTCTGTATTTTGATATTGATGAATGCTGCATCCAATCATTATAAAGTACCTGTCTATATTTGTGTTTTCAGAGACCTGTCTTTTTCTCAAACTGATGGTCCATTCATCATCATCTCTTACCTTCTGCATTAAGGCACAACAGAAGGAAATATTTTCATCGTCATCCAAAAAAAACTGTCCTCAGTTTCACAAATTTTTTTGATGAATGAACCAATTTGATGGAATGCTTGCATTTCTTTTTGGCTGCTGTCTTTCTGTGTTTTCACATGCATGACTTTCTATTGTTTTCATAAGCCTGTATTTCTTGCCTGTCTTGCACTCTTGTCTGTGGATCTGCTCCTGTGCATCCTGTCTGCCCAGGAGTCTGTCTTGGTCTCCCTAAAGAATAAGATCCCATGTCAAAGAAAATCACTATGACAGGCAGACGCCCCTGAAATCCTCCTATGCTCCTCTATACTGCTGACCTCTCACATCCACAGTATCAGCACTTATTCTGTCAGAACAGCATTTTCAACCGGGATCCTGTTTACTCTTGAGTGAGAAAGAAGAGACAGAGGAAAAGAGACAGAGGATACACAGACACTTGGCTTCAGTTCTTATAATCCGGGTTTGTGACTGCTGTTGTTTAATTAAAGAGAAGCAGAGTAACAAGAGTAACAGGGGGCTTTAGCATAACACACTGCTTTGTTTAGCCAAACTGTGCCTGAGGTTAGAAAGCTTTCAAAGAATGTCAAACTCAGCTAGCCAGGATCCCTACAGATTCTCAGCAGGATGTCATTTGGCAATTACAGATTTCCTACTGAGAGAATATCTTTGTGCAAGGTACCATTTGATCTGAGAGTCTTCATTCATTCCCGTATACTGAGCATTCAATAGGAAATGTCCCACCTATCATCCATGTCAAGTCATGGATGTAGAAAAAAGGTATCAGAGATAAATCTACAGTCTAATATTTTCCATTGACCCCTACATCTCAACAGGAAGCCATTTATGATGGTTCAGGGTTTAATGACCTAACATCTATTAACAGAAGTCAGCTTCTTGTTTATTCCTGGCCACCTTTTTGTTATTCATGTTAAGTCGAAGTGAGGGAGTAAAACACTTTCGCAAAAAAATGAAAAGAAAAACCCACCATCCTCAAAAGTTGGTCAAACCAATTAAGAAAAAAGAAAACCAAGGTGGAGATTACACCATCTTAAATAAATTACTTTCTGGCCTTTTCTTGTGGCAAGTATGACTTATACAAACACAAAATCACTGTATGTATTGTGACATGTATTTACAAAAAATGAATGTGTGTGTGTGTGTGTGTGTGTCGTCAGTATTTCTCACTGTCTCCCAAAACAAGCCTAATGAACTTTTTCTCATGCCATCTGTTTGGTTAAGGTCTGGTCAGGGAATTAAAAATAAGCTCTCTTTTTGGAAAGCCAGAGGGGGGCCCTTGACACTTTGGGCCTGCTAGGCCTGTTCAGTAATCAATGTATGGCTAAAAAGCAACATTTTCAATCAAAAGTTAAACCTTATTTTCTGTGTATGCACATCAGCTTGTTGTAAAAGCACATGCTCTCCAGCAGCATAATGTATGTTGGATCTGCATTCAGTCCAAATATCTCTTTATTTTACCGTTGGTCAAGATGATGGTCGGCAGAAGTCTCAGAAGAATTAATTATAAACATTTTCCAAAACAGTCTGATGAAAACCTGTCAATCGTTCTGCTCTTCTTTTTGATTCGCTGCCCCTCTCGACATCTCATTAGAACAACACAAGATTCATGTTAAATCCATATTTCAGTCATGTTCACTTTTAGAACAATTTACTGTATCGTTGACCACACTCAAGGACTGGAGATCAGGGAGAGAAAGCTGCAGAGCGAGAGAGAGTTCACAGAATTATCATGCTGTATGGGTGATTCTGATATTCTGTACATCAGGGAAAACATACATCTGCTATCCCACCGCTGTCCATTGCAGCCTTGAGCTACTACTTCATAACACTTTCTCACTGACATTCATTGAAAACATTTGAGTTGGCAAACTTTTCCTGGATGGTTTCACAGCAACTAGTACATGAATTCATAAGCGGTTTTACAGAGCATCTCAAACACTGTCATTTGGTTTGTATGGTGGAGAGTAATTGGTGTGCTGTTTGGAGGAACCAGAAAAAGTTTCAAGAATATTAATGTGATAGTGTCTGGCACATCTCCATTTAAACTAAACTACAGTACATACCGACTGGTGATCTTTTCTGTCTATCCAGCAACACCTGAAACTCTGTATGATGGAATTAAACTTCCATGGCGTAAAGCACCCCAAAGCACCCAAATCGTCAGGGGGCCTCTATCTCTGTATTTTCCTGGCTTCTGGCTAAAAATATCTGGAAATAGAAGGTGAATGCATTATTAGAAGGAAATCAAATAGCTGGTCAAAATGTCTAGGACAGGTGGCAAGCAGGTTTTGCCCACCAGGGAAGGGTTTGCAATTTTCTATCAGGATAGACGCCAAGGAACTTTGCCACAATTTATGAATATTTTATTTTTCATTTAACTCAAAATGTCAAGGCCCTGTGAAGTTTCTGTTGGAAGAATACCGATGGTCATGCACTCTTAAGCCAAGTGTATTTTTTGTAACCAATGTAAACATCAAATGTTTAAATGTACACTAGATTCAACAAAAAGTCAGGCACTGTTATTTGTAATCCATGTAATTTTCAACCAGGAAAAATAATGAGTTGAATGGTCGTCCACCATCATCCCGGTTCTGAGGAAACAAAGATCACAGGATTAAATGACTACAGACCCGTTGCCCTGACCTCTGTGGTTATGAAGTCCTTTGAGCGCTAGTCCCATTTCAAAACCATCATGGACCCCCTCCTGGACCCCCTGCAGTTCGCCTACAGACCCAACAGGCCGGTAGACTATGCTGTCAACATGACTCTTCACTTCCTCTTTCAACACCTGGACACTGCAGCAACCTACGGCAGGATCTTCTTTGTTGACTTCAGCTTAGCTTTCAATACTGTCATACCGACCTCTGCTGCAGGACAAGCTCTCCCAGCCGCAGGTGCCCGACTCCACATGCAAGGGGATCAGAGATTTCCTGTCCAGCAGTGAGGCTGTGGAAACAGGTCTCCGAACCCCTGACAATCAGCATTGACTCTCCTCAAGTCAGCGTTCTTCCCCTCTGCTCTTCTCCCTGTACACCAACAGCTGCACCTCCAGTCACCAGTAACTGCACATGTTTTAATTGATTATATTTTTATTCTACAGTTATACCTATACTTCACCCATATTCAATGTAAATATTGCTATATCTTTATGTTATTAAAGTGTTTTTATCATTGTTTTATTTTTATGTATTTATGTTTATGTATGCAGGGAGAGAAACAGAAATATTGGGTTTCCTCTCTCTCCCCTGCTCCATGCAACATTACAACAGAGTAAAAAGTAGGTCCCTTAAGAAACAGCCCAAAAAGGAAGAGATATTTAATTCTGTGTTTTGCTCAACGGTAAGATTGGTCAAAGAAGCTATCTACGGAAGATGGGAAGTAAGAATTTGATGACATGGGATCTTCGTTACCAATTTTAGACCCTTGAGTCTCTTGGAACAGTAGTTGTTCTGTTTTTCTACCAATGCACATGATGTGATGTGAATAGATGTAGTTCAGGTTGCCATGAATTAACGTAACTTATAAACCCCTAAAATATCAAATTGAATGGGGTATTGATATGTGTGCCTAGAGATGTTGTAACTGGGAAAGAGATTCGAGACATTTTTTATCTCCGTTCTTGACTTTTCAAGTCACTGCTCACGTAATATGAACAGCGAAACGTATAATACAAATAGACGTTAGTGTGGTTCTATGCCCAGATCCATTTAGTATCAATTTATTCAAGCTTAACTTTAACGAAAAAGGTTGGTTCATTGCAATTTGCTAAGTCTTGGCAAGCCTTGTCTTCCATTGGACAAAAAAAGGAAATAGTATTCTGGTGCGATTTAATTACCTCTAGTTTCTCTATGGGCTTCTTTTTTTTAATGATCAGATATTTGGAGCTTCCCCTGTACAGCACAATAGGTGTTGTTATAATGTGTTGTTCCCCTCCCTAAGCTCGCTCTGAGAACTTGACCTTTTTTTGGGTAGTGGGAAAAATTGAGCAGTCTTGGAGGATGAGCTGACCTTTTCTCCTGAGATCTCCTGTTTGGATCTCATGTTGCTGAGTTTCCCTTAGAACACTTTGGTGACTCATTCAGAATCCAGTGCTGTGCTGTCTCTTGCTGCAGAGTGGGTGTGTGTAATGGGGTTTGGTGAGAAGGCTCCCAGATGGACGAGACAACCTCTAATTACTCCCTAAGAGGGATGAAACTAAACTTGTATTGTGTATGTGTGCGCTATAGATAAAATGAGAGTGGGGAGTCTGATTTTCTACTTTACCCAAGTGCTATACTTAAAGGGCCAGAGTCTAGGAGGATCTATTACCAGAAATGGAAGATAATATACATTGATTTTTGTAATAACCCCTGAAACTAAGAGCAGCGTTGTTTTTGTTGACCTCAATTTAACACGTCTTTTTATGGAATCAACCATTTTTCACCACAATGATGTCTGCCATTGGTGAAAAGAAATTGCCTCTGAACTAGGCAGTCCACAAAAACGGACAGGTTTTTCTTATTTTCATAAGTAAACTGGTAGGCACTCCAGATCCCAAATGTATGTGCACAAGCACGGCTGAGTTCTAACATAATCTGTCCCCTTTAAATGTCCAGTGAGTACATAGGATTAAGTGGCATTGAGCATTGAAATTACCCATAACAATAAACTAAAAATCCTTTGCCCTCCCCTTCATTTTCCAAGCTTTTTGGAGAATCCACAAAACCTTCAGGTTAGTAAGGTTCTTCTCTAGAGCCACTGTCTGTTCTTGACTACTGTAGAAACATGGTGATGCAAAATGTCCACTTTTGAAAGCTATTGATACAGTTAAAGAGTCAAAGAAATCCATGCAGGGAATTTAAAGGACATTGTTGTTGTTCAATTATGCAAATATTTGAGCTCGTAATTGTTCACTGTCGGTGTTCAGACAATTGTAGCTAAACTCTGTTTTGCTTATCGGAACCTCCTGAGGAAGACACTGATTAATCTGCCTGCCCACAGCGATAGTTTATCCGTTTTCTTCGGGGGTCATTTCTTATCTTGTACGATGGTGCTGTGAATCACAAGGACATACTGAGGACAAGTGGACAACACAATAATTCATGTCACAAACACCAGGTTGATAAAATGTTGACCGACTTTTTAACACACCTGTTTTTAAATGATTCTGTTTATATTATAACTACCACAAATTTATGTTTGAAATTCTTTCACCTCTATTAACAAAATATGTTATACCTTATACCTTGCATGCAAAAAACCCAATTTTGTGGATAATTTGGCCGAATGCATGTTTCTTTCAAGTAGTGTGTACATCTACTAAGCTCTAGGAGATTAAGAAATGCCATTACGCTTTGATTTAAATCCCTATCAGATGCATATTGGGAAAAATATTTGAGCTCCATGTGGATGTAAATTCATTCAATAGTCAAGCAATCGACCGTCTCCCTGCAGGGACTAAAATAATATAAGTGTGAGTCTTATTTGTACAGAATACTAATTTGTATTATATAATGTATGTAAAGTTAGGGAAATCTATAGGGAAATAACAAAGTGGGGATTTACAACAAAAATGAATCCAAAGCAATGAGACGTTCACTAAATGTCAATATTGAAAACTTAATGAGAACATCAATGAAACACATACATGAGTACCAACTGCAGCATTCCCTAAAGGTTAGCATAAATTCAAATTCATATATAGCTATAAATATGTATTAATTCAATTATGATTTCAGTTGGAATGGGAGGGATAAAAAAAAAGTTGTGTATCATGTGCTTGATCATAATGAATATAAAGTTAAGAAAATGTCCTCCTGTGTGCCTCTGCAGAAATGTTCTGGGTACACTGTGACTCAAACTATGTGACTGAAACAATATTTAAACATAGCAAAATATGGGAAGCACATCAGTCTATTCTACACAGCCCAGATGACTGACACTCACCTGATCTACCATACAAATAACCCTCTAAAAAAAGGCCTTCAACTTCATTAACTGTCAAAAAATCCTTATATTAACTTCAAATGGTCCACACCGTTGCCTTGAAGCAATTTTTCCGAAACATTAACCAAGAGAGCGTTATCCATCACCGTAGATTACTTACTTAGAGCTGCTTCTTTTCCATGGGACTCTGCTTTGAGCACATTGGTAAACATTGGTACACCTTCCCACAATGCACCTCTCCTCCCATAAAGCGGTGCAACATAACCCCCGGAAATATGCATATATATATAAAATTCAAGCAGTGAAGGACATAAATTCTGAAACTGGAACTGCACTGCTATACATAACCCATGTAGACAGTAATTTGGATGGTGATAAATAGTGACCATAGTCAGCTTTATAGTGAGATGAAAAGGATAGAGAAATTAACTTAATTTTATCCTTGCCATTAACATGTATTTTTGAAATTTAGACTTTTATCTAAGCCTTAATGATTATATTTCAGATGTAAATGTAATATAATAATTATAATAATAATAGTCTTTATTTGCATAGCACCTTTCATACAATAAATGCAGTTCAAAGTGCTTCACAGTCGACATGGCACAGAAAGTGTATAGCACATAGAATACAGATACCAGTAAAGGACATTAAAAATAAAAAAAATAGCATAGACATAAAACATACATTGAGAGTAATGCATGAACAGAATAGTTGAACAACAATGAATAAACAGGTTTGACTATATAGATGCATTGCTTTGTTGTTGTTTTGAAGCATAAACTCTGCTTTTGGGTTGTTAAACAGCACCCACACACACATACACAACTGTGCCCCAGCTACATGGCAAATGTCCTGCAATTTGCTATGGACCAGAGTCACCTTGGGATAGGACATAACTGAATTATAATGAGTGGCTATTGAGCATCTTTATTTTTCTTGCAAAATGCAAATTTAAGCTGGCTTCAATGATTTCTATTGCAGCTTCGAGAAAGAAAACAAAAGCAAAACAAAAGGATGTGGTCTAGGTTACAAAATATTTGCTTTGGCCATCTCAACCTGTGTAAAGCTAGAATCTCAAAAAATAGAGCAGGTATTTGAAAAGTTGCTCAACATTATGATAAACCTGGTGTATGTAAGAGTAGCTCATCAATATTGCATGGGATCCATGAATACATTAGGGGAGATGCAACTTTGAGCCAGCCGGCAAGAAAGGATGCTGTTTAATGCAGCTTTAAAATTGAGTTTCTATCAGCTTTACATCAGGGTTGACATTTTTAAAGTAGGACAGTTGTCAGTAGTAAAAATATCTTTTCATACTTAGATGAGCCAGTTAACTGAACCTTCTCGCCACAAGTAATTTAAACCTTTGATTAAGAAACATGGGTGGCTTTGTTAGCTTTAATGTATCATCTGCATCAACAATAGATGGAGGAAGACACTTTACAGAGAAGATGACACGTTCAAACAAGTAAAGATCCACTACACACATGATCCAAGAATATACAAACCTTAAAACAATAACAGTACCAATGACTAAATGCACACGTTTTCCATAATACAGGGCGTGGTAATTTTGACTGACAGGTGGTTGCTGTCACAGACTTTTGCGAAACTCTTTGCCCATTTTTGGTTAGTCTCAAGTTTTGGTACTGCCTGCAGCACACGGTGATGTCTTGTCATCCATAGCTTTACAACAGTTTTTCATAAAGCTATGGATGACATTGATGTTTGATATTATTAGTATATTATTACGTCACACATTCCGGCTCAGACTCCCAACTGTTGTTGAGAGGAACGTTCCCCCTTTCAGCATGTCAAGAATTTGCACATCGTTATTCTGCACAGGGAAGTTCAAACTTCAAAACTCTATAACAATGATCAAAACATCATCGAGTCCAAAGATGCTTTGATCTTGATGTGAGATGTATAAGCTATATAATTAGATATGCATGGCTTTTTATTGATTATCAACAGGCCTGTTGTTTGCATCTAAACAGAGGTGGGAAGTAAGTACACTCAAGGACTCTACTGAAGTGTATTTTGATTCCAATACTTTTCTACTTTTGCTTGAGTAATATTTTGATTGCAGGACTTTTACTTGTAAGAGTATTCCTACACTCTGGTACTTCTAATTTTACTTAAGTACAATATCTAAGCACTTCTCCCACAGCTCATCCACACAGTAGCTCAGTCAGTGGTCTATCAGAGCAAAACAAAACAAAAACAACTGAACTGTACAAACGGAGTAATTAAAGTTAATTTCACGCATCTGCAGTTTGTGATCCAGCAGACATCGAGGCATTTATCATAATTAGTGGAGATGCTCAGATACCCTCAAGTCCTATCAATCAGCAGGCCACCTCTGGCCCTGGCGCTGAGCTGCAGAGTGTCTGCACTGCTGAGCAGGTCATAAGCTGTCAGCAGCTTTTCATTGACGAGTATAATGCCACATGCGGCAAGAAAAGGGCAGCAAGGACTGCCATCAACCTTTTTCCACCCAGGCAACCACCTGTTCCAAAAACCTTCCTCTGGGGGACAGGAGCCGTCTGCAACGACCAAATCCACCTGTTGTTTTAGAAGCTTTTTGGCAAGAGCTGACACCTAACTGACACCCAGTCCTCCAGTGATTCACCCTGTGCAAGCCCACTAAAGCAAGTTAGCCTTGTTACTGTCAGAGCTTATCACATGTCACAAATGATTTTCCATTTTGAGAACAGCCTGGCATCACAATTTGTATAAAACCTTAACTAACACTGTGTACCTTTTTATCTCTTAGTGTAATAGCTGCTAATGTGACATATGTCTTTAGTTAAAATATATTGCTGTGCTGTAACGAACACACAACTAATAGGACCGGTGTTTCCTGCTTTTGTTTGTCACACATTTAAAACTTAGCTGTATGCTACTCTACTCTATGAATATCGACTGCCATGTGCAGAATATCCTCCCAAAACTTTTCTTACAATAACAAAAGAAAAAGGCCTTAAAATGCACAAAACTACAGAAAATGCACAGATTGGTAATCTTGTTAACAAAACAAAAGTGCATAATGTTAGGAACAGATTAGCACCTTGGGGAATCCCATAGAAAAAGTTCAGCTAACGATCTTACACCAAAGAAAACCATACAACATCAACGGCAGTTCTGCAACAACCTGGATTTTTCTGCACCTCTTTTACTAAATAAGATAAACATTTTAGATTAAATGTTTAGTGAGACAGTGACAAACAAATATGCAGCACCTGTTCAATTCTCCAGCGCATGCTCTTGCAGAAATATATTACCACCACATAAGGGGCTGCATTTAATTTGTAAATGTCTTTCATCACTCAGTTTTTGCAATTATTTGTGCACTTCCTCATTTGGAACATGTAAGTCCCGATGCACTGCACTTCTTGTCACCGTCATCTCTAATGTTGCTCTGGAGAGGGTCTGTAGAAACTCATGTGCTACCTTTGTGACAGCACCAGCTGTATCTGTTAACCTGCAACTTACAGTATGAGCCTCATCAGT
Source organism: Eleginops maclovinus (assembly GCF_036324505.1). Classification (NCBI taxonomy): domain Eukaryota; kingdom Metazoa; phylum Chordata; class Actinopteri; order Perciformes; family Eleginopidae; genus Eleginops; species Eleginops maclovinus. The sequence goes on from NC_086357.1 coordinate 11,538,788, forward strand.
AAGGTTCATGTCATGTAAGCTAAGATCCGGCCTCCACCGTGCAGGTTCTCACACCAACCAGTAGAAGTTATGCTTTAATGAGGACTATAAAGCTTGTACCGTAGCCAAAAAAAGAGACCCAGGTCAAATTCTGAATTGAAACTACCAACTTTTCCCAAACTAAATTTAATTTATTGTTGGACAAAAGTTTGCTTATTTCTGTAGATCATATTTTTTCAGATCAATGTTTTCATTTTTCTATCCTGCTTTTGATCTACCACCACAATAATGAGAGTAACATGTCAACTGATCTTGAAAAGGATGGTTATGCATAAAAATAGCTCTTTTTTTTTTATAAAACAAAATCCAACTAACTGACACAAATCTTAGTTTTTCCTCAATTTGCAACAGGATTTCAAAGAAAGCACACTAGAGATACTCTGCTGTGCTGCACACCAAGAATACTGTTTAGATCTTTCATCACCTGCGGACTTGAACACATTGCACCATGAAAAGAGTTGAGTTATATCTCAACATGGTGGATTCGGTGGTAGATACTGTACCTGCTGAGACTCATCACTGTTTTATGTCGTGGCCCACATAGAGTGTCTTGTTGCCATTAAAAGCAGCCTTTGAGGAGGATACTGACATTCTGGTGTGCATCACATGACCTATGAGGCTTTTTTTTTTACTCCGTGTCCGTTTCTCCTGGTTGCCATCCATTAATGAAGCCACAATCAAAAGTGAACTGTATTTCACATTGCAGATGTGATCTGGACCAAAAAAATCTCTAGACATAAAATGGATCTTTAACAGTTCTTATCCTTATGTGAACTTCTTTCATCATTTGGTGACTCAAATACTGCATACATTTTTGTTTTGTTTCGATTATCCTCAGAAACCTTTTCAAATTGTATTGTAATAATAATAGAAAATGAATAATAATAGTTTTTCCACGGGTTTTCTTTTGGAACAGGTAACTTTGTAATCTAGGTGAATACAGGGAGTTGAGAGGCTTCATCGCCATATACTTTTTTCAGAGCAAAACAGCATTGAAATTACACTTGTCTCTGTTTTCCAAGCAGTCATTATTAGACTCTCAGAGAAAAACATCTAAAATCTTCAGCAGGGAAGATGGATGGACTGTGTGTGAAGACAATGCGGCAGATGAGGTCTATAGGTATCTATAGATTTCCGGAATACTGTCTCAGCCCAGTCATTGTTCATTCAGGCAGTCGGTAGAAAAGCCATATCGACACCAGTGACAGGGGCGTACATCTCATGAGAATGTGTGTGTGTGTGTGTGTGTGTGTGTGTGTGTGTGTGTGTGTGTGTGTGTGTGTGTGTGTGTGTGTGTGTGTGTGTGTGTGTGTGTGTTTATTTATGACTCTTTATGTGTGCATTTTTTACCTGCCCATCTTTTTGCCTGCTTTTTGTTAGTATGTTTTCTATCAATCATCCCTGTTTGCCAGCTGTAGGGCTATTTCATTTATATATGTGGCTCAGTATTTGACAGCACAATCTATAATAAATCTGTCTGGCTTTTGTATTTTTATCTGTCTCTGAGTAATTCGCAGGATGCAGCCATATTCTCCAGTTTGTTGACAAAAGCCTTAAAGAGGCTTACTTGTGTGATATGCTCAATATATTTCCAATGTTACATGTAAATCTGCTAATGCAGAAGATAAACACCAGTTTGTTGTTCTGAAAAAGGACAGTACAGTAACCTACTAAAAATGACCTTGAACAAAGTTGAAAATGTTCAACTTCTGCTCATAGTGGTTTTAAACTTCTGGGAAGAGAAGCAAAACATTTTGAGGTCAGTAATCTTATTTCAGATGATAATCTTTATGTTTTGTCCGGCCACAGCCCTGTCATGGTTATAGTGTTTTGTTAGTTTTATTTTGAAATGTATCTTCCTTCTTGTGTCTTGTCTGGTCTTACTTCCTGTGTTTGCCCTCCTGTGTCTGATAGTCTCATTGTGTTCACCTGCTGCCCCTGTGTTTCTCCTCCCCTCCCCAGCTGTGCATTGTCCTGTGATTATCCTTGTGTGTATTTGTCTTGCCTTTTACTCCTTGTCGGTTCGTCGTCTTTCCCCAGAGTTTGTTCCTGATGTCATGCCGTCTTCATGTTTGTCCTTCCTCATGCTCCCCTTGTTTGTTAAAGTTAAGTTCATTCTTGTTTTTTTCATTGTCATCAGCTTTTTGAATTAAAGCTCGCTTTTTGCTGAGAGCTATTTGGATTATTTTTACTGCACTTGGGTCCTATTTACCCCACAGTGAAAAGCCCTCTAGTGAGAAATGTATATAATGTCGAATTGTACAGGTAATATTAGAGCAATGTGCAGCTTCATTGTCCTATTCATTCTGTTTAATTTACTGTCAATAAGTTAAATGGGGTCAATGGTAGAGGTGCACTGGTTCAAAACCTCAAATAACAACAATCAAGACTGTTTTGAATCCATGAGTTCTGAGTCTCATACTGCACTCTCATGTTGAGAAACAAAAACATTTCTCAAAGGTTTCACGTTGGAGCCTGTCTTCCCCTTCAGCCCTTTACACCCAAACCACCCTGCAGGGACTTATTCCTACAGTCCTCACTGCAAAAACCTCTGTTGTTATTTTCCTCTATTTGTCTACAATATTTTCCATTGACCCACCCGCCGTTCATCAAATAGAAGACAGTACAAGTGCTTTTTATTCGTCCTTAGGTTGTTGAAACTGAAGGGTTTTTTTGATCTTTATGTTTTCCAAAAGCTGTAGTTATCCCCCATTTTACTTTGTCTGTACCAACTTACTTTTTTTTCTTAAGAAACTGAAGATTTTCTACCATTTGTACACCAATCACATCATATACAGACAAACAACAAGGTTGAGAAGAGTAACATGCTCTCTCCAGTAGCAGAGACACTTGAAGGGCGATTCACGCCTCTCTGGATATAATTAATTTGACCCGATAGTCTCTGTGCTCTGATAACTGGTAAACTGCAGGAAAGCTTTATGTTTGCTGTGGCGGACAGGTGCGGGCCCTGAGAAACAATTGTTTCTGTATTCCTTATATTTAACTCACACCAATGGGCTGGCTAGAATAAACTGCTTTTAAACTGTGATGTATTGTATATGATAATAGGTATAATGAAATGGCAATACTAGTACCAACAAATTCATTTGTCAGACAATGCTTAAACAATCGGGCATCCAATCTGTAAGTGTGTATAATAACACAAGACACTTTTTTTGGTGATATACTATTAAGTTGTCCTTATTTTTTCCCCTGTAAAGTGCTGGAAAGAAACTTCTTACTTCAATTCATGAACTGTAATTAACCATGAATACTTCTACTGGATTAACTTTCAGAGGGAAATATGGCAGAAAACATACTCCCCTAGGAACTAAACTTGTTAAACTGTTTCGGGACATGACATTTATTCTTCTAATGCCAAAATAAAATAGTAAGATGTCACCTGCATTTGGTTTAATGCAGTGGTTCATTCCATCGTCCAATGTAGCAATGGGAATGTGTTGATGTCTTGGCTTGTGCAAGGGGTGAACAGACTGTCAGCAAAAGTTGTCAAACAGCAACAAATTAAGGTGTCCTGCCCAAAAGGTGAGGAGGGCTGTGTGTTGTGATATGGTATGTCTAAGCTCTTATTCACTGCCATATTGGCACATACATTCAGGTTGTACACAAGACCATTGGGCTGGCCTGGCAGATACAGAAGCTTATTTAAGTAGTAAAAACAATGAAATACCTCACTGTTATCATTTCAATTATGTATTTCAACACAAAACACCGTATAACAAACACCTCACCCTTTCCTGATCAAGAAGTAATATTGATTGTTGTAAATCAGATGCAGTCGAAAAGTCAAAATAAATCTTTGCCTATTCTTTACCAATGTTACTTGACCTCTATGAAAAACGTTCTGAGGTCAAGGAAAGATAACTGATTTGCAGAACATGTAATATCAGTTTTTACCTTATATTGATTAAAAGGTGTGTGCATGTTGGGATGAATAGCACACAAGAGTGTTCAGAGATTGATGGACATGCAGATTTGTCTCACATAGATGCTCTTATGCAAACCTTTAATGATTCGTCTCTGGATTCAGTGGGGAGATCGAGGGTGAGGAATTAGAATCAGAAAAATTGAGAACATTTGCATAATGAAGTTTAAGTGAGTGCTCTGAGGCAGAACACAACCTATGACCCTTCCCTCCCTCGTGAGACTGCCCGTGAGAAACAGTCAAGGTGAAAAAAACCAACTTATTTTTTCTACTGGCTGCCTTGAGAGTTTCCCTGATCTATTTTTCTCTTTCTCAAGTGGCTGCAATAGTAAATACAAAGTGTGCATCGGATTAACAGCTAGCAGGAATTTATGTTATATCAGGTTGCCTGACTCATTTCGAAAGGTGTCAGTCAAAAGTTGATACCAAAGCTTCACAAAAGACAAACTAGGGTGTAAATTAATTTGCTGGCTTAAACTGTGTCTCATCAAGGTGTATCTTCTCACCTAAACTAATGAGAAACACACGATCATTAAAAAAGGAATACAAACTTGTAATATCTTTTAACCTCCTGTTTAACAGCCTACACTTCATGAGACCTATGAATCAGATATTTTGAAAGAAATACCCAAGGGGCATTGTCAAGTTTGCATATCACAGGGACAGTTTCTCATACAAGCTCTTCTTATTTTATTGTTGTACAGAGGTTGCCTCTTGTTTTGTTTTTTGCCTCGTGACAGTTTTATTGAACGCTTTCTTTTTCCCTTTAAAGGATACAATGTGGGCTGTCATATCTATTTAATGTGTTGTTTGATAATGATAATACTGTTGGTTATAGTGTAGTGAAATGTAGCTTAAGTCATTGGCTATTTGCTAAACCTTTTCAAGAAGAGCAATTGTTTAGCCCTATCTTATATACAACTAAAGAGAAAAGTTACAGTCCAACCAGAAAGTAAGAAGAAAAGTGGGCAAGACCATTACAAAACGTGTCCACTTTATTCTACTGGTTAAGTGTAAGGTCCATTCACGAAAGTAATTGCCCCAGTCAAAATATGAAATTAAAATATCTATAAAAAACTCCTGTTCATCTGTCCCTTTAGTACCTGTCCTAAACCAATCAAATACCTGAGGAGCACATTACTGAGCCAACTCAGGTAAGAAACCCTGGAGACTGCAGCTGCAAACAACAAATTGAAACTACAGCAAGGCCACACATCACAGAGGAAGGTGTTAGAGGCGTGGCAACACGCTTTTTATTCAGGGTGTGCATTCAAGGCTGAACAAAAAGCCCAAAGCCAAAACAACTTTCCTTTCAAGTTGAAGTTGGATGACACGCCAAGCCGCGGCATTCTAAACATCTTTTTCGGGCAAAATGAGGCTTAACAGATTATTTAGTTGTGATTGAAAAGCAGTGCAAACAGGAATTCATCTGGATTTTGAGATGGAACAAGGCTGAACGATTAGGTGATTAGTTGGAAGTGAAAAGGAGTGAGAGGCAGAATCACCCATGGATAAATTGCATCAAGGCTCTAAGCCCCCGATAAGCACAACAATGGAATGTGGTAACTAGTTTCAGAAATGCTCTTATCAGTAAGTAACACCTTACTTTTGAAAACTTTTGATTTTTAAAAATGTTGCTTCCTTAAACAAATGGTGCCCCTGTGCATCTGCCCTGCCTTTTTATGACATCTGGTGGTGTGGATTTTACTGGTTACTGGTTTACACACAATATCACTCGCTATACGTTCACCCTGTTCCTCACAATTGTCAGAAAAAGAAAAAGAAAGATTCTAAAAGAGGGTGCCTTTCTTGATTTGCTGAAATATGTCAGTGTCTCAGAGAGAGCAAAGCATTGGAGAATATTAAACTGTCTCAGGGTTGGCTTTAAGCCCCCTCTGCTCTGACCTTGGGCCATAAAAGCATTACTGATGTATTACAGGAGCAAAGACTGCATAATTACACGGGAGAGTAGAGGGAATTTAACGCACAGCACTAGAGGCTGGATGTTGCATGTATGGAAGGGTATAAATACTGTATGTCATTTGAGTCGAGCTTTGCCTACAAATCTAATGCTGTGCGGGGGGAAAATCACAGTGTAGGTGACGATTATGATGAGTTTGAAGCAAAACCTAAACAAGAAATGTTTAGGATCCATAGATGTCAAATTGCAAAGAAAAGCACTTTGTTGGTAAGACTAAGGACATTACTACGGTGAAATCAATCAAAGTGCAAATGACCAGTTTTTAGGGTAAGCTGTTTGGCGTGATGAATAAAAAAAAATCCTGCATCTACTTTGTGTCTTTCACCTAGACAGGTTGCTGCTGCAACTTAAATTACAATGGGATGGGTAGTAGAATTTAGAGATGAACTCAAACTGTTTGTGTGCATCATATCAATAAAACATGAGTCTTTTAGAGACTCTTTGTCCACCAGAGCAGCAAATCACAGTGATCTATGTCCGTATTCTTGTCTGATCACTAAAGGGTTGAATGCTGGCAAGGTAGGGACGAAATGTAACAATGTTCCTGACGAATAGTCTTTGTATTGTAGATATTGCGGCGTCAAAAACCCACAAGTTTTTTTAATCTAACTTTGAACCTGTACATCATCTTCCTCATACATATCTGTCAGTACCATAAGGACAAAGGTGATGTTGAAAAATGTTTAAGAGAAATTCATTTTTTATTGAACATGAAGCACCAAGGTGGCTTGGTGGTGATAATTGATATGTATCAGGAAGAATATTAAATCCCCTTGTGGAAGCAGAAAGGAGGGAATTACAAGAGTGGCCATCTTAACACCCCGCTACCACCTTCAGAGTAACCTCCAGTTGTCCCTGACTCTCTATACCAAAAAAAAAAAGTATTATTACTTCTTGATCAGGAAAGGGTGAGGTGTTTGTTATACGGTGTTTTGTGTTGAAATACATAATTGAAATGATAACAGTGAGGTATTTCATTGTTTTTACTACTTAAATAAGCTTCTGTATCTGCCAGGCCAGCCCAATGGTCTTGTGTACAACCTGAATGTATGTGTGCCAATATGGCGGTGAATAAGAGCTTAGACATACCATATCACAACACACAGCCCTCCTCACCTTTTGGGCAGGACACCTTAATTTGTCTTTTGCTGACAGTCTGTTCACCCCGTGCACAAGCCAAGACATCAACACATTCCCATTGCTACATTGGACGAAGGAATGAACCACTGCATTAAACCAAATGCAGGTGACATCTTACTATTTTATTTTGGCATTAGAAGAATAAATGTCATGTCCCGAAACAGTTTAACAAGTTTAAAAAGTAAATGAGGGAAAAAAACAACATGTGAATTATTGTTGCCAAGTAAACATTAAAGATGACCCTATGTTTGTGACGTAAACATATACTCAAGGCTATACTGTACTCAGCACATTGAATAGTGATCATAAAAAGGGAAGTTGTTTTTGTTAGAACTGCTTTCTCATGTAATGTTGAACTGGACACAATCTTTTGCCACCTTCAAAGCCACATTGCTATGCTGGATACATTTTCCAGACCGATTATGATGAATATGAACTGACATCAGAGGTCTGCCATGTCGTTTTTAAATCAGGTGGGTGGTGGTGCTGTTTCTGCTTGCAGCGCTGCAGTCTCATCAGATCACTAATCAGGCAGAATGCTGCTTGTAATTATACAGCCCACCACCTGAATGCAGCAGGAAACAGCAGCAGAGAGTCATCACGCTCTCCGCCCGCCTCTGTTCTTACCAGTAATAGATGCTGTTTCATCTCTGCAAAGAATCATCAATCAACTCTCTTCATTCAGATAACAGCCCATTTATTCATAATGCTTGATATCAACCTTGAGTGAGGAGTGTGTTAAATGGAATTATCATTGCGGCGAGCCGTGTAATAAATTTGCCCACACGTAACATTAGAGACAAGCAGAAATCCTCCTGGTATTAAGGCAATTATGAAGTATGTAAGCAATTACTACATCATTTAAAAATGACAGCCATTTCTGAAATAAACTCTGTTGGATCTGTGATGGGCATATCGATTGCTGCTTCCAGTGGAGCTGAAAAAGGAATATCTTGTTTGATCAAATGGAAAATAACTTTGCGCTTTAAAATTACTGCAGTTAAAGGTTAAAAAAACAAGCCATGATACACATTAAATACACATAGGTCTATGTTTCAAACTTAAAAGAACTAAACCAAAATCCTCTCACTGTCAAGAACGGGGTTTAATTTATAGATGTAGGCTGTATAAGAGACTAGCTCATTGTTTTTCATTAACACAATGATGGAATAACGTTTATTAATGTATCTGATCAAATGCCGTCCAAATTCCAAAATAAAACGTTCAGGGACAAAGCATTTCATTTGTTTTGTAAAGCAATATAATGTTAGGAGCATTATTCATTTGTATGATTATATTTTGAGACTGTGGGCATTTGTTTAACTCAGAGGTAGTTCATCTCAGTTTTATCAAAAAAAAGTTACTAACTGTTGAAGTAAATAACTTACCCAGTTCACATCAGCAAGATCATTTTTGATGTGGTACAAAACCTCCCAGCTGCTGTCTCTCACAGGTGTGTTGCATCAGTGGTAATGAGTCAGGGAGATCCCCTTAAGCCAGCTCTGATCTGCCCATATATCCTCTACATACAATCTACCAAAGCACAAGATAAAGTATGCCTACATAGAGTGCAACTGTGGTGCACAGGTCCAACTGGTTTCTTATGAAGTGTAATGCTATATCAGAAATTACAAGTCAAACAATTGAGAGAAAAACCTCAATTTTAAAGCATCTATCAAAATCATTAATCCATTCAATGACTCAAGTCACATGCTTTTTATATCATGATAAGAAGTCAGCACAGCTCCCAATTCAAATGTGTGAATACTTCCTTCAAAGTGACTTTTGCAAGAGCTGAGTTTACAAAAATGTATTAAAAGAGTGAAAGTCAAATACTGAAAAACACAGAATATGATTACATTCTTTGGTGTTATAATTCCCTTATTTAAAGTCAGAGCAAGAGCAAAATTCTCTTGGGACGGTGCATCCAAAATTTCATTTTGGAGGTTAGTCTGGGAGGATTAAAAGTAATTAAAGAGCAGAAACAGCTCTATTAAAACTTTAAGTCCACCCAAAGACCTGGTTGGATTTACAGCTTGTCGTCAACATGACTATTTCCTCAGTTGGTCCTCATCCTAATGTTTGATGAAAAAAACTAAATAAAAATAATTATTTTTCACATTGTTTATATATCCATATGTAAAATATAAAGCTACCAGTGTAGTAATACAAGGCTCCATTGATTGATCAAGTTATTAATCTAGTAAACAAGGTCCACAAAATTAAAAGTGAAAAGAATGAAGCCCAAAAGTTAATAAAAAGCTGTGATAGCCTCAGACAACACATACATTGGCTAGCTCTGTTAGCAATAAAGTGAAACAATTGCACTATGATAAAAACAACAGTATTTGACTAGAAGCTGAAGTCTCTGTTAATATCTGTTTGTATACAAATGCCAGTTAAACTGCTCGGGTTGAAACAGAATGTTCAATTACAAACCCAACTGACAGAGGAAGATCAGGCGGACTGAATAGTCGGGGTGTAGAAAAAGCTCTAAAGCCTGACAGTATGCAGTATTTCATCCACACAGGTGCTTTCACTTGAGCTCGTTAGACCTGTAATCAGGACTGAAGTACAGGTCTAATCAGAACAAGGGAAAACACCTGTGTGATTGTCCAGCACCTGTAATAGCCTTCTTTCAAGTCCGCCTCAAGCCAGTGCTTCTCTTTCTAATTCAAGTGAGGTTGTTGACCAACAACAGATATTGAAACATGGCTCAAAGTAACTGCAACATGTTGATTCAGAATTAAAAGGCTCAACAAAGAAAGGGCTGTTACAACAAAAAACAAATGTTCTTTCCTCTGAGCAAAGGCAAGGTTGCTAGTTATCAGGGTCCAACCCTGTACTGTATCTTTGTTTTAAGGGTTTCTTATGTTTGTCTATTATATCATTCTGTAGCTTCCTGAATAATACTAAAATGTGGTCAGAGTAGGGTACTGTGGTATAGTGTCAACAATCAGGATTCTAAAGCTCTTCTGAAAAACTATTTCCCACATAACCTGACTTAGCTTTCAGCATTGTGACGCTACATGAGCTATTGACCATCGCCTGCTGAACAAATATTTGAGAGGAGAGTTCACAGAATTTGTAAATTTACTTTGCAACTAGAAGGACATTATTTTAACCCCCATTGCTCGCATTGAATGTAAGGTCAATGTAAATTTAGCAAACAGTAAGTAAAACATTGAGACTTTTATTTTAGCAACGCTATTCAATCCACTCCTTTAGCCCAGGAAATATCTCAGAAACACTGATAGGATTGTGTGCATTTTTCCAAAAGGATACTTTCTAATAATACTATGTTGCCACCATGAAGCTCAAACTTGTGGATTGTACAAGAAATGTGTCATCAGATGTTTGATGGATTGCAATTTTATGCACATAGCAAATTATGAGGAATTGTGAAAACCACGCGCTTGCTGAACTATTCTCGATTACAAGGCATATGGGTGGGATCTAAGTAACCCTAACCTGACTTAATGACTTGATTATGTTTGGCTCCGTTTGGTTTATGCCCTTCTAAAAGTGACTTTAGATGTTTCAAATAGGACTTAGTCAGCCATCTTATCTCTACTCTGCAGATAGAAGCATATTAATACTCATCAATAATGTCATGCAGTGCATAAAGAGAAGCCTACCCTGAAAAGTTTAGAAAGAAAACTATCTGTGTGTGTATGCATGTAAATTGAATTTACTCTAGACAGGAAAAGTGTTTCAGCTTCATTTAACAGGAAAACAAAAAGCCGCCTCTAAAAACAGTTTTTCCAACGCAAATTCTGCTACTGTAGAGTTTTTCCATTATAACAGTATTTTAATTTGCATGCAATCCATGAACGTTTACAATAAGGCACTCCAACGATTACAGGTGAATCCACCAGGCCAAAATATATAAAAACCTATATTTTGTACATTTTGATTTTAAAAACAAAACCAGGACTTATAGAGAACTCAAGAAGCTATTCTGACTGGTAATGATACTTTTTACCGGTGGCTCTGTCATTCATTATTGCTTTCACAAGCAGAGTAATGCAGATAAAAGCTGCACGTCACTTAAATCGGATCAAAGACTAAGAGATGGAGAGGGAGTAGTTTAAGTATCCAGTTAAAAGGAGGGTTTGCACTGCACATATCATCTATTTCTCTCAGTTGGAACCGGGAAGAAAACTACAATCCTTTATACTGCAGAGCTGATGAGGGAAATGGGAACAGGTGAGTAAGTGGGCAGGGTAATCAGAGGAATGGCTGGGGAAAGGTATAGTGAGGGTCAGGAGCTAGTGGCAGAATCTAAAATGACAAGTGCGTTTGCAGGGAAACATGTCTCTAATAGAAAATAATAACATGATTCAAGCTGCTGCTATGACACAACTGATCTCACACTAGTGAAAAATGCAACAGTAAACAAAGAAAGAAAGTAAAATGTTGGTCATCTAATTTTGGGGGATTTTGTTATTAAATATGCCCAAAATTATTTTATCGTAAATCAATGCAGCTTTTTGGCCATTACGACGATTAAGATTGCACGACCTGCCACATGCCCATCAAGAGTTCAGAGCAAATACTTTTTTATAAATTGCAACCACAAAATAAAACCATTAATTCCTTCAATTTAGTTTTTTTAAATCTAGAAAATGAAACACCTCAGTATTTAAAAAAAAGCCATTTTATTATCATGGAGCAGGAGTTTTCATTTAAAACTGAACCATTGTAACAGAGAAAAAGCTAGATTGGTTTCACTCAAAGTCACTAAAATTACAATTATTCACAAATACAGCGTTGTTACATTACTGTTGTTACCGCAGTTTATTTTCTGCAGGCTCAGCACAAACTAATCCACTGCCAGCCAAGAAATGGCGTAGGACTTATTCAGAAAAAAAAACTTGTCTTGTTCCTGTCCATTGACTGAGGCTGTAATTACTTACTGGTGCTAATATTCTGTGATTTGATGAATGACTTTCGTCGTCTTAATGCAGTTGTCAAGATGGGTCAGATATGTCACTTAAGTGGAAGGTATTTTGTCAATGTAAACACCATACCCTTATTTTAAATTGTAAATTTGTCCAAAAAACTGTCCTCAATCCTAAATCATACTTTGGGTATTATTTGTAAATGTGAGGAACCGAAACTGTGTAAAGAATCACAAACATCAATTAAGTAAATAGATTTGATTAAAATCTAATTGTTGTTTCTCTCATTCAATTAAACAGTTATTGTAGTTTGTTAAAATATGTTTGATATGGTTTGAGTATTAGGAAAGCAGGGATTTCTAAACTAGAAAAAAGATGACTAAAAACTTTGATAATGTTGACATTAAACTTGAAGAGCAAACTGCATGCCTGTAGATTCACAGACAGTATGTGACAGATAGGATATCTTGTGAATGTGTAAATGGAGTCAGTTTTTTTTTATTAAGAGGTGATATTTTAGGCCTTTGTTGGTATAAAAGAAATCACGGTAACAATTGAAGACAGCGCTGTGTGAGAGAGAGAGACAAACAATGAACAAATAGATCCTTTACCCAGCAGTAATGCGGTACACTCTTGGAGGATGAAAACATTCTAAAAGGGGGAAATGTATTTTCAACATTGCAAAAAAAGAAGAAACAACCAATGATTTAAAGTATTGTATTAATATTTGATGCTGGTTTTCATTTATTTATTTAGATCTTATTGTCAGCTTCTTTCCTTTCTATTTCCAATTAGAATTCTGCAGAGTGAACAAAGTGACAGACAGTTGGAGCTTTAAGTCTTAGTTTCAAAAATTGTTGATACAGCCAGAAAAAGTGAAACAGAAAAATAATCCTGCCATTTCGTAAAGATTTTATTTGGTTTCATGATATAAAGAAAAAGCACAACGAGTAACTAAGAAACTTTCTGACGAACTAAAGGGAAAATGTGGAATATGACACTCATTTTGTATATACAGCAGTGGTTTGAATTATGTTCACTTATTTCAGATTCATTTTAGTTGATTTGGACTGTGCTTTGTCAATTCTCAGAATATTCTTCCCATATTTTCACACATACTGTATGGCTTTGACATCTGAAATTTAAAGCAAGGTTTATCATCCTCATAGAAAAAGTGCTTTAAAAAGATTAACACCAAGTTCAGAATATTACTGGAACAATCGTGTTTCGATCAACACATCAATTCTGCTTCCTCTTTAATACAGTTCTTTTTTCAATAAGGCAAATAACATAAATTTAAGCACACAAATGACCATTTACATTTATAAATATTTACATACTCAAAATGACAGCAGATAAGAACTTACTGTAAGACAATCATAAAATGTTTCTTCACCTCACATCTTATGGGTCCACCAGAAGCTCCGGGCTGAGTGTCTGATAAAGCTCTGAGCTCTTGGTGAATGGTCCTGCTCTGTCCTGACAGCTCAGTGTGAGGCTCGGGTTCCTGCTAAATAAAATACTCCTTTTGGTTTTCAGCCGGAGCGCTCAGAGTCCGCCTGGCTGCTGAAGGGGAGCTCCTGACCTTCTTCAGGCTGTGCTGCTTTCACTTCCTGGTTTCTATACGTCTCTTTCCTGCTGCAGATGATTCTAGCTAATATTGCCAATGCGACAACGCTGACGAAAATCATCACTCCAATCACCCCTAAAAACAAAATCAGAAATACTTCGGATTCAGAATCCAACAAACCAGCAACACCTTTTTCTTCAAGGAATGGTCGATTTTGGAATAACTGCTTATTTATTTTTTTCCAGAATGCAACATATATGATATGATTTATAACATTCTCATATCTGTTTTAAAAAGTATCCCTTGTCTATTGTCTCATGCAAAAACACAAGGGTGACGTGATAAACTGTAACTTGTTTGACACAATTCAAATTGAATGATCTGTTTCACTCAGGAAATAAATCTTTGCTTTTTAAAATAATTAACTGATAAAACCCTGTGTAATTAACTCAGACAACTTCCATTCTTTATTATGTGTTAAATAATGCTTCCAGGAATAACTTAGAGTGTATTGTTGTGGGTCTTTGTTGGTTGTGTCACTCTATACCCTCCTGTTATACCATCTAAATCTAAAATAGCACAGAAGCAATTGTCAACAGATACTGCCATTGCTTTGAAAACAGGATGTTACTTTGTCAGTGACTTTTCTCCCCCAGAGGATTAGTTTGTATGTATTCTGTAAAAGTTTTCCTAAATTGTGATTTAAGTATAAACAAACTCAACTTTATGTCACTCGAGCTTTCGGTTTTATTCCTAAAGGAAACTGAAGTTAAGACATAAAACACTTCTTGAATTATTTGAGCGCTGCATCAAAGTGATTCGGTGCGAGTCTAATACCTTTTTGTCAGCAAAGTCTTCATGCGCCGCGTGAATTCAGACCCAAAATCTTCTTATTAAAACAACCAATGCATTATTTCTCCTCACTGTTGCTTCCTTCTTCTCTGCTACCTAGATCATTATTATATCCTCCTCCCTCGCATCCTTTCAAAAAACTTCTATCCTTCCCATTCCTCTTTACAATGAGAGATCTCCAAATATAATATTTTGCCAACCGTAACTTTTAGTCCTGTTCAGAAGAATGCATTACCTCCGATTAGAGCTGAGTCACTCCTCATGGCATTGACTAAAGGCTGACCTGGATCCACTGAATTTGGCTGGTCTGAAAGAAAGGAGTCGAGAAAAGGTGAGTTAATAACCCTACAGAGGAAAAAGAATGTAGAGCAAAGATCACCAAGTTTTGCAAAAATGAAGGAAAAGCTGCGGTAAAGGAGTGTGTGGGGAGAGATAGTCATCAGTCAGTGCAGTCAGTGTTTGTTGAAAGCCTCAGAACATCTTTAAAGGACTTCCCTACAGCTGTCTGAATTATCTCATCTGACGTAGTGCCATCACTCTGCTAACGGAGGAGGATGGTTAACGAGCCCATGCAAGTCTAATGAACAGCCCTAAGAATACTATTGAAGTCTAGGGAGACGGGTGGGGTGCCTCCCTAAAGATATATATAATGTATAGTAATGACATTAATGGCTGAGTCATCCGCTTGTACCTGATAAGGAATGTGTGGTTTCTGCCGCGTAAGGATTGGCTGTCGATGAGGAAGCGCAGCTGGACTGGGCCAGTGGGCCGCTGACAATAACAGGGCTGTCAGGGTGCAGCAGGGCGGCTTTCAGAGGACTGATGGAGTTCAAGAAAACACCTGACAGGCAGCCGCTGAAACCGAGAGAGGCCAAGCCGGCCAGCTCTTCATCCATCTCAGCGGACTCTGAACACAGAGAGAAACACAGAGACGAAAGAAGACACATTTGTTATCGGCAAGTTCCAATTACACATTTGAAACACAGCAGTGATTCATCTTGATGTCGCCACGGTTGGGATGATGAATTGTATCTACTCTAATCATTTTGCTGTTCATTTTGGAGCTACTAGATATTATTTCCTAAATTTAACACTGATAGTGGATGATACTGAATAAAAATGCGTTTGAATATTAAAAGTCACATTTCTGAAAACAATTATTCATACTTAATTCATGCATGCTACACGCAGTAGGGTTAGGACACTTTGTAGAGGTTCAAAACAGTTCATGTTCACTGCCTCTGAGATATTGAGCTCCAAAAAATGTAACATACGTATGGGACAACGCAAACACATCATTCCTTTAGATGCTGGTGTGTAAAAATTAAAAAGAAACATTGACTTTGATTCTGGACACACTCATTCATCCACAATTAAACACACTATTTTCTGTATTCAACAGTACAAGGCCTGTATCTGCATTTATAACTGGCACTGAATACAATAGGAAAATTGTATCTGGACGGACATGCCACTTATTGTTGGAGTTTCAACTGTGGACAGTGGAGCAGTAATGTCCTCAGCAAAGTTCAATAAATATTTGGCATTAGTTTGATTTACATACTGGATATACTTACCGGATGTTGGAACATGTGAGGTTTAGCTTGTGTGATGTAGTCTAGAAACTAACCAGATAGCCTCTTAGATGTCAGAACAAAACTAGTAAAATAAACGTGAATGAAAATACACAGACTTAAGAAACGGCGGCAGCATCTCACTTGTAGCTTATGTGTTTACAACATCATTATTTGTGACAGCAGGTGCGACATAAATTCTTCAGTAGCTATAACTGTCAGTGTGAACTTCAATTATTCCTGCTGTGCAATTTGATTACCCAACACATCATTGTCACCAATCAAAGTTATTACCATCGTGAAGCAACTTTTCACCACATGAACGGGACACCGCAGAGCGGCCTGGCTGGAGATGGCTGTTTATCAGCTGTAAGTTTGATCCAGCTTTGATTACGTTTGAAATAAAATGTGATCCTCTGAGCATCAGGACATTATTTAACTTATAATTATAAAGCTCATGACATGTGTATATCTATTGAGCAGCCTGCAAGATGAAGGGCAACACATTTATCTGAGAAAAAAGGTAATAACACAACTAATTTAAGTAAGAGCAGTAGCATTCAATAGTCTCGGATGGCATACTTATATTTTCTCCCCAATGTTAAGGAAGACACACAATCTTCTCCACTACGCTCAGCTACCCGAGCTCTCCTTTCAGCTGCAAGCATTGATAAGTAACAAATACACACCAACAGATCTGAAATCACTGGCTAGATTGGGAATCTTTGGACATTTTAACACATCTCCCAGCCCTGGTTAAATGTTAAAGTTCTATAATTTATCAAACATGTCAAGAGAAAAAACCCAAAATATTGTCAAAACAAAAACTGAAAGGTAACATATAGCATTTCTCTTGAGACAAAGGTTTTTGAAAAATACATACACAAGTAACAATGGTGGTATTTGGGTTAAAAGTGCTGAGCTGACTCTGTGCCTTCACTGAGAAGGATTCGGATGTTTGTGCGAGCAGTCAAATCCCACACTGACAGCCTTGGCCTTGTATCCACGAAACTGACGATTTCTGTCCACCTCCATCCAGCTCTGCCCTTTACCTCCACCTCTCTCTGTATCACCATCCCTCCCTTCCATTCCCTTCATCCCCCATCTCTCCCTCTCTCTCTCTTTTTCTGTGAGCTGCTCAGTCTCTCCATTCTTCCCTGCTCCATTAGTCAGGCTGATGGATGACAGCGCTGGCAGGAAGTGACAGTATATCAACTATCTCGCTGCCTCTCTGATACTGATATGACTGCCGGAGTCCTCTGGCTCAGAAGAGGCAAGGCTGGGTCGCACACTCACACGGCCTGGGCCAAGAACAAAACTTATTTAAGGGGCTGAACATAAAAACAGCACCAGCATCAATTTGCTGTTTCTAACATGGGCAACGGTTGTTTGGGAAGAGCAGACACATGGTTTGAATTTTTCATTGATAAAAAACCCTATTAAAAGGTCAAACTGAACACTCTGGTTTTATATACTTGTTCAGAAAAAATATATATTAGTATTGAAGTTCATCCTCCCAAACGTAGGTTGGATATTCATTATATTTCTATACATTCTACTTTTTACAACATATTGATTTGGCTTTTTCTTGATTTCAGTTTCTTAGGTTATTTGAAAAATGCAATACAATTTAAAAACTGTATTTTACTTAAGATAAGGGCAAAAACCACCCTTATCTTAAGTAAAATCAGACATTTATTTACAGCCAGTTGGATATGTGATTGGCAACCTGTCCAGCCTCTATCCTTTCCATCACCAAGGACCCTTTGACATGATAGGTGGATTAGAAAATGGATGAATGCATGACTTGATTGATTACAAGATGTTTAATCTTTAAATCCTATATAGCCTTATACTATTGTGAAGTAGTGAATGTTAGTCAATGCTAAGTTATTGGTGTAGAAACACTTGGAGGCAACGAATGTCTAACCTTCAACACATCACCAAGGTAAGCACACCTACATGTAGGAGGATATTTTTGTTCATGTTACTTTCAGAATTACAACTTTATTATACAATTGATAGATAAAAGACAGGAAAGAAGAAAAAAGTGGGGTGTGCAACGTATTTCAAAATGCAAAAGGCTCCCGGCTGGAATCGAACCAGTAATGATACATTTATGTGGCATGTGCTTTAAACAATTAGTTCATTCTGGTTTTGTAAGAAAATTTACTAACACTTTGAAAAGTTGATAAGTTGTAAGCTTTATTAAAGAGCTAATGTCAGCCATATTATACGAGTTAGGCAGGGTTCATAGTTGTGTGTTAAGAGGTACTGTACCGCTTCAGTGAAATCTCCTCAAATGTAAAATGTATGGGTTAGGGTAATGACGAAAACCAAGAGAAGAGGTTCATCAGCTTGGGCTTATTCTGTTTTCTCCACAATTATTGTGGAATGAACACAACGTGAAGGACGTTGAAGTCAGGAGACTTAGATCTTACACAGCCAATTTAATTTTAAACAAATCCCTGGTTGTTGTACCTTAAATTAATAACATTTAGTGATGTTCATTTGAAATTGTTTGTAATTCTGAACTCGGAATTCAGAAACTCTGCTCCGCATGTTTCTGGTAGTATGTTTGTCTTATATGGAGCTATACAAATGCAGACATAACCTAAAGGCATCACAACTCTGGTACAAAGTTTCCCCTTTAAGAGGGTGGTGGGTCAGTCATGTAGAGGATGACAGGAGTGATGTGAAATTAAAATATTCTGTCTGACTGAACTGTACTGTCTGACTTCCTGGTTCGGTCTGACCCAATCCAGGGCAGCCGAGACTTATTGGTTGTTATGCTGTATCGCAGGGTGCTGACTCCAATCTTCAAAGTAATTTGTTCTTTTCAATCTCTCCACATTACCATACAAAGTGAAGGACCTTTTCTAAAGTTATTTCCATTAAAGCTGTCTGAAGCCCGGGCTCAGCTAGAGAGACACAAAGACTATTACTCAAAGCTTCAGAAACACAGATACAAGTTCACAAATGTGTACTATTGTTCTGCATTAGTGAAAAAACAATGCCGTTTCCACTAAAACCTTACCTACCAGTGAAATGCTTCTAATAAGTGGATGGCTCCACCTTTAATTACGTTTCCAAGGTTTTATTTTTTATCTCCACTGTAAAGTGCTCTCTTCACGAACATTTTAATATAGATTGTTATAAAAGCACTGCAGCTGCTGTTCAGACGGCTACTTCCCCTGAACCCAACATGATGAATAGAAAACAGCAGTGTTTTGTCGCATGGGTCCAAACATGTCAGTGCTGTTATTCAAATGAGTCTGTATAAGTGCTGGAGCCTCACTTACCCTGCACTTTGCCAAGAATGAGTGATTTGACACTGTTGAATTCCACATCAGATGTCAAGTTGAAATCCTCTCTGGTATTCTGATCGACCTGAAAGATAATGTATGTCACATCTTTGAATGTAAAAGCTTTGAAGGAAGAAATCAAACAGAGATAGGTTAAAAACTATATTTCTTTCTTTTTTAAATCAGTTTCTCAAGCATTTCATGTCTAACTTGTATTTATAGGTTGGAGAGAGACAAGGCAGGGCTAACAAATGATCACATGCAGCCAAAAAAAACAGGAAATAAACCAAGGCTGCTGCCGAAAGGACTTAATACACAAGGCATGCAATCTATCAGACCTTTCTCTTGTGTTTAAAGAGTTTAAATAACATGAAACATGGAAAGCTAGTTGGAGGCTGAACCTCTAGTCTGACCTGAATATTTAAATGACATTCAACCTAAAAATCTGGACACCAATGGACCCATGAGATGCAGTGGTTCACAGTAACTGAGCAGAGAAGTGGAGCAGGTTGTGAGGTGATAAATGCCTCAGAGAGAGACACTCTTAATAAAAGAGCTTGTGATGTATTGTTCGCAAACAAAGAGATTGTGCTTGAGTGAATCATTTATCAATAAGACATCTGCTAATATTGAAGGTGAGCCACACAAAAGAAGAACATTGAAAAAAGCTTGAAAATAGAGAGGAAAAAGACCATTTATAGATGATTTTGGCGATTTTGAGATTTAATATTTGAAGTTATATTTTTTTCCTCCTTTTTAATAAAACAAAAAGAAGATTATTGCTTGCTGATGCTCATCATCATGTCAATAAAAAAGCTGGCTGCTGGTTTGTGTATTTTGAGAACCGATGGTAATTTACTCATGCTTTGTTTACAGAACACAGTTGAATATTTGACATTTAAAATGAGATTTTTTTTTCATACAGGGAGCTTTAATGTGAATTCAAAGCCAATCCTGCTTACTACATCATTACTTTCATTTTTATGTCAGATTGTGACTTTAGTTTAGGATGCACCTATGCCCAATAATTCCTGTTAATGAGCATTGTCTCAGTTGGGTCATATTTTGAGCATAAGTAAACTGGACTACTTTATTAATCTGCAGTGGCAGAATGCAGCACAGTGTCTCAAAACAAGTGTTTAAAATAATAATATAACAACCAGCGTCAGCTCCAGTTAGTGTTCCTTTGCAGTCATAAGGTGTTTAACGCAGTGTGTGCAGGGGCTCATTTCATATATTACCCAATGTTGATGTCAGTGTGAGATATTTTAAATATTGCAGTTGAAATTCATGTTCACAGTGTTAATTATTTGTTGCAGTAATTGTGTATACCTGCACAGAGACGATGTCTGCCTGTCTCCTGATGATCACCGTGTGCAGATGTCCATCAGCCAAGTCCGTGACTCTGCTCCCCAGCACCTGCACATCTCGGCCACTGTTTAACTTGTACCACACTTCCAGCTCATCTTTGAAAACACAGCACAAAAATGCAATCTTATACAAATTCAGAATCAAAGATAATAACGTACAAGCATCAAAGTGTTTTCTTTTTTACTCAAGCTGCCTCTTTATTAAAAAATAAATTGCCTTCTTGAAGAGCGATAAGACTTTACTTTATAAATGTTTAACAATGTTGCTGATGTTAAAACAAGGTCTAAAGGTAAAGACCTGAGACACATTGTAACTCTTTGATAATTAATAAGCACTTAAGCCTCCAAAATGTCCTTTTTCTTGGCTTAGAAGACATATTTTCAATCGTTGAAAAAAAAGCTTTCTTTTTGCATACCAGCTGCTGAATTAAGAAGATAAAACACATTAAATACTTTTGAGGAATAAAACTATGAATAACGCTCTGTGATATTAAATTAAAATGTCCCCTTTTTTTAATAGTCTTCCAATTCATCAATTCCACACCACTGATATAATGTGAATGCTTTGAGAATCTGCAGAAATTACAGATGAGCAGATATTCAATTATTTTTTAAAGATTTCCTAATTATGACTCACTTTGTTACCTCTTTTCACAGACTAATAGGGAGCACATCCCCTACAGTATCATAAGAGCAAATCTTGATAATAAAAACAATCTTGCAAAGGGCAAAGAGAACTTCAGGCTTTAAGCGAGTCACTAAGATAGTAAAACGATTTTTTGTGTGCAGCGGCTTAGTCTCTTTTTTCTGCAGCAGCTATATAAGAAACATGAGAAATGTCTTTGTGGGGCATCCAAAAAAAACTCTGGGATTTAATTAAACACTTTGTCAAGTGTGCATACGCCTGATGATGACATGATCAACACTTTAAAACCTGCTATACTGTTTGTATCTTAAAGATAAAAGATGCCTTTTTAAAGAACATCTAACCTAATATTTGAACAGATGCCACCTTATATGTTCAACAAAGGTTTCTGTTTGGTACACAATGGATTGTGTTCATTTTAAGAAAATAAATCTCAAACACCTAAGCTTAACCTGGAGCTAGAGAAAAGAATGATTCTTATTTAAGCCATACTTACTAATTGAATACACCGGATAATGACAAATCCTATTCCACCCCCCTCTATAGTAAAGCCAGTGATGAAAATTCTAACACAATAAATAATTGCAAATGAACAATTGAAGGAGGACCCCTGCTGCAAGTGGAACTATAATTTAATAGTAACTTCACCAAAAGCATTCCTTTCGACCTGACACTGTACATATCAAACACCCTGATGCATGGAAAAGGAGGCAGCAGCTTATAAGAAACTGAAAGCAGGGGGTAGAAAGAAACAGAAAGGACAGGACAGATGAAGTCAAGCCAATGCACGAAGGATAAGATATAAAAAGAGGTTACAGAATCAAATTGGGTCAAACCAAAAGGAAAGAAGGAAACAAAGGTCCTCCTCACCATGATTGTTGATGAGCAGTGCCAGGTACTCTTTATAGAAAGAGTTGATGTAGAGCAGCAGGGCAGGACTCTGAGCGGTCCTGAAGCTCAGGGAGATGTTTTCCCCTCTCAACGTCACATCAGAGTAGATGGAGGAAGGCCAGGCACTGCTGTTCCTATTCAGTTCACGGGGATCCTTCAGGTTGTAGGTGAGGGAGGTTGATGACTGAAAGCTGGCCGATACCTCTGAAGATGACCAATGAACATAATAAATGACTTTCTGAATTGGGCTTTGTTGCCAAAGTTTTGTCTCTCTTTATTGCATCTGTAGGTGGACACTGCTTGTCACATACTGGGATTAAAGGTCAAACTGGAGAACAATAAAGTAAGTTCTTGAATAAATGAAGAGACCACTGCAACATTATCAGTTTCTCTGATTTGACTATTTATAGATACTGTATGTGTTTCAGTAAAATATTTATTTATTTATATTATTCTATAAACTACTGACAATATTTCTCTGTGTTGGAATTCAACAGACAAGGAATGTAATGACTGCCATACATGTAGGGGTTTTAGATGTAAGACACATGTTTTCCAGAGTGTGTAAGTTTAATATAAGTTGTATGTGTTTAATGTTCTGGGAAAAAGTATTTAAAGTTGGAATATTGTTTATTTCATTAATATTTGTGTGTAGCTTGCTTCCTTCACACCTACTACTGTACAGCTTTAAGCACACCCAAATTGAAGCAATAGGCTTTTATTTTAAAAACCAACAGCTGATCTCTTCTCCTAGTTTTTCGCTTTAACTGGTAAAGTGGCTGTCATAGAATTTCAGTTAATTCTGATTTAAAGGAATAGTTGACACTTTTGGGGGGGGGAGTAAATGACGTTGTAAGTCTGGCTCTGTCCAAACAACTACATCCGCCTATAAGGAAAATAGTGTTGTGTGCCAGACTATTCCTTGGCTCACTACTGCCATTTAGGTTGATAAACATGCATGTGGAATCCATCTTCTCTCTTCCACTCAGAAAGAAAGCAAATAAGTATATTCTCCCAAAAACCTTCCTTTAAACGTAGTTCTCTTCTATAGTACTGATTGAGGTTATATATGTTGACTTTCAACACTGTTCAACAGGCCCTTGATGCATCACAGCGTCATGGTGGGATAGAAGAGTCCTTTTTAGACAATCTTTATGCTTAACCTCCAGGAAAGAACAGACTCATTATGTCTCACTCACAACGAGCGTGGAGAGGAAGCTGTGCAGACAGTGATTAAAAGTCAGGGTCAGTCTAATGTCTGCTGACTGAAGGATTGTCTACAGAAAGCCTAAGTCTTATCTCTATGTGTCTTTAAAGCAGCAGTCATAAAAAGAGTGTCATGTAAGCCTGTGAAATAGTTCTCTGTTGGCTTACACATACTTCAAAACTTTATTCACTTCAGGACAACAAAGTTTTACATTTATTTTTTATTGTTTTACCCAATGCATTTCTGGAGCAGTTTCATAGCACTCAACTCAGTCTGCCCTCTGTAGACTCAAAAATATAATGAACTTCGTGGCTATCACCTCTTATGCACAAGGAAATTAAATTGTCAAGGCAACTCCAGTGACAAAAAAATGTATGCAAGAATTTGCAGTTGGAAGCAAGATTGCTTTAAAATGAAAGATGTGTCACTCTGACCATCATATATAATTGGATCGGTCTGGAGAGTGCTACATCTTAAAATATCTAGTGAAACTTTTAAGGTCTGAAATTATGTTATCTTTACCTATGATGAATGTTTGTAATACTATTACAGTAGCTTGAAAGGGAAACTGCTCACAAAAAGTTCTGACAGCAGGAAGTCTGTGTGTTTTTTAATGTATGTACCTTTATGACAGAAGGCTCCAGTGTACGCCGACTGGTCACAGTTGCAAGAGAAACCATTGTCTCTCTCCACACAGCGACCCTGGTTCTGGCAAAGCGAGCCGTAACTGCTGCAGTGGCCCGGGCATCCAGGTCGGACCCCTGGGGTGATCTTTGCCCTCTCCTCCAGATCCAGAGTGACACCGTTCAGCTGCAAAGAGCGGATGCAGCCCAGAAAGCCTTTCTGTCGGGATGCAGTGCCTCCTGGAAAACCAAACAAACACAATACAAATGATACACTAGTACTCACACACATGTGAGTTGCCCCAGATTTGACGGACACTAAACAGCCAAACTAGAGCTTTGAACGTGCCCAATCCTAACATTTTCAAAATGATCCATGCATGTGTCTTTTATCATCAAGCCAACCCAAATCTATGGTTACAATAACAAAACATACAGTATCTCCACCAAGTCCTTTTATTACAGATTGAGCCACCTATAATTCCCCTTCTGATCCGAAGCCCTGCCAATCAGTCTTTTCTAACCTTTCGGAAACTTTGAAAAAGATGACCCAACTCAATGACTAATTAAATCGATGGTTGGACATCAAAGAGTCAAAATGCAAGAGAGACAACTGTATTGAAATATTTGTAATGCAATAATGTAGGAATACTTACACCTGTGTGAAATGATGAGACTCGTTTAATCTTCTGCAAATAAACATCTCTTCCGAGGTGCAGAAGCTTCATTGGTTCATGTCATGTGCTGCATGTACGTTATCATTTAGAGTATTATGATTGACAGGCACATTTTGCTACTGCAGCACAACAAGGCCTGTCTACTCTCCAAGGCACTGAGACATTAACACACTGACTCTGTCTGTAGCACTGTATTGGCTAACTGCGTGGCTGACATCTATGCTTTCCACCAACATGCAAAAGAACAAACTCGTCCTCGTTTCACCTGACAACTAATATGTTAATATAGCAACCGCAAAATGACATCTCTCCGGGAGTTCAAAGCATTCAACGTCTTATTTTATATCCACAAATGACAGTTGTTATTGTTCCTGCAGAAAGGATCTGGCAGGGCATTACTGTCGCAGTTGGAGTCTGGAAAGCTTCACATGCTCATTCGAAGATGCTTTTCACACCACTTAATCTCTAACCTGTGAGGCTGTAGGCTCCTTCTGCAGCAACAGATATAAAAGACAGCTCATTAAGAGAGAACTCGAGTAGGAAATGTTTAATCATTTTATTTTGCTCAATGTGTAATAAATGCACAGCAAACTTCATTAGAGTGATCATTTATATTTAACCTATTTATCTTTGAGCCAGACCCAGCATGCACCAGTTCGGAGTGTATCAGTGTTGGTGTTCTTGATTTTAGATACATGCTAAAAACGGCGACTGAGCATTAATCCAGTGATAAACTGAGGTAGAGGAAAACCCTCAATTTTATCGTAATGGTATTGTTTTTTTTTTGCTTGTTATTAAATATTTTCCATGCATTTCCAGACACTGGCATCTCCCAATCAACAGCTGGTTATCGTGGTCCAAGTCAGATCGCAAATAACCAACACAACATTTAGTCACCCAGAAATTTAAGCAACACAGCAACACAGACAACAAGGCAATACAATCATTTAATACAAGTACTATTCTAACTACAACTCAGTGTGTGTAACATTGTTTTAACAAAATGAATTCCTTCCTTTGGCAATAAATGAAGTTGAACCACAATAACTCTGTGTGATATAAATTCACCCGAGGCAATATTACGGCTAATTAATTCAAACTAACAAATAGCCTGTCCTAATAAGTAAAACAAGGCAATTGTTCGATATAAAAAATGGGACACAAAGCGATAAAGATGTCTTTGCAGTGCTGTGAATTATGATTTCATGAAAAGGAGGCTGCTCACATTATAGATTAACAATCAAAAATTTGGGATCATTTCCTAAAACAAGAGAGTCGAGACACCACATGCATATTGCTGATCTGTAACTCAAGTATGTGTCAAACACAAACCCCCTCTCCGAAAGCAGTCTATTTCAAAATCCTTCAGGATGTTAATACCCCTGAAAACACCAACCAGGACAAGTAATGCCCATAAAAGGAGAACAACCTCACTGTCTCTCTAATCCTACCACTGTTTGTTGGTTGATTCACTCTTCAGAATGCGTGTTTACAAATGTCCAAAATATTTGCGGGAAAATAAGGCCTCACAAAACCAAGAAAATCCCTTTGTCCTCATCCACAGTTTGACAGGAAGGAACAAGAGGTTAAAAGGAATTATGAAAGTCTGTGGAAGAGACAAAGTAAAGAGCTCCAACTTCTGAACTTCACTTTTTGAATCCGCATTCAGGGATTGCGGTGTTCTCTGGAATTGTTTTAGATGAAATGTTCATGTTTAGTGATGGTCAATGTTGTTTTTATAGTGTCAAAGAATCAATTTTAAAAAAAGATGTTCCTAACAAATATAGCATTTGTTTTATAAGTCTAATGTGGTCTATTATGTTTGTGCCATTTAGACACTTGTACATTTCCCTGCTGTCAGAAAACACATTGGTGAGCCATTCTGTTGCACACATTTTATGATTTAAAATGGACACTGCCACTGTAGTTTATTCACAGTTGTGTTGCTCAAATAGTCAAAACAAATGTACTAGTTTTTCATGGTTTTCTGTCTAAAAAATACAGCTATTTTAGAAAATGACTGAGCCTTAAAATGTTAGTAGTACATATGTGACATCTTTTAGAAATAATAACATATTAAGTAAGTAAATGGACTTGGGGATCAGTGTCTCAAACAGGGTAGAGAAGTAGGAAAATATTCAGAGTTGCAATTGAAATAAAATACCTTTATATTGTTTTCCATGTTTCAATGCAACGGTTTTCATACAATTCTTCAATCAGCAGGCAAATTTGGCTTCATGCAGAGGCTACATTTATTCATCAACGGTATTCATTGTTCAATATTAAGAAAGCTTGGACTCATCATTTCCTTTTCCAGTGCAGCACCGATGCTTTTTAGTCCACCAGGTAGAATCAGCAGCATTTGTTTAAACGTCTCACCACTCTCAGCTCACCACAGGCCAGCTGGATTATAAAGGACTCTGAGGATGATTTTTTAACCTTTATTAGATACAAGTTGCTGCTGGTTTTCCTTAGCTCCAACAGCTGCTCGTGTGGGACACCTGTGGTGCAAAACAAAACTTTTTTCCCATTCTTCTGCCTATTATGAACAAAAAAGCGACGTGGGCAGAAATCGCAAGACTTTCTTAGTAAAGTACAGTCCACAGAAGCTGCCTACTTCAGGATGAGTTGCCGAGACAAAACTACTAATCACTAAGTTCCTTCCAGACATGTGGACTCGAGTCACATGACTTGGACTCGAGTCAGACTCGAGTCATGATTTTAATGACTTCAGACTTGACTTGATCAAATTCGGCATGACTTGCGACTCGACTTGGACTTGAATACTATTAACTCGAGACTTGACTCGGACTTTGCCTCTTTTACTTGTAATGACTTGACATGCCTCGAGTCAAAAGCTAAATTTCCTGATCATGGACATCCTTCCCTGCAATGCGAACCTGCGAAGCCCCAAAGACCGCAAAGTGAGAGAGCCGGCAGGCAAGTGCGAGCAATGCAATCATGTGGTGGATTTTGGCCTTTTTGGATTGGATCAGGGACCTAACCAGCGTGATTGGATAATCCCCGGGTTTCCCCTCATTAATATTCACGATTTCCCCGGATTTCATCTACGGAAAAGATGCAATTGTGCCACGGAAGGGAAGCCTAGTCGAGAGCTGTCCGTCTGGTCTGCGTCTCTCTCAGTTGCAATTGGCAGGTTTAAGATCCAGATTAGGTTCATGGTTGTGAATTATCTATGTAAATCGACTCTATAGATTACACGTTCATTCTACATGTTGAATGATGATAGCGTAATACAAATATAGGCTATACATACAATGACAAAACTGCCGTGGGCGATATGTTATCCGTATCCTTTGTTAAAATTAATGTTCAATAGCTCTATGCCAATGGGAACAACAGAACGTGCGCATTACATATGGACCAATGCGACACGTTCATTACGGCCGTGGACCGATAAACACTCAGTACCGTACGCACACCAACCGGCATTTGCGTGTTTAACACCTTGTTTAACACCTTGTTTAACACCGTGTTTAACACCTTGTTTAACACCGTGTTTAACACCTTGTTTAACACCGGCGTTACCGCCGCTTAACTTAAATAATGAAGAACTGCTTTTAATGACGACTTGGCCGAGATCTTAACGTGCTGTTCATGCGTTTCCCATGAATAGCCTACTACTATAACTCGGAGCGGAGCAGGATATAATGCGCATGTGCGACGTTGCTAGGCAACGTGTACAAAGGCTGGGGGGGTGGGGGGGGGATGCCCCCAGACCCCAGACCCCAGACCCCCCTACAACGGTTTAGTTTGTCACCTTTTTCAGCCCTTCTGAGTTTGCAGGTATGTACACAAATAACTAAGATTAGGGAGGTGTACTCTGTCTCTCTCTCTGTCTGTCTGTCTCTCAAGCGCCTACCCCCAGCACCTTTCATTGTGTGTAGTCATGCTGCTTAATTGTTATGCAGATTAAACATTGTTTTATTGAAATATTAGGTTTCTTTGTGATTTAAGCAAAAATGTTGACCTACTGTAACTGGCATCCACTGAAGCATCAATGCCAGTTACATGCATCCACACAGTCCATGCCTCACTAGTCAAGGCGCTTTACCAACTTTAGGATGACAGTGGTGCCTTCCGTGCTCATACATTTCTAACCCACCATTCACACACAATACTTTGAAGGTCTTTGGGCGCATGCGTATATACAGATATATAAAATATATGCATAGTTTAATCTGTATGTATAAAAAAATACTGAAGATTAGGTTGATATGTTGAAATTGTGTGATCGTTAGTCTGATAATGGCATTATTAAGTGAAGAGTACATGATGACTTGTTCAGGACTCGAAGAAGCTTGGGACTTGGACTTGGACTCGACTTGGCTTTGGTGTTACTTGGACTTGGACTCGACTTGCCCTTCTCTGTCTTTACTTGGGACTTGACTTGGACTTGACTGCTGAGACTTGGGACTTACTTGGGACTTGCCAAACAGTGACTTGGTCCCACCTCTGGTTCCTTCCACTCATAAATTGCAAATTCTGTGTGCAATGTTGCTGGATCCACAGTCCGAGATAAGAAAGGATAAGACGTGACAGCAATTACCACCAGCACGCAGCTGCTAATGAGGTCAACGTTCTTACACCATAAACAACTCTCTATCAAGTGTCTCATCTTAATCCTTATTATGCCTTCAAATGAACCTAGAGTGCTTTTCACCCAAAACTCAAATCCAATCGTTTTAAGTTCTTTTATTTTGATCTCCAACATTTGTATGGCATTTAGAAACATAGAAATTCACACTCTTTCCTCTCACCTATGAATAACTGGCTGTTGAGCTGCAGATGAATGTGTCCATCAGCAGGAGCTTCCTGTGTGGCGGCAGGGAACCCGTCGACAAGTAATGAGGCTTCCTTCACATTTCGGTCTGCTCTCACAGTATGCCACCGGTTGTCATTTAACGGCACGCTTGCCTTCACTCGCACTTCCAGCGGCCCGTTTCCCACGTCAAAGGAGAAGACGACCTCAGAGGCAGCTGGAGAAGGAAGGCAGGGGTAAGAGCATTAGATCAGATAAAGTAGCAGAAAGAAAACAAGCTTGAGATGGTTGAACACAGAAGCATGTGGATGCCTGGGTAAATGTCACACCAGCATAGTGTGTTTGACTTGTTCACACCAAATTCTGACAAGCTGATTAACAAACCTTTCCTGACACTTTGAGATAATTGTGTCCTCTGAATAACGAGACATTGCAAATCCCTTATGTCATTTTCAGACACGCAGCTCCATCATGAACAGAGAGAAACACACTTTACGCAACTAGACACTTTCAAAGCTTTGGCATGTTGAGTAAGTTGAGTTATATTTAAATGCTATTATGGGTGATTAAAAAAAGGAATTTGCACACTCAATATATCCAAACAATATTTAAGATCCAGCATTTTAGTTCTTTAATGTTTCTGATGTTCTAATTAAAGTGTGTAAAATCTAGCCAACCAATGAGGAAGAGTCTACAGCAGGAGTATTTAGTCCCTTTACTTTAAATTATTCCTAGACGGGTAACCAGTTAGGCGAAGTAAGAAGAGTTTTTCATTATTTCTTTGCTCAAAGAAATATCCTACCAAACATAACAAAACAAGTTTTAAGGATTCTTTTTTTCTTTCAAGAAATTCAATGTAGTTTTGAACCAAATTTATGTTGCTGTAAGAATCTGACAGATTCAGATTTTAAAAAATAGGGACTTCCTCTCACTTTGTTCATTGTAAAAGCATGTTACCCAATTTGGGTTCAGACTGTGCCATCTTACAATGAACCAATAGACCATTGTGTCCCTCTACCATCATTTGTTGGCATAAGTGTGAAGTGACTTCCCGCCCGTCCATCTGCTGGCAGGGTCGACAGAAGGCTGGAGACAGATCTGAGATTATTCAGAGCTCAGCCCAAGGCAGAAATTAAAGTCTGCAGCCACAGACTCGCATCTGTTAGTTTCTGTATGCAAGTGACCAAAGTCTCGGCACCAGTCAGAGATCATGCACAGCTGCGTTACATCAACCGTATCAGAAGCTATTACCTTCATCAGTCCAGCTCCTTTTCTAGGGATGGCACTTTCAGTTGGTTGGTGAAGAAATTTGTTCCAGACTCTTAATCTCTATAAAGAGATGTATGCATTTATTTATTGGCCTGAATATATGCTGGCTCCACTGGAACCCCAGAGATATTGTGTGTTACCCCCGGAAGCTAAGTGGTTTCAGACCGATAGGCAACGGTATCTGAGATTTTAAATATCTTAACAAACTTTGGACATATCGCTAAAAATATTTCAATAAATTATAACGACTATAGGGATGCCCTTTCCTCTAGAGCCTCCAGAAGCCTGCCATTTGTGGTTTCAATTTAGACATCTTAACAATACATCTTATACAATACATCTTATCTTGTTAAGATATGCGCTGACAGTGTGCCATCCCAGCGGGACGGAGACTCCAGACATAATGTAGGTTAGCATGCTGTAGTCATTAATCTTCACAGCTCTATTAGGTTAAAAAACGTAACCTATAATAAACAGAGGTGAGCTGAAGGCCACGTGGAGTACGTTCATCCATCATTACACTGCCAGCGTGCCTCTGCTCCACATTGAGGGGTGAAGTTAGCAGAGTGGTGGCACTCACATCATCATCCCTCATGGGTGACGCTGACAGTGGAGGAAAAGCACTGCTGTGGGATCGCGTAACAATTTGATAAAAAAAGCCCAGAGGCATTTAGAGGCTGCTCTTTGGCCTAACTCCAGTTGTGTTAACAGCAGTAATGATGATACAGAGTCATCCCAACTCCAGCTGTCATAATGAAGGCAGAAATGACGCTGAACTGAGAAAAGAGATGCGCTTTACTGTAACAATGCTGGGGTTTCCCCAAGGAGGAGGGGTACCATTTTCCGTTGTGTGTGTGTGTGTGTGTGTGTGTTAATGAGAGATATTTAGTTTTAAGTTTTCAGGTCACCTGTCGAATGTAACCAATACAGTAACATTTGTTTCTTAGATTTCCCCTCCAGAATTCTTCTTCTACTTACAACAAACAAACTCACATAAAAGACATCTGTATCCGCAGCAGAACAATTAACGATTCAGAACCCAAAGTGTAAGCTTTGTTTAGCAGCAGGATATCATTTAACAGTGGCATCCAAAAGTGATACAAATAAAAAGTTGTTTTAAAATATTTCTATATGGTTAAGGCTTGGTAAGATTGAGGGAAAGGTCATGGTAAGTAATTTATTCACTTAATTAAGTTAATGGTACAAAAACATCTTGTCAGGTGAAGAAAATAATATTTTTGAAGGTAAGAGAAACTCCATTGTCAATATTAAAAGGAGAGCTCTCTCAGGTGTCAGATTTTCCATGAAAAAAACTCTTGAAGATAACTTGAACATCACTATGTTTTTGATTCATCACGTCCTTTTTCATAGTCTCCCACTTCCAAATCTTTACAACTAAACCGAAAAACATTTTTTAAATAAAAAAGCACAACATTATTCAGTTGTCACTCACAGCTGAGTTCAATCCGGATGAAGTCCTTGATGCCCAAATTTTCCAGAAAGACGCCAGAGGACGATGTTGTTTTAAACAGGAAGGAGATGTCAGCATTCAGCTCTCCATGGAAGGTGGGAAAGTGAAGGTAAGAGGTCTCCTTGTCGAAAAATGCAGCATTCCAGAAGTTCTCTGAAACACAAACTAAGTGCTTGAATATTTCATATGCTTTCTGATTTTATCCAATATAAAAGGGATGTAGAACTATCTTTTGCAGAATCCTGGATAAATCACTATGAAACAAAGCTTAAAATGAGGAATCTCATTATGATGGCTCTTTAATGAAAATTG
Source organism: Eleginops maclovinus (assembly GCF_036324505.1). NCBI lineage: Eukaryota > Metazoa > Chordata > Actinopteri > Perciformes > Eleginopidae > Eleginops > Eleginops maclovinus. The sequence goes on from NC_086357.1 coordinate 11,571,348, forward strand.
TCTAGTAAACAAATGCACCAACTGTTCCGCTAATTAGCCGAGAACCGTGGCATTACTCGAGCTACACTTTCTCATTATGTTGATTTATCTGGCACGGCATTCATCAATTTACTCATTAAACTTAAATCTGAAATTAAAAGCAATTAAAACATGATAAAAAAATACATCACTTAGATTAGTTTATTAAATAGCTTTTCATTACAAGTTGTTATTAAAGAGCATAAGGGGAGTCATCTTTTAGGTGCTCCACTGCTAATTAGATGGTGTAATTTGCAGCAGTCATTTTTTCATTGGGGAAATCAAATGGCAGGATGATGTTAGGATCGCGGGTTTACCTTTGGTTTAGTTTATCGCATAGTTAACAGAGCCTAATTATAAATAAAATGTGAAAACACTGTTAAAGAAAACAATCAATATGTGTACTTACACATAATCCAATAAGTGTGAAGAAAAACAAAATGTCAACATAAATGAAAGCTGTTACAAGCTACTGAAAAGGACTCACTGTCTCCATGACAACGGAGGGGTCCCACCCTGTAGGCGGCCTCTGACCCGGGTCGCCGGATGTCACCCAGCACCAAAGACCTGACTGGGAGGGTCTCCTTATGGGTGAGCAGACCCGAGTCATTAGCCCTGCATGATAAGGAGGAGGAGGAAGAGGAGAAAAGACATATTAGAGGATGAAGAACAAGGAGGGAGACCAAAAGGGAGTGAAAGGAGGACAGGATAAGAGGAAGTGGAATATGTAGGAGGACAAGAAGAAGAAAAGGGAGAGGAGGAGAAAGAGAAAAAAACAGGAGCAGGAGAAGGAATAAAAAAGGGTGAGAACAAGAGTGGATGGAGGGGAGGGTGCAGAGAATAAATAAGAGCCAGAGATGATGCACGAAGCAGGAAAGGAGAAGATAAAGAAAGAAAAGGAAAGGGGAACAAGAGAAAAAAGGAACATGAACATTAAAAAGGGTGAAAAATATGATGAAAGGGAGGAGGAAAAGGGAAAGGGACAGAGAGGAAGACGCGGAGGAGGTTATTAGTGATTAAAGTGGGAGAATGACGTTGTAACGAATAAGAAAGTAGAAGGAGGTGAATTCAATATTAACACAAGAGAGGTGACTGACAATGCATCATCAAACAGACAGACGACACAGAATAAAGTAATAATCAATCTCTGTATTAGCCTAATTTGTTCTTGGGGGTGTAAAGGTATGTTGAAATGATGAAAAGCATTTCAGACAAAGGGCGAGTCTGTTGGCGTTTTAAATTCTATCAGTCAGGTGTGATGCTGTTCAATCCTTTCAACAAAGATTGTATTCACACAGCGCTGATGTAGGTGATGAGATATTGATTTCAGGGAAAATAGTTAAAAAATAAATGAGGTCAGAAAGTTTTTCACAAATGTTGGCAGCCAGATAATAGATATAAGGACCCTTTGGCTATGCAGACAGTAGGAGAGGATACAGTATGGGAAGATTGGTCTCACGACAGAACAGGATTGGGAAAGGTGACCTAAATAGAGGATTGCTAACAGCATGGATAAAAGGATTTTAAATACAGAGATGAATAAAACATAGAGGAATGTTCAAATATTTTGGGATTCCTCCTTGATGTCTCACAGCTCTTTTCGAGCAGGAGAGCAGGACAAATTGAATGTGAAGTAATGTATTTCAGTTTGATATTTTATTTTAAAAGAAAATTGAAATACTATTGCTGGCTTAAATAAATCATTGTTTTAATAGACAATACGTTTTCATACAAAACAATGCTACAAATCAACAGCAACAGTCAAAATAAAATCTGCATTATGAGTTTGTGAAGCTAATCCAAACATGGTATTGATTGAACAGCCTCCAGTATTTTCTTTGGTGAACAATTGTTTTCTCAGATGTACCAAAACAGATATTGGAAAAACTTTACATTGCCTCATGGTTCATTGTTCTTTGCCTCCATCTTCTTTTGTATATAAGAAAACCTTAATCCTAACCTTATCACGAATACTTTATATTATAGGTTTCCTGCATTGATTTTCTTACACAATATAATGACACCTTATCATGCTATACTTTGTACTTAATATTGAAAATGAAACGGTCCAATCCTTATGCCATATATTTGACGTTATTTTGACAGTCCTTTACTGGTATAGAATGGATTATGGCTCAGGACACAAGAATATGATAAAGTGCAGTACCATTGGTCGTAGTCAGCGTCACAGTTGCAGAAGTGATTTGAATCCAGACAGTTTTCTTGCAGGCCACAGGCACACTGCCGACTGCCGGGCAGAGCCCCGCCCCAATGCATCTGGACCTGACCTGTACCCAGACCCCCCACCCACCAGCTGAACGGAGCACCCTCTGAAACACACACACACAAATATAAACCATAAATGAGACATCATTTTTTTCCAGATAAGACAATGAATCCCACTAACTGTAGACTTGTCACTCATCGCTGCTTTCATAACAATACATCCTATTGTGTTTCATTCGGCCTGTTTTTTTAAAAGAAAGCTTTGCAAAAAAATTTAAACAAACAAAAGTAGCTCATGAACAACTTCCGAAATCCTGGTGTTATTAAACAACCTAAAAAAATCAGAGATTAACAATATCCTCTTACCACTTTGATCCTGTTCTTTAATACATCTTATACGTTTCTCGGATACCACCTGAATTGGGAAGCACATTAAGTCTTACCTGGCGTGTTAAGGAGGCGGGACTTCCTGCAGAGGTAGGACAGCTCCTGCTCGCAGTGTTCTGATTGGCTGGTGATTGCTGCTAACTGCTCCTCTTCAGAAGCATAATCAAAGTGGGATACATGTTGCTTTTTTTCTGGGAACAAATGCACTCTGGTCAGCTCTGAGTTATTGTGCTGGATCACCATCCATGCCATGTCTTCTGGGGGAGGGACAAAAAAAACAAATTAGAGGAAAAGAGAATTTAATAAATACACAAGTACATTGACGCTTTCATGGTGTAAAGGCTCACACACAGGTGATTAAATGTGCGTGTATGTGTGTATTTGTGTGTATGTGTGTTACCTGTCATGTTACAGTAGATGAGCTGGGGTTTGACTGGTCCACTGCCATCCACATCTATTTGATAATATCCTGATGTGTTGCCTTTGTGTTTGTACGCCTCACATGACTGTTCATATTTCGCTGTGATAGAAAATGCAATAAAAGGATATCACCAATAATATGTTTTTTTACAATGGGATTTGTGATGAAACATTGCTGCAATCAACTCCTTAAAACAGGGTTTATCACTACTATCGGTCTACATTGCTGGCTTCATCTCATTTCGAGAGACCAAAAACAAAGAATTAGATATTTATTGGCAATTATTACAGTTAGATGTGGCCAACAATGCTCTGCCTTACGTTTGCCTCGAGTGGTGAAAATGAAAATGAATCCCGCAACAGCTGAACTAAACACAGACTAACACACGCTTAACAATATAGTGCCGGGGAAAGAAGCCATAGGAGTACATTTTTAAACAGTGGAAGAAAGTTTCCCAATTTTTTCTTTTGTTCATGTCAGTCAGACTTTTCAACAGTCATTCCCTTTATACAGAAAGCTTTAGAAAAGGTTTCGAGCCGATTACAGTCATCCGGAGGTGAGCTGTGTGTGTAAATGTGTATATGTGTGTGTGTGTGTGTGTGTATGTGTGTGTGTGTGTGTGTATGCACCTGTGGTTGCCCGGAGCTGAGCACAGCACCAGCGCGTAGAGGATTCAATCAATGCTTGGCGGTGTAATCAAAGACAGAATCTCTTTAATTTCTAATTTGACTCACCTAAAACACTACAGGCAATACATTTAAATCCATTTATGTAGAAAGAAGAATTTGTCTTAGGGCTCACTCCCATTTTCTCTCATGCTAGTCTTCCACTTTTTTTCCCATCCGCTAACACTCTCTTTAACGCTCTTTCTCTTTGCCTCTCTCTTCCAGTACTCGTTTTTTTTTTTGTTTCATCTCTCTTCTGTCTTTTCCATCGATCATTACGACCCCCAGGAAAAGATTTAAACAATTTAGCAGTTTGTTCTGGGCCTAACAAAAAGCATTTTATTCTATTTCAATTGTATTGAAATAATTATAGTGTTGATTGTGACTGAATATAATAAGCTCTACAATCTTAATAACTCGTTCAAGTAGGAATCCGAGGGTTTGTTTCCCCCCAAATATTAAATAAAAACATTGAGGAACAAAAAGTCCAGAATTTGATTTCTTTGCAAACTGGATGCAACTTAGTTTATGCGTCATTTCATAGTGACTTTATCTTGTGTTATTTAAAAGAGGTATATGTGGCTAATGCTGAAGAATAATGTCTTTAGTTTGTTTTACTAGACATTGTCATCAATAATAGGTAAACACAATTGTTTCAGTAAACAAATGTACTTTTTTGTATCAGCGGTTTGCATCTTTTTTTAGATAGTCAGAGGAAATCTGCCTTCACAACTAGTATTAAGTTAATATAACACTAATATATGAACAAGGTAAACCATTTCACTATTTTACCCCAAACAACATGACATTCAAACATTTAACGGTCCCATTATATTCTACAGGAATCAGAATGAACCCTAAGAAGCTGTGAAAAAAGCAGCACAGAAGGGAGGAGAAGCTGTAAAATAACTTATTTACAGGGACTTCACAGAAACCTCATGGATGAAAGTAGAAAAAAGTTCACACCACCTTCTCTGACTCAGTGGTTGTTCGGTGTCTTTTGAAATAGGATAAAATTGTGGCTTTCATCTGCAGCAGGATGCGTTTGTTCTTTCTTCAGCTGCCTCTCAGTGGATAATGTGACACTTTAGTTTTGAATTATGTTTCAAGCTGTTTATGTTGAAAGGCATCATGAGCAATGTGTCCCCACAGGCCAACAGGCAATGTAAACGTTTGACAAAGAAGCTAATGCAGTTAGTTTTTCTTTGATGATTTTGAACTAAAATCAAGTTAAGTTTGATTGGAACTTGGAGTATCTAAAGCCTACAAATGAGTATTGTAAAGCATTGTGTTGTGTATTGTATAAAACTAAAGCAGTTACAGTTTAGCAGAAAAATATCATATCTCAATATCACTTTTCCTCAAATCAGATGTTTTTTCTGCAAAAGTTTTTTACAGAGAATTTCTGTGAAACATCAGAGAGCGCCACAGATGTTATTCCATTTTATTTTGATCTTGTTTTTGACATTTTTTATTGTATGTGTCTTTGTTCTTGGACAAAATGATGCAGATAAAAATATTTAACAGGAAAGCAGGTCACTTTTCACGTCCCTTAAGACTGTTGCACACACATATCTATCACACAAATATGAACACACATTTATTAAAGTAAGAGATAGTGGGCCGTCTGCAGGTGTCAGAACACCAAAAATAAGAACTTTTAACACTTTAAAATGAAATAGAAATGTAATTATAAATGGTGGACAATCTGTTTAGTCTATTCCCAACTGAACACAGCTAATTTTAAAAGTTCTGAAACAAGTAGAAAAAAAAAAACACAAAACAAATTAAGTGTTAGGACACATGGGTTCCTCCAGTTATTAAAGCAGAAGCAATGAAATCATGTCTGGAATCCTGTATTAATCCTCATTAACCCGAACATTCATGATGTTCTTCCATTTGATGTTAGCTTCTTTTTTTTAAAAACCTACAGATGCCCTGGTGCTGGATACTTACAGCTGTGGCAGGTGGCTCCTCGGTAGCCGTTGTTGGAGCAGTTACAGTGGAAGGTGCTCCATGACTGAGTGCATCTGCTTCCGTGTTCGCAGTGACTGGGAGAGCACCTGCGAGACAGACAGAGACAAAAACACAGATACAAAGTGTCTGAAAAAGTTCTCAGAAAAGTTTTTCAAGGATGTTGGTACAATAATCAACAACAGGCATACAGTACACCTGCCAGTTCTGATGAGCAGGTGCGTGGGGGGGATCTAAATGAAAGCAGTCTTAAAACAAAAGTTTCAATCTTTATAAACGAAAACTTCTTTATTCTCATGTCGAGTGGAGCGCAGGTGGATGTTCTGAGGAAGAGCTGACAATGAAACATGCCTTTGTTAGTATTGTTAACTAACATTGCATCAGCTAGAGACGAAACTCTCAGACTCCCACCAAACCCATCTTTCATAGAACAAAGGCTTTTTATTATTTATTTATACCTTTTTTCAAGACAAAGGAGACATATTCTGTTCCTCAGTCTCCCATCTAATGAAGTTGCACACAGCACATTATTCCTAACAGCTTCAGACCAAACTTTTACCATTTACACAATCACAAAGTGGAATCAATAAAGATTTTCACATCACTCATTCCTATATTGATCATCTACGTTTCCTATACCATGATAGTTTTGATTTTCTGGCTAAGTTTTGAGTTTCCATATATGTGACTATCCATCTAGAGAAGGCAGTGAGTGGTGTCTGTAGTGCTTCCACAGGATGAAGATGTGTTTGTGGTGGAAGTGGTGCTATTAGAGGTGAGGGGAGGTCATTTGCAGGCCTACAGTATTACATAAGCGAGTCAGCTGCAAAATTGTTTAATTTATTGTATATTAAGCTGGGACCAGGTGCAATTTAATCAACTGCAGTTAATAAGCTAATTTGTATACGGTTGGCATATGCAGAATGAACAACACACAGGAGCACTGCATTAACGGTGATTCAATCTTTACAATCTCACATTAATGTACAATTCCAGCAGAGTTTGACTTTTGGATAAATACATTAAATATAATTGGGTGAGCCAGCATGGAATAATAAATTGCACACCCATGGAAAATACAGAGTCTAAACTCAGATTCTCAGAGATCATAACTTGCTAAGAAACAGCAGAGCTTCTATATTGGTGAGTTTAGTCCCACCCTAAGTAAAATAAGAAATAAACAAAACACTTTTTGCAATGTTTACCAGTTACAGTGTATGGACGCTGAATTAAATATTTGTTGTCACAACATCCTATCCAAAACTTATTTTCGATAGTGGATGTGAATACACAGAATGAGGAACATGTTTATTTTTTTGTGGCAGATTTTATCTGCAAAGCTTGGAAGAGAAGGCAGCATATTTTGTTTAAGACAGAGCGATAAAATGACCTATAATCTGGTACTGAAATGAAAAGTTTAACCACTTAAACTGTACTTATGCAGTCTGTAAACAGATAAGGGTTGGGCACTTTGTTTGTAAGACACAAAGGTAATCAATTAATCGATGATGAACTTTTACCTGTGAGTAACATTATAAGCTTGATGCATTACCATCATACGTACAAATCTATACCCAACCCTAACCAATATATATAGAATTTCAAGTTCTACATCTCACAAGAGCCCAAACTAAGTACAAGTTCAAGAGACTATATAACAGCTTAGAAAAAAAAAAAAAAAAAACCTTGAGCATGGACAGGTATCTGATTTACAAATTTGAAAGCATGGATGCCTCAAAATGGCAGGGGGGAGAAGATAGGGAGAAAGAGGCGAGATACAGAGGATTAGGGTGATGGACGTAAGGAAAAATGAAGTGAGAATCAGCAAGATGGAAGCAGTGACTAGATACGGACAGTGAACCTGAGGAAATGAAGTCAGTGGACTGGAACGAGACAGAGCAGAGGAGAAGCTGTTTAACACTGCAGGGATAAAAGTTGATGCTGCTTAGAACCATGGCATTAAAGATGACTGTAACAGTGGTTCTTCTCTAAAGCTTACAGAGCAGCCAAAGTGTTTTAAATACTAATGACATAATGTAAATTTTTTGGGGGAAATACAATTATGCTTTGTTGCCAATAATAATTTAAGGAGTTTTATAAAGCTCTAAGTTGTACCTGTGTGCTGTTTTTCCCCTAAAGTGTTTTTCACCTATACAATCTTAGAGATTTATCATAGGATGAGTATTTTCAACATTTGCTCTCATCAAAATTGCCTAATCATGAACATTTGTTTTTAATATTAAACCTAAGGTCCTCTGTAAATGTGTTGAAGACCACAGACCTTTTGTCTTGATGTAAGAACCATTTTCTTTCACAATAAACTGTGCATGCTCTCCGTTTGCTGGGTTTTTTCAACATCCACTTTGCCTAGACTCCCACTGCCCTCTGTTACAGTTGGGAGGATTCCACTTTGCTTGCCAAAAAACATCTGTGGTCACAGTAGGCAACTCTTTTTCCTGCAGCGTTGGTGGAGTTTTTCTGTCATTGTGTCAAAACCCAGTTTGCTGTCAGCAGTGTAACCATGCTGCCTCAAACAGGAACACAGAGAGAGAAAAATGACAGAGAGGATCAGAAAACAGGAGCGCAGGTCAAACGTTGAACTACGATGTAGCTTGTAACTAAATATACTATTAATCTTTTCAAGGCTAAAAAGTTTAAATCTCAAACAATTTGTCCTTTATAAATCTCTGGAGGTCTCCTTGTCTGACTTAATATTTGCGATGAACTGTGACAGCTTACTGCACCACAGCGCAGATCACATCACTCCTGGATCAACTGAGCGACTTTGTAGCTTATCTTTAAGTTTCCAGGGCTGTGTAACAGTGTGCTAATATGTATCACAGGGCTTGCATCCTATCTCCCCCGGTTGTAATACTGCCTTAGGCTAAACTTAATGCTTTCAGTCTGCTCTGACCTGATGGATAAACTGCCACATCGAACACACACACATAGGGGAACACTTGAGGATGTGTGTGTATGTGTGTGAGACCCTGGTCACAGTGAGCCACAGCCATGTCGTAACGTTCCTTGCTGACAGAGACTAATACACAGACAGCCAAACAAAACTAGAGGAGTGGACCTGGTTGTGACCTGTGCTTCTTTTTATGTGTGTTTCGACAAGTGTATTATTAAGTTGTCAAAAACCTGACAGTAACAAAAGGGTCAGAATTACTCCCTTCTGACAGCTTCATCTCTCTTGCTCCACAAACCCGCGCAGTGAAGAAAGAGGTCAGCAGCAGGGAGCACTCAGTTCAGAGACTTCAGAGCGTATGAAAGCAAGTGTGCCCTAAAGGTGTCAGTATGCTTCAAATAAAGTGCTTGTTCAAACCCCCTACCTAGATACTTTTTTTTTATGTCAGACTTTGGCACTTTGTCAAACTACTTTTTTAATTTTCCAAAACTAAAATCAGTCAAGCAACTACTTTCTCGTTTTTCATTCTTTGCACAAGGGCTCCATGAATACGTCCCTCTCTAGATGATGCAAGATTTTTGGCCTGGCTCTTTAAGCCTGGCCATTCATAACATTTTTGCCAAAAGACGGGGTTGAAATAAACTGGTTTTGTGCTCTGACCTGGAAACCACTGTGAACACAACCACTGCCCCTGACACATACATGTCAAACAAAGGATTTATTGAAACCCAGAAAACAAAGTAACCCAGTATGACCTGAAGCCCAATCCTTGACTGTATAGCCATACCCTGTTGTGGTATACTTACAATATTCTCTCCATGATAACTTAGGAGGTATATCATTCCCATGTTGTCTTTGATAATCACCTTAGGTGAACAAGGGGAAGTAATACATTTTCCTCTAAGTGCTAATTAATCCACTAAGCAGCACTTCCAGTAAGTATTTCAGTCTCTCTTCAGGGTGTAAGGCAGTTAGGTATAGCCTAGTGTTTGAAGTGGCCAAGGATGAGAGTTTTAGATGGATAAATGGTTGCTAGTGCATATTTTTCAAACCCTGATTTTGTGTGTGCCTCCAGGAGGGATTTCCTTTTCATTCCATGATACAAACCAATTTTTTCGCCACCCAAGAGATATTGTTCGGATTTAGATATTTGCATAATTGTGTGTGTAAGTAAAAAAGCGAGCTATAAGAAAACCCCCCCTCCAGAACTTTTTCCTCTCGTAAAAAGCCCCAGTCAGCAGACTGCCAGATGGTATATTTAATATGACAAATTTTTCTTGTATCAGTAATTATAAAGCAACATGGCACCTCTTACAGCAGTATTTCGTATTCACCTTCCATTCACCTTAGCACCTAAGCAGTCAGTCTGTAGAATTGAATGTGCATTACACGTATATCTGAGTAAACACTGAGAATTGTTAGGAATGTGAATGCTGGCCATAAAAACTCACCCATTATAAACCACACTTAAAGACGTCTATATGAAAATGTTTACAAATGTTCCTGCAAATGCAGTAAACTCAGAAACAAAAAACTGCATGCTGCTGCAGCGCTCTCCAAGGTCCTGAAACAGCAGTTACTTAGCAGCAAGGAAATCTTTACGAATGCTTTTAGAATATATCCTTTCAATACGTTTTTAGTAAATCGTTTATTATGGCAGAAAAAGGGTGTATGTGAGATTGAAGGAGGATAAACTGCAGCAGCCAAATTAGTTCAATAGAGTTCTGTCCAGCAGTGGCTCAGTTAGTAGGGGCTTAGACTGGGAATCGTAGGGTCGCCGGTTCAAGTCCAGGGACAGACTTGAAAAAATATGGAAAGTGGACTGCTACTTGGAGAGGTCCCAGTTCACCTCCTATGCCCTGCTGTGGTGCCCTTGAGCAAGGCAACGGACACCTCAAGGTTTCAAGGTTTTATTGGTCATATGCACAGCATATACAACGTATATGTTGGCAATGAAAATCTTATGTCCCATGCTCCTCCAACAACTCAACATACATGGTGCAAATAAGATAAATAAAATAGTGCAAAAAGAGAGAAAAATATTTACAATAATAACAATAAAGACCTCCAATCCCCCCTCCCCATTGCTCCCCGGGCGCTGCACAATAGCTGCCCACTGCTCCTAGTACTAGGATGGGTTAAATGCAGAGGACCAATTTCACTGTGTGTGCTCTGCTGTGTGCATGGATGTGACTAATAAAGAGGGTTTCATCCTCCGATTCTATCTCTAAGGTACAGCGAAATATTGTATCTCTGGCTTTGCATTCATTGACATTACTTGTAAGTATTAGCATTATTTTTGGGTTTACAATGCGTTGGCAAAAAAACATTTAGCTGGTTCTCTCAGAGACTAACCTGTCGATGATGCCGCACATATCAATCTGCAAGTGGCTGTAGTTTCCCAGCATCCTTTGTTGCACTTTGATCAGGTCAACAGGTTTGTTATCCAGAGTCAGCAGACGCATACAGCCCTGAAACACTTTGAAGGGGTTCCTACACTCCTGACTGCTGCTGCAACCTGGGGAGGGAAACATACAACCCTCACTTATTGGTTGGTCCACAGCAATTGAATGTAAATATAATTGACAACCCCACTCTCCCCCTTTCCACAGATAATAACACTGATCATGGGTACTTTTCACATGGACATATAAACCATATTATCAATATAATATATGTCTAAATTCATGTGCGAATGTGTTATTGTTACATTTTCACCAGTATATTCTATAGGGGGTCAAAACTTGCTCTAAAAAGTGTTAAAAATGGTTATGACTTTTCTCACTCCCAGTGTTTAATCCTTCTTGACAGCCAGGCTGTGAAGGATATTTTCTGCATTTCTCAGCAAAAGCACAAGTTCAAAATTAATGTCGAAAAAGGTTATAAAGCACAGTATTGGTTGCCAAGATACTCATATTGTTTAAAAAAGGATAATCATACAGCAGATAGATTCCCCTCCGAATTATTTTGTGATTGCGGTCAGATACGTCAGTCATTTCTGTTTCTGCTTCTTCATACTTCCATTCCACTGCAACTCAGAGGCAACATGGAAGGGTTCCTAGCAGTGTATAATGGGGTTAAAAGGCTCCACCTTTACCAGCTGTGCATTAAAGCTATGTACACACACAAAAAAAGAAATGATAATACAATATTATAAAACAAAACATTATTCTAAAATGCCTGATGAGTACTTCTAGTACTTTAGATACAGTTTGATTTATACTTTTACCTAAGTGAAAGAGTACTGAGTACTTAGTTCTACCATGCATGCTGAACCATAATTGTATTTGGTTGTTTGATTGTTCTATAGAAAAGAAAACGTCTCTTTTTCTTCTTCATCAGCAGAGTTGCGTTTTCAGATTAAAAGTGCACAACATGCCTATATTTTCATAATCACTGCAGAGTGTAGTTCTTCTTCACCAACTCTTAAGTTCCCTAGTGATTTTGTACTCCACCTGTCTGCGTATCGGATGACCGATATGTTTGATTCTCTGTTTACCCTCACGCAAGCTCTTATAATAGGCAGAACTACGGTGGATTTCTTTGGTGACTTCTTATGAATGCATGTGAATGAGGTCCATGTCTTTTCCATCAGTTTCCATCAGCTTGAGGTTCACCCTGAATAGTAACGATCTATGGCCCAACACAGCGTTCCTGCTCCAGACTCTGTGTTACTCTAATTACAGTCAGCCGTCGTGCACAGAGTTCAACACCCCCCAGCAGAGGAGGGAGGAAAGATGAGTCACTGTTTATTGTCACTTTTGAATTTTAGGATCACAAAAGTATGTTTTGTAGGAGCCGTTCTCCTCGTGACTACAGAAATGACTCACAGAAGTTTTCACAAACAGTGTTTACTTTTAAGGATTCAAAATCCCCTTAAATCTTTACTTTTTCAATCATTTGGAATTTGTGTTATGTAATCTTAAATCCTGCGTATCTACAGCATATTCCTATATTTGCTTGTACAAGAGTATTTATGGAATAATTAGAGGGGAGAGCATATGTAGGCACTGCAAAGACGAAAAGAGATGAATTAAAAGTGAAGGGGGCGGGAGAGTGAGAAATGAATAGAGGAAGGAAAGAAGATCAAAAAGGAAACTAGGAAAGAGGCAAGGAAAAGGAGAGGAGAAAGATTATTTAAAAGGAAGATACCTTTAAACAAAGTGAAAGAAAAGATGAGAAAGTGATGAAGAGGGAGAGAAAGCCTACTTATGGCTTCATCCCTTTGAGGATGCAGTTAAAAAAAGTAGATCTGCCAATGATAATTACCTGAGTGGCTCCATGAATTTTAACCAGTCCTAAATATCCATGTAAGCAGTTTGTGAGTAACAATTTTAGATACTCGACAACAGAAAAGTAGGAAAGATAAACAGCCTCCTCAGCTATACAGTACCTGCAGTTAAAGTTGTTTTCAAACAGATGGAGAGAGCGCAGATGATGTATGTTTTTGTTTACTTACCACCGAAGAAGAGTTGACTATCTGCGGTTAGAGGAAGTGGGATGTTGGTGTGAGCGGTGGCTCCTTCGTTTTTGTCCACTGTGATGCTCAGAAGATCTTGCTCTGAGTTTACCTCCACTGAATGCCACTGACCATCATTTAGTCCTGAGCCTTTATGCACACACATAAAGGGAAATGCTATTCGATCCATAAAACTTCATTGTTTCATAATTCATTCGATTGATTTTTCCCCTTGCTGTTTGGGTTTGACTGTTTAAAGTTGTGATAAAACTATGAACTAAGTAACAGTGTTATAGGCTTTTCAAGTTAAGGTTATAATGACTTGTCTGGAGAAATGTGACATTTTAACATTTAATGAGCCAGAAGTAACATCTTGATTTTAACAGAAAAAGCCTCATTAGCTTTCAGGAACTCCTAAAATAATCATACAGTCTTGTCTGTAGACTGTTTTGACAGAAGTTACGACTCCCCCCCACACTCTATTTAACCACCTGTTATCATTTGACCAAAGCTCCATACTTTACTACATATTTACCAAGACGAAACCTGTCAGCTGAGCAAGACTATGAGAAAGTGTTAGCCCTGTGGACTTATTGTTTTACAAAGAACAAAACCTTCACGCTTAATATTTTTTATATCGCAGAACGTAAAGGGCAAAATGAAGCATAACATAAAATGGCTAAGAAACTGCTTTTTATGCCAAGGAATACATGTAAAGAAGACTCCGTTCAGCACTTTTAATGTTGAAACCCTGCCATTTAAGTAAGACAGAACAAATGATTTACAGTGTCAACAACAATACACACCATATTAATAGAATAGGCACCCATCAGAACAAAATACCTACAATATGATTTATTTTTAAGTGTCAGTTAACTTCTTATTCAATGTGTTCATCACCCTTGCACCATGTGCCTATCAGTACAAACTGTATTGGAACATCTTGCAAATAAACAAGACTAGAAAAAGGGAAGAATTATGCTGAATGTTGAAGGCTGTTGTATGCATATTGAATACATCTGAGCGATGAGAACATGTCATGAAATCTCTGTAATACAACCAAACAACACAGGCACCAGAGACACACCTCTATGTGCAACTCATCAGAATCCTGATTGAACTGACCTGCGCTGAGCTCAAGCTGGACCCTGCCGGCTTTATTGATCTGTAGGCGAAGTCTGGCCTCACTTAGGTACAGCCAAACTGTGCCCTTCTGCTGCGAGAGGTCAAAGGCCAAGAGAAGCCCTGCCTTGTTCCATGTGCGAAACTGCAGGGCCACAGAGAAAACCCCTGATGACCACGATGTCAGTCCGGGCACCTGCATGAAGCTTTCGGAGTCGGTGAACGTCACAGCGACTGACACTTGCTCAGCACAAGAAAAGGTCACATTGCCCTGAGGAAGAGGAGGGACGAAAGAGAGAGAGAGAGAGAGAGAGAGAGAGAGAGAGAGAGAGAGAGAGAGAGAGAGAGAGAGAGAGAGAGAGAGAGAGAGAGAGAGGATTATGAACAAGAAAGTCATGAATATTCATTGTTTGCAAAGGCTGACTCGGTTTGACTCGATGTCACTGAGGTCTCCTCAGCAGCTTTCTGAAAAGGACATCTGTATTAACATAATGATATTAGCTGAGCAGCTAAAATAAGCGATAAAACCAGAAGCAACTGTGTCAGGCAGCTTTGCACCCACTTCCACCAATTTTCACCTCTCTTAATGCCAGCGTGACATCGGGAAATTGAAAAAAATACAATGCAAGAACTTTTTCAGAAAAGTTTGATCCAAAAAGTTCAAAGGCATAAGCCTGATTTACATTTCCATAAAACATTACCAAAAAAACCTATAAAGGGAATTAAGAAAGTCAGCACAAAGGATGTATGATATGGTTAGCATAATGTAGCGGGGGAAATCTCCTACACTGCACAATGTAAGGTACAAATTGTAAATTAAATCACATTAGCATAACGTGGAAATTAATTTCCTCAGCACTAAAAGGTTCCAGTTTTTCTCTTTTCCTCCTCCATTCATCATCTTCCCTCCCATTTCCTCATTTTCATTCTCCACATCCGTTCCTTCCTGGTTTAGTATCCACCTAATCGCAGTCTGTACTCTTATTCTTCAGTCATTTCTTTCTTTGCTTAGGGCTTAGTAACTCAAACAAATGTGTAAGTGATGACATTGGAGATGATAATGAAGGAGATTATGATGATGCTAATGACGTGATGAAGGGTGTGAAAATGAGAAGGATGATGATGCAGATGATGAAAATAACGATAATGACGACAGTAATCCTAACAGTGGCCGTTAGCATAATAATGACATTGATGCAGAAACGGGAAAAGGAGAAAAACCGTGGGAGGAAGAGCACAAAACGTCTGAAGGGAATTCAACTTTTTTCACTTAATTTCATTCAGAATTTGAATAGGCTCTACATTTCCCCCCAAACACTGCTCGATAAAACAACATCCTACTGTATTATCTGAGCAACAGTTGGCAAAAAAATGATGGAAGAATAAACAGTGATGTTAAAATGATGATTAATTATAAATAAATGTCATGGTTGTATAAATATGGAAATAGAACATAGAAACATAGAAGTAGAAGGGCGTATCACTCACTCCCTCAGCACTACAGTACCCATAAGTCCTAGAGAGATATCTAGAATTTTCAGAAGGCCGTTGTATCACCCAGTTACCTTGTGAATTCAAAGTTGACCAATAATCCAAATTAAAATTCATTCAAACTGCTGAATACAAACAGACTTTCACAGAGCTTTATCTGTAACCAGAAATTAAATATTTTGTTTATCAGGGCTTCTTGATTACTTACACTTACCGTTCTCTAATCTACATCCACATTTATATTTGTGGCCTTTTGATAAAGTTGACCGGTAGATTTCCTTAGTGATGTTCCAAAGATGCTGAACCAGTAACTTACCAGCACAGAGAACTGGTGGTTGTTCTTCTTAGCCAGGTGTATCAGGTTGAGGTCGTTGTAGAGAAAGTTCTCCAGGCAGCCATTGAAGTTCCTGTTGGACAGGATGGGTTTCTGCAGGCCATGGCTCTGGACAGCTCCCAGACTTAGCTGGAGAAGAAACAACACATGGAATCTAATAAAAAACAATGTAGAAGTTTTCACTGACCCATGCCAAATTCAAAGGTTATTTAAATTCTGATTGGGGAATAATAAATATTATTATTCATAGACTCTGCTAGCTCCTGTATCCTCGGCAATGCATCAAAAATGAGTTCAAGCTGCCATATTGGACAAAACTACATTTTATTTTGTCTGATACATGAAACATCGTCCTAATATAGATTAGGCTACCAGTCTAAAACACGCTTTTGCATCCTGGTCTCCAAAAGATTACATTACCAGGAAATAAAAGTACATTGTCAGTTATGTTTATAAGGACATTTATTTTTCCCAGAATCATTTAGTTTTTTATGTATGAGATAAGTTTTAAATAAAGTGTAAAATAATTTGGAGACCTGGCAGTGAGGTGGTCAGTATGGGTGGATATGTAAAAAAAAAAAAACAGGAACTTTAACAAGGAGATTGCAGTAGACGTCCCATGTAAAACCAAACAGGGTAGCTTGAAAGTTTATCTTACCTGATGAATGTCCCAGTGGCTGAGTTCAGCTGGTATGTGAACCTGACGAGTGTTCTTGTCCACGGTGAGGTTGAGGTGAGTGCTGAGGCGCTCCATCTTCACATAGTGCCAGTGCTGGTCGTCCAGCAGACTACCCACAGAAACAAGAAGCTTCCCTCCGGAGGAAGAACTCACACCTGCAGAGGTGATGGTGTGAAACAATCAATTGTGTTTTCTTGGTGGTATAGCTGGGAGAAATACGCAGAAATCCTCTTAGGTGCCTTTCCTGCTGAGGAACTTAGATTTTTTTCCTGAGGTGTACTTTCTAAAAAAAAAAACCTTTAAGGTCAGCAGACTGTCTCCTCCTCCTTAATGGAATTTTTACAAGGACAAACATACTTTTCTGGCAGTAGGAAATCCTAAAGGAAGGTTCATTTGTGATTTATCAAAACAAAATGTGTGGATGTTTTGCAGTTACAGTGGAATATTTTAATCTTTGTTTCTAACAGGAAGCGGGGCACTGAGGTCAACTTCACTCATTAGAGAGCGCACATATTTGTATGCCGGCAGAGAGGAGCACGTTCGATGATGAGATTGCAAAATAACAGCAGGACATAATTAATGACAGCCCTAACATCAGCAGGTCTAACTTTGTGGGAGAGAAAAGAGTGCTGACAGAGGGAGATACAGCAGAAGGAGTAAGATACACAGAGTAATTTGTTTTAGAGCACATTTTTAATAAGGGTAGATACATTTGACAGGTAAATAAAAAGGTAGATAGTCAGATAAGTAGATACATGGACACAGGAAAAGCTTTGTTCTCAACCAACCCTACACTCATAAACCAAACAAACGACTAAGAACCACATTTATTGTTTTATTATTTTGTATATTTGAAGTTGCTAGCTAGGTTTTGAAACTGAAGGCAACTTTAACGTTTCAACACTTGCAGCATTGCAGTTTCAGGTATCATTGGAACTGTGATAGCAGGGTTGATTTCTAATGTTGCCAGCAATGCTGCCTAGTTGCAGGTTTGAAAACTATGGAACTTGTCTGCTGTATGCAATAGCCAATGAAAGAAAATAGGCGGAAGATATGGACCAATCTGAAGTCTCCGTCAGTGTGTCGTAGCAAAACCTAATTATTATTCCTGGCTACGCCCACTTGATTTGTAACCGCCCATAGAATTTTTGACAAAACCAGGCAGAACGAAATCCAGTGACTAGAAGACCCGCTTTTCAGACGCAGATCAATTGTGGAGCTGTTGTGGGAGTTGAGACGCCAGCACACTGCTTGTCTCGGCAAAGCAGCAAGCTAACGCTATAAACACTATGCTACCAAGCTTTCAGGCTGTATGCCCACCAACTTTACCTGAACTGTGCAGAAATACGGCGATGGATTTTCATCACAACACGTTAACCTCTTAAACCCAGACGCAGCAACGTTAACGTCAGGGCATGTTAACATTTAACAACCTGTTAATGCGGCATACCCACCTAACGGGTAGAAACTCAGCCACCAGACCATATTAACCATTTTTACCAAAACGAAACATAATTCCAACACCAAGCGTCTAAATCAGCAGTGAACGAAAACGAGCTAATGCTAAATAGCACCGCGTGAGCTACGGCGATTTGTTTACTTCATGCTATCTGCCCAAACATATCATATGAAGCCTGAGATTCCACGGATTCCATTGGTATAAGTCTCATCACTATATGAACAAAACTCACTGAACTAGCAGCCAAGAAAGAGCAAGAAAAATGCTTCACTTTACAGAGCCATAGCTATAAACAGTCTTTGCTGTTTGTGATCAAAGTTGTGTTCAAGGTCATTCAAACACTGCTGAAGGTTAATCCGATGTCTCTGTGTCACTTTGAAATGATGACTGATAATCTATCATTATTTATTTGTAATAAACTGGTACGGCACAACAAGCGATGCCATTTTTTCAGTATTTTTCAGGGGGCCAGCTAACCAATCAGAGCAGAGTGCGCTTTTGCAAAGGTGGGGGCATGGGCTCTTCAGAGCGTTTTCAGACGGAGTGAAAAGTGGTCATTTATGCACAGGCAGTGTGAGGAAAATAAAGCGCTACAAATATTTTATAAGCAGGCTTTAAAATTGAACCAACAACTGTAAACAAGCACATTCCCCTAAATATATGTAGGTTTTTTATCCTTCACTTACATTTGTGCTATCACTTTAATTGTAATGTTATATATTTTATTACCTAATCTTCACTGTAATATCTGCCTTTTATGTTGTTCTTAGCTTTTAAAATCGAAGTTATACAGTATGTTATATATATTGTATGTAGACTGCATTGTATTCCCATATTAGGGCACAATGAAAACATTAGATGGAGCATTTCCTTGCTTCCAGTGTTTAAGCTAACCAAAGCAAATTATGAGAGCTGATAACTGCATTTCCAATTATTAACTTCGAATGCAATTTGATGAGGCGGCATATTTGGTTACAGCTTCATTAAGTGGAAATAGAGGTGGGGATCAATACAAAACTCTCAGTGGGAAAACTGTTGTAGTTAACTCTTAAAGCACCAAACAAAGCCAAGAAGAAGCACCATTACAACACCTGCTGGGTTTGCCCATACTGAGAAGACTAATATTGAATGTTCCTGTCTTTAAGCTGAGGTGTCTGCGCTGAACACCACTTTTCACTTTCCGGCAGTCTACCATTCGAGACAGCTCCCTGAGGCAATATCACCTTATCATATCCTGTCTGCTGCTCCATTACAGATCGTTGCTCGAGCTGTAAATCTGTTTATGAAGGGTGGCCATGACAGACCGTATCAGGAGACGGACTGTCATAATTGTTTTAGCAGCAGCGTCACCTTGTGCTACTGTTAAAAATACAGCTGTGACTCTAAACATAACATTAGCACAGGGATATTAATGGGAGCAATGTTATTACTAAGCCAAGTAACACTCTTCAAATAAATTCAATTAATTTCATTGGGGCTTTATTGGCATGATATTTTATGTGTTTTACCATCAAATCACATGTGACACTTTTATAAACAGTCAAAGGTAATATGGAAAAAAAGAACAAGACTAAAACAACCATTCCTATAATTCTAAACTTGATACAAAATGTATAAAAACAGGAAGAAACATTTAAACAAGAAGCAGCTACAGGTTTAAAAAAAAAAAAAAAGTTATCCCTCCTCTTCCTCCATATAAAAAGGCACAAAAACCTCATTCTCTCATCTTCCACTCAGCTATGTGTGTGGCTTATCATCTTTATTTTTTAGCTGCAAAGTGTATTGCTGTGCCAAAGAGAAACAATCAGCAGTAAGCAACATATTATTCAGCATAGAAGTGTTACAGTAAGAGTCCCATGGCTATCTTTACAATTTCATGCTCCTGTGAAAATACAGAGGCTGCAGACAGAAACTATTATAAGGCTGGTTACAAACAGAAACTCCTGGAGGCTCACAGTATATCACTACAAAAAAGTGGAGTGGAGTAAGCCAATGCAACAGTAATCGCCACGATTCATTGTTTCGCATTTTCCCTGCCAACTGATACACTTTGTCTAGGGAGATTCATCTCTTTTCACCAGGACTTTGCAGAGGGGGAAACATCTGATTGTAGTATGTTTGCTTTGTGTGACTAGAAAAACCTTCCATGTTTCATTAACTGTAAAATCTGAAACATGTCCAATAATATAAATCCTCATCAAGAAGTTAGGTCAACGTCAGCTGATGCCAAAAACAACCATTACTATCAGAAAACACCTTGCTGTAGTCCTGCCTGTTGCTCGCGTTATTATTGTTTGGCAACACCTGGATGATTTTTGACATGCTTCTGGGTCCTTATTTTTTATACATACATGTCATCATTGTTTTTGTCATTTGGATTGTCTGTGTTGTATGTGGGCCTTGTTACCTTTTACGTAACACCTATTAAGAGGTTATTCATGTAAAGCCACAGCATGCCCTATATACAGTAGTGAACAGACAGGATTCAGCTTAACATGCCCTGCACGCCTTTCTGATGCCATCCTAATTTAGTCAGCTATACTTAACACCGCCTCCTCCAGAGCGCACTGGAGCAGGACACAGCAGCCCTCAGTGTATTTACTGCTGTGTGTTACAGCTACCCGGTGACAGAATTATGAAGCAGTTGGCTGCATTAGTGCACACTGACATTTTGATGAATGTAAAGCAGAGAGAAAATAGGATGGTTTTGTATAGCGGACATAAATCTTAATGAGCCAGCCAATGTATTCCAACTGCTTGGACAGCCAGTGACAGACAGAGAGGGTCTAACATGCTGCAGTGTTGTATTCATATGTTTGCTATACTGCATTTATGGCTTTCTTTCTGTTTTATACATCATTAACTTATGCTAATGGGAGTTACACTTGCTAAACATCTGCACTGGTCAATTCCTTTTGTTTGTGTCCCCTGATACTCAATGCTAGCCATCATTAGCCGTCTTTAGCTCCTCTGTGTCTTAGCCAGCTTGTTCATTTCATGATGCAACATGCATCACTGTTAAAGCGTGGTGCTAGGCCAACAGGATCAGGTTGCCAAATTGGAGAGATAAAGTATGAAGAGCCCCAGGGAGTAGCACTCACACTCTGGAACTATGGATATAATGCATCTAAATCTTCAGGTTTTATCGCTGCCCCCCTAGTTTGAGCCCCTCTTCTCTTCTCTTGAGCCAACAACGGACTGTGGAGGAGTATGCTGGGGCTCATGGTGGATGCTCCAAGCTATTGATCTAAATTACACTGTCTGTAGACAGCAAACTCCTGGGAGAGTGTCAGGCAGGGGGGAGGGGTGTAAAAGAGAGGGAAAGAGAGAGAAAGACAAAGAGCATGCAATTGAAAAAGGCAAATAATCGCCTGCAAAAAATATAGCGGGGGCCGAATTGGGTCGACATATGAGAAAGGCGGTGATAAATAACAACGGAGAGAGAGGAAAATAGAAAAGGAGGAAAGGGAAAGGGAAAGGGAAAGGGAACGGGGGAGCTAGGCAGGGAATTAATAACAAGAGCCAAAAAGAGAAGTGTGCAGTGACAGCGCTGTGATTGAAGGTTGTTTTTTTCACTATTGGCTGTATCACTGGATTATCATAGCTCAATCTAATCTCTGCTCCATTACAAAAAGGAGCAGTGTTTGTTTTCAATCCCGGCTAGCAGGAGTTCTTTGAGCAGTTTGTTGACTCTCAGGGAAATGTGACAGCCGTCACTCAGTCAGACTGATGGCTTTTGTAGATAACACCTCTCTCTCTCTTCTCTCTCTCTCTCTCTCTCTCTCTCTCTCTCTCTCTCTCTCTCTCTCTCTCTCTCTGACAGATAGACAGACCCACCCTCCAGGGAATTAATACCCTTCCCACCTATGGGGAGTTTAACAATATTCTAGTTTTATTGTAGGGATGTAGAGTGAGAGTGAGAGTGAGAGCGAGAGAGGTAAGTTTAAGGCAAGTGTAGAGGATGGGAGGAAACATTAAAACACAAACTATGGCTGAATACAGAAAACTGTCATTCTCGCTATTAATCTACTCCATACCTGACTGTTGTATGTATTTAGGAGGTCTTCTTCAAACATCATCAGTAAACAATCATGTAACTATAGCTACCTGTATATAAGATCTCCAATCTGGAAATGTTTTTATAAATTGAATGTTAGCAATGTCGCCCATTTCATGCTTCAATGATATTACTATAATCACTAAGGATCCGACCACTGTAACATCCTTTGTCCATGTCACACAGAGACATTTGGTTATGTCATTGTCCATAACTTGTTGATTTTCTATCCTCACTAATGAAGACTTAGCTACAATTAAAGTCAGAAAGGCAATTCATTTACATGAATATTCAAAATGTTTGAGTGTTTGAGTCTCTCAATCCTGCTATCAGTTTTTTTTAATCAGCTCAGGTCTATCAAACATCACAGCAACACACTCACATTTGTTGCCTATCCATTTGCTGCTGCTTATTTAGAGATATTTTCCTCTCTTTGCCATTTGTGCTTCTATGACACTGTTAGGCACACCCTTCCACCACCCCACCACTGCCCAGTCTCTGCAGAATTGTCAGGACTTTCTGTCTAGACTTAATTATCAAATATCCTAAAAACATTATGAGTTTTTGTATTCACTTGTTTCTCCTGATTAAAATGTTTCCTAAAATAAAAGTAACAATATGCCAGCCATAATTAAGAAAACTAAAACTAAAATAAAGATTGATAATAAGTCGATAAATAGCCTGCCTTTATGGTGACCTAATTAGACATGGAATATAGAGGCTCAACTCCAAAATCAGAAGGACAGAATGGAAATCAACAGTGTGCCTACAGTATACCACCAATGTTATAGCCAAATGCCCGTAAACAATCCTGAAACCAAACGCACACAATTCTACACTTAGTTTAGCACCTTAAATATGGCTATAGTCTGTGTTCCATACTTCTATTCTACAAATATTGCTTGAAGTCAGAATTGAAAAAAAACTATCCTTGAATTAACAAATGTTCAGAGTTTGAAATGAAACAAAATGAAGAGTAAAAAAATAACTTTTTTTCTTGAGAAAGTCTCAGCATATTACCAGGATGTTATCTTTTCAATAGACCTTCAACCGTAAATGCAGAAAAGAAAGCAATGTTTGGTAAGCAGAGCAGCAGAGTACTCCAGTAGGCAGATGGCATGCTTGATGCCGTATGGTGATGATATGAAGGTCTGGCAGTCTGACAACACCTAAGAGTTAACCTCATTTACACCAACGCACACACTCAAGCACTCATTACCTCCCATAGCCTCCACAGTGCTGCGTTATGTGCAGTTAGAGGCCATGGATCGTGTTGTACTGTGCTAGCCCACTGTGCACCACAGAGTCCATCATTAACACATGTTGCTTACATCCATCATCAGATTAAAAGAGAGAGAGAGAGCATGAGAGCGGATGTCAAGCTGAGAGAGAATTGAAGCGAGAAAGAGAGACAGTCGATAGAGGAAGAGTAAGGAAAGATTCAGGGAGAAACTAAGAGTGAGAGTTTCCCCAACAGATGATGCAGCCCTCCTCCACACTCATTGACCTGTAACTGCACGCCTGCTACAGCAAACTACACCAATTCCCCAAGTTTATTCAAAATCTGATTAGTTTTGTCTGAGATATTGCTTGCGACATATGGATAAACAAGTAAACACTGTTCTGAGCTCATCAGCATATAAGCAGAAAGAAGCATAAATCCCCAGAGTTTTTTACACAATTGGATCAGCGCTATCTTAGAAATCACATTTGACAAACAATCAAGCAATCCAGCAGATGGACGGAGACAGACTCGAAGTTCCCTCCATTTTATTATGGGGACAAAAGATATTACTTTCCTCAAATAGAGGCGGGTTGGTGGATGCTGTGGAGCCTGAGAGAATACAGTGCATAATTACACTGTACGGTTTAGGCGTTTAGCTGACATTTACTCAGAGCAATGAACAGTGGATGAATAGATAGATGAGGCTGCAGAGTTTGCCGGAAAAGCAGTCATATTAAATTCAAATATCCAAAGTTTCATCAACCTTACAGTACAGGCTTTCAATTCAAGTGGGAAGGTTGAATACGGCAATTTCTTAAAATTGTAACTGTATTCACTCTTAGTTTTTGATGTAAATTGTCAAGGATCATAGAGGATGTTAAAAATCAAAACTAGCAGAACTTGATTCATAAAATAGTCATTATATATCTATCCAAATACTTGTTTAATCTAACAAAAAGTTGATTTTGTTTTTGCAATCTATTTTTAGATTTTGTTTTTGCTTTTATTTAGAAATAAAGTATTTTTAAGAAGATTATAGAACTACACTTTGGCTGATGGTGTATTATGAGGCTTGTCTGAGCATAAGAGATATACAAACACTCAGGTAATGAATGATGTAATTATATGTACCTATACAAAAATGTTATGCTCTAATAGCTTGTAATGCCATCTCTCTTGCCATTTTTGAATTCCTTGTTTCCTTTAAATTAATTTAAATCAAATAGTTGTTGTGTTGCCTCTTGGCTTATCTCTTTGCTGCTTCAAGATAATTGTATTATATAAATATTGGAAGAATGATGTCAATACCTTGTTGATGATAGAGCAGCAGTCGTCCCTTCTCCAGCACCAGAGTGAGGCTGTGATCTCTCTGTCCCTCTGCATGAAGCAGCGTCCCAGAATTCGTCAGGGTTTTGAACTTCAGAGAGACGACCTCCATCCCCGTCCAGCTCGGCCTCACGCTGCGTCTGTAGAGCAGGCTGCTGCTGCCGTCAAAGTAGGCCACGTCAGAAGCTACAGAATGACAAAGATAGACAGAAATAGACAGAAACTAATAGCAAAGTACTGAAAACCACTTCTGTGTTCCTACCACAGTAAGTTTCTCCAGAAAACTATTTTCTCCATGATGACAGTCACCACATTTGAATAATTTATATAAAATGCTATGCAACAGTAAGCTTTAGGTTGAGATAGAGATGAGTTTCAAAACAGAGTGCCAAACAGCGGTGAGCAAAATCTTCATAACGAAAAAGTTAGACTCAAAAAGTAGTTTTGTTTATTGTTATCAGGCTCTGTAATAGGATATTCCTGTTTTTCTATGTTTCATATAATTTAAAAACTGAATGTCTTTGAGATTGGGACTGACAAAACAAGACTACAGGGTGACTGTGAACTCACAAACAACAGCCTTTATTTCCAGGTTGATGATTGTATTTTTATTGTTTGAAGGTACTGACTTCCTGAACAAATATCTTTAATGACCGAGAAAACCGTTGGCTCCTTTACAGTATGTACAAATCCCTTTGAGGGAAAACCATATGGTCTCGCGTCTGCTACTGAAGACAGAGCAGCAAAAAAGACCAGCTAGAGTAATTACATTTTACTGTTGGGAAAGCAGAATTGGAAGGAATCTTCAATATCAAAATATACCAAGATTACCAATTTCCTTAGTGTTTTCATCAAAGCTCATAGCTCTAATTAAAAACAGATGTTATAATGAAGAAATAAAAAAGTAAACTTGCAGAATGGTGTGTTATCAAGTGGGATGAAAGAGCCCTGCACATTATGGACCACTTGTACCCAGTATATGTTCTAGATTCTTCACAGTCTTGGTCTTAATGAATGTTTCTAGTGTAAATGGAATAATAGCTCTTATGTTCATAGGCCAGATTATGAAATTTAAAAATCTAGCACAGAAGGGCACATTTATATATTTCTTCAAGGATAAACACAAGCCAAAATGACCCAAAAAGTCAATACATGGGGTACACTTACTATAACGACACCCGTATATCTCCATTCTGAGTCCAATCCTCCCAGTGGGGTTCCAGTCCAGAGGAATCAGGCGGAGGTAGCGAGCTATCACCGCCTGATTGAGTTTGTACTGGACCACAGTGTCTGCATTACTGTTACCTGGAAAAGCCTGAGAGAACAAACAAGTTAGCTTGAATTTTTCATGCAACTGTCTCTGATTGCTGCTGCAGCGAAATCTGAAGGCAAACCATGTTCAGTAACAGTAATAAGATAGGAATAGAGGATCTTTTTTTTGTGCGTTGATGCTCATGATCAAATGTATAAGGTTTACTAAGAGAATGTAATCACTTTCGAAGTTGTGCAGCCATCCTAAGAGCAATAATTTTCAAACGTTCTTGTTGCAAAAGTATAAAATGTAGATGGAAACATGTACGTGATGAAATAATATTTTTAAAGGGATAATATTCACTAGTGCAGAAAACTTCTCCCGCCTGATGCTGAGACAGTCTTTGTGCATTTTCAGACTTAGAGCTTGCAGGGATTGATCTGCTGATAATGTCTCTCCCTTTTTCTGTCCAGTAATCAATAACTCTGGGACACATTCTGTCTCTGTACCAAGCCTTCCCTAAAAGACTAATAGCCTTTACTTTCCCAACTAGCTTCCTGTGGGAATTCAAGGGGATTCTCTACTTGACAGTCAAACAGCACACACAGAGAGCGACACATGCCATATGTAAGGAAAGAAACAACCTGCATTCAAGTGTAAATGCTTCTGTCCTCCCTACTTGAGAGTGTGTCTGCAGAGTGTGGCTGTGTGAGTGAAATCGGCCTCCCTCGTGCTGTATAATTGTGATCTCGGTGCCATCTTCAGTGCTTTGAAGGGCTGAGCCAGCCAGGCAGCGAAGCGTTACAGTAAGCTCAACAAACGGCTCTATTTCCTGCTGAGGAGGCTGAGGAGAGTGGCATCTCATTTACTTGCCTGACCAAGTTTTGAAATATGAGAAGCTACTGACAAGACCTTAGTCAAGGATAGAGGGAAAGGTAGAGGGTCAGATGAAGAGGAGAAGGAGGGAGGGCAGGAAAATAATAAGGGAAGAGGAGTAGATGAAGTACACCTGTTCTGTGAGAGTGCACTGTAACAATGCTTAAATACAAACAAAAGCAACAAATATTGTCCCTAAGTAAAAGAACATAATGCATTTTACTAAAGCAAGAATACATCATTAAGCTAAAGTACACTACTTGATTAAATCAATGACTTCACAACACTGGAAACATTTCACAAAGGTACCGATAAGCATAAGCCGTCAAATAAATAATTAACTAGAGGGGCATTCTTGGAGCACAGAACTCCAAGACCAAATGCCTTGTCTCGCAAAGTTAAGGGTTCTATATACAACACTTTGGCCTGTGATTCAAATCCACTCCAAAATGTAATGGGCTCTTCCTTGGCCCATGTTTCATACTACCACTAAGTTTTATAAAAATCAGGCCAGTAGTTGAAACTTCTTGGAGGATGTGAAATCATGAAATGTCATTGTAGTGGATTAGTGAATAGTTGCAGCAATTACTCATTAAATGTACCTCACAAGTGAGATTAAGTAAATCTTCTGAGGATTTTCCAACACTGGAGAGCAAAGGAAATCAAAGCTGAGAATTCAGTGAGTAGCTGCAACTGATACAACCGTTTTTTCAGTCAAATCTCCTCCTGAACCGACACACTAAGCTGGCCTCACTTAAATAACACTGGAAGAGCTGATCTGGGTTTATCACCTATCAGGCTGAGTGTCAAACCAACAACTGTCTAAGCTGCAAGAATTCACACCCTGTTTCTCTTCTTTTTTTTCAAAGTGATGACTCCCAGGCTTCAGAGAGGTTGTATCCTTCCCTGTAAGAAACTTGCATGCTGTCAAATCTGAATCAAAAGCTGTTCTCTGGGCTGCTCTAACAAGAAACCTGCACTGTCTTCCATAAAAGATAGAGGAGATGCTTGGCTGCCTCCGAATCACATCTAATGATGTTGAATCAGCGGAGGGCAGCATGGCTTCCTGTCATTCTGACATACAGTAGTTTGTTTGCTGGTGATCAGTCATTCTGCAGTCTGGTAACCTCTCTCTCTATTGACATGTGGAACGGAAATAATAGCTTAAAATATGCTATAAAATGCTGGAAAATAAGGATTTTGAGAGCGAAAAGGAAAAACTGGAAAACATACTGAATGCAAACATAAAAGAAGGGGAAAGAACAGCAGACACCCCCCCCCCCCCCAGGCTGCAGATGGGACTTGATACATGAGCTTGAACATCATCTGCACAGAATATTTTAGTCACCACATGCATGTCAGCTTCCTCGTTCACATTTACATTTCAGACTCTGGGCATACAGCCTTTTCAAGACTGGCAAGTGTGCCATCAGCGTCTCGCGAGGAGACTGAGGGACACCTTCGCCTCTGCAGGAATCAAAGTCATGACTTTGTATATGCCACGCAGTCTTCTCACAACAGCACCAGCCTCCCGTCAACAGAGGTTCAACTGTTTGACAGCAGGCGCATACAGTCAACAGAGCCCTGCCCAGGTTCCTTTTATTGTTCCATACATTATTAATAGTGTGAAAGACTCCTGGTGAGCCGGCTTGCCGCTGCAGGCAGTACCCGTCCCCACAGATCATGTAAATTATGCCTATGATATGAGGGCAAATTTATTTTAACTTCAATGAACCTGAGTTTTGAGCTGCACCACCTCCAAATCTGTCTTAACAGCAAAGACATAATGTGTAATAAATTGTGCAATTGAATTTAAATGCGAACAACTACAAATGACCATTTCTTAAATCATATTAGAATTTCTAAGGGTTTATTTTTAGTTAGAACTTTTTCCAGCTTTCAATAACAAACAAACAACAATTGTTTGGATGTCGGATGTTGCCCCCATTTTTTAATAATGTTTCTGGTGAACTTCTGTTTGTTCACTGGAAAAGTGTCAGCAATTGTTTCGTTGCTCCCATCTCTGAAGTCAGAAAAGTTTAGTAGATTGTTTTTTTCAGATACTGTTTAACTATCGGACAAGCAGGTTGTTTGGAGCATGTGACACCTTAATTATCTGCTGTCTGGAGCAATATCACTATTTTTACCAGCATTTCTCTTCGATATACGCTTTGACTAAACACATTCTTTCAGCTGAAACACATGCTGTGCTTTATTTAACACATTTTGAGAAACCTGTCACTGACTCTAAACTCTTTGTGTCAATCAGATTTTTATTAGTATCATAAACTACCTCTGGGATGTGAGGAGAAGGTGGGAGTCAAAGCAATATATATACTTTTGTTTATCTACTTACTTTACTTTCAGCTTCACAATAGCCCTGCACAGTATAGACAGCCCTGTTTCAGGGGAATTATGTTGTTGAAGTTTGATATCTGCCTGGATCAGTTCACTGCCATTGTTTGTTCTAGCGTAGAACATTACAGCAATCTTTGACAAACAGTAATCAACAATATTTCCCCCAATAAAGAATTGAATCGGAGTAGTGTTAAGTTTCTTATAAAATGTAGAGTTACCCCAAGGCTGTCTTCCTGTCGGTGTTGTCTCCAGTTGTGTCCTGTGTCGCTGAACATTAACAGGTAAAACGTAAGCCAATCAGAGCTGCCGTAGCGTCCCTGCGTAGCAACAGCGGTGATCCGGGTTCGCCTCCCCTAGATCCACCTCCAACCACTGGTATCTGTCCGAGAGGAGAGGGGACCAACCTCCAGCTCCTGCACACAGGCAGAGACAAGAGTATGTTAAGGATGAGAGGTGGAGGGATGGATGGATGAATTTTAATGTAGTTTACATCCATGAATCAATGAAAGAAAACAATCATTGCTGCGATTTTAAAATTTGCCAATAATAAACCTACAGTTTGGATATAAATATGTACTGCTTGTTTAAGTGTTTCCATAATGTCCATAGATTAGTGGTTAGGAGTTTGCAAATGACAGGAATGTCAAAGATTAGGGAAACCGTACTTGAGAGAGCACATTAAGAGGAATCCCTGCTTTTAGGTTGAATTAGATAAATAGTTTATCCCATTTCGGGCTTTCATTTAAGACCACTTATCCGCTCACAACATTTAAAACCCTGCAATATATTTAACACGTCCCCTGGTTTCATGATGGTAAATATGAAATCCTTATAATCAAAGACATTAAGTGGGATATATTTGAGTCAAAAACACTTTGAGAAAACTGGATTATACCGTGCAGCCACAGCGTGGTATTTAAATAAAACTGATGACTCTGTGAAGTGAAGTGTCAAGATGTGTTTTGCCATTGAATGTACCTCCTGTGGTTTTTATGAGTCTAGCATGTTGACAGTGCTATGGTGCTGAGCGGAATATGCTGAGAAATCACATCAACATTGATATGGCCTAATGTCCAGAGCTAAAGCTGTTGTCCTGTCAAGCATCACTTGCAGGACTGACATCCCGCCTATGTTTTTCATGGCAACATGCCCCCTTTCTGTCCTAGAGACAGATGTTGCAGCAGCTGGAGATGACATCCAGGGGTGTATGAGATTAACTACAGTGTGCTCATATTGTAGTACAAAACACGCAAGTCACTTCAGATCTGTAAAACCCTGAAGCATGTCTGTCATCACAATTGCAAACCTTTATGGATAAATAATGTAAAAATATAATAATTATGACAATAATTATATTTTGAGACCACTGTATTAAACAGACAATATGTTGAACTTCCACTGTGTGTACGTTCATTTCTAAATATTAATTTATACAAATTGATAGTTGTGTTTGTGCTGGAAAGATTTATATTACTAGTATTATTAATATTCACTATACAGTGTTCTATTCAATTGTTCGCTCACTTTAAGACATTCAAATGAAACACTGATATATTCCTGGATGTTTTTATATTCTTTCACTCTTGCGTAGAATTAAAAACAGATGGCTTAGCAACTAAAACATGACCAGCAAGTAACAAATTGGCTTTGTTCTGATAACTGAAACTTAAGGAGAAATCCAGAAGAAAAGACAGATGTGCAGTCTGTTTCATTGCATGAGAAAGAGAAATGGCAGAGGAAGAAAGGCAGAGTGATAAATATGCCTTAAAAACAGTAGCTAACCCTTTACTCGTTTTAAAAGTTTTCAGCATGTAAATGGCCCTTATAATTGTCATCTGGATGATAGATTTAAGGCGCTATCGCCCTACCCTCCTAATGAGCTCAGCAGGCCATTATCCACCATTGGTAAGCTGGATCACCAGAGGGAGGTTCATAGGTGTTAGGTCAATCTTGACCAGAGCAAATGAGGTGTGAGGTGATGTAAATATGGAACAACAAAGTCTCTGTGAGAGGAGGTAAGGGAGGATGGATGGTGAAACCAACACCAAACTCTTTCGTAGGATACTACTGCTCGTGTCTCTCTGACAAGTCAGCATGCCAAATTGCCATTAACTGACAAAATGCCTTTTCAGAGACTTTGGTAAAATGTATTCAGCTGAATTCTTTTTGTTTTTGGACACTTCTGGCATCCCTTGATTGTGTGTGTGTGTGTGTTTGACACACACACACACACACACACACACACACACACACACACACACACACACACACACACACACACACACACACACACACACACACACACACACACACACACACACACACACACACACACACACACACACACACACACACACACACACACACACACACACACACACACACACACACACACACACACACACTTAATAAAACAGCCAGCCTAAAGAGCATTCAAGATTGTGCCAAGATGATGTCATGCTGACTCGAGGCCACCACAAATCAATACCAAAACACTTTAGACACAGCCTGCACTGGACATCACATTACATCTATTAAAAAGCTACTTAATTGTGAAATAGCAAATGGTCATAACACAACAGAGCATGAACCTCATTAGTTACACATAATGTGCTACTGAAGAAGAAAGTCTTTAATGTGGGTCATAATGAAATATCGCCCCATTTGTTGCTTTAACAATGTCTCAGTCCAGTTGTGTGTCCTTGTAAAAAAAAAAGTCCAGTGGGCAAGAATAAACTAAAGCCCAAACTTTGAAACGTTGTTGATGAGCCAATTAAAGAGGAAAGTATTATCTATATAAAATAAATACTCTGTCTATAATCAGTATTATATTCTCAATCGAAGCTACAGTATGGCGTTTTAGTCTTGTTGGACAATAGTGTTTGCATTCATTGAGTACTTATACATCTATAATGTATGCATTTTAAGTCCACATCTATTTTCCTAGTTTCACATATTCCACGTCCAGTTGAAAGCAAAAGTTTGAGAAACAATATAATTTAGGGATTAATTGAGTAAAGGAGTTTCTAGAACTTACAGTAGTTTCATGTTGTATTTGGTAAATAAAACAGTTTTTACACAACTGTGTCAAGTTCATGTTGTTGTGAACTTTAAACTGGCATCATTTATTTTGTGGTATTGCAGCAAAGCAGTTAGTGTTGTGATTTTGGCTCATTAGGGCAGCAACTAAAGGCCAGAGCTAATAAGTATCAAAGTAACAGACATGAATACTGACAGCACAACAGGAGAAAGCAGACACATGACCTTTACTCATTAAGGCTGGAGTGGAGAGGGAAGAAGTGAAGAACACAGACAAGAGTGACTGAAAGAGAGAAGACAGATATTCTGACATCGACAGTACACGATTGCAAAGGAGGAAAAAGGAAGAGAGGGAGTTTAGGAAAGAGGGAGAGAAGTAGATATCTCATCAGTAAAAAAGCCCAAAATGGAAAGCAGAATGACTTTGGTGAAGAGAAAATGATTCACTAAATCCTTCATGTTAGTCACGCCACACGTTTGATCTTCTAAACAATAGTGTCTCTCGTGCAAGCCTGTCAGTTCCCATCCAGGAAATCCACATGCTTTACTTATTAACACTAAAGTTTTTTTTTCAAAATTCAGAAAGGTAATTAACAGTGAAACAGGTCAAAAGCATTTGCATTGCTGCTCTGCAGGATAGTCAAATTGGCCCAGTACCACCGTGAATTAACCAGTTCGGCGACTGTGACCTTTGAGGTCGACCACATCTGAAGACCAAACACTCCAATCAGCAGCCAGGGTCGGAGGATAATATGCTGGAAGGTAAACAATCTAAAGAAACATTTCTGTGTGAATAATGCTTCTTCCCACACGTGATAAATGTCCAAAGAGTCTTTCAACTTGCTAACTGCAATATTTTTTTCTTGGAAGGGCCACTGAGTTCCTTGAATAGGAACATCACTACATGTTTAAATTTATTTCAATATTTTTGGAACAAGAGATGAACAGATGAATTTGAGAGAGGCAGTTGCCCCAAATTCATGCCCTTCAAACACTGTAGAAGGGTTTTTATTCTGTAACTGTTTCTCTCATTCAACAAAACAGATAAATGTTCTCAACATAAACACAAGCCTTTTCATTTTATAAATAAAATAGTCTGGAATCAAGGTGGAAAATATTCTCTCTCACGAGTGGGACCTGGTGATCCTTAGTGTGTGCTTGTCGATAAGAGACTGTGCAGCTAAAATTAATTTGATTTTTTTTTACAACGTGGTTGCTAATAAGAAAAACTGATTTTATAATCAACCTAGCTAAAAGTAGTATTGAGTGCAGATTGTTTCATTATTAAAATATATTCATGCAGTTGCCAATTAGCAAACTGTTTTTTCTACTTAAAAGGTCAGTCCTGTACTTATATTCTGAGCATACATGGCAGATTTTGATGTCCATGTTCTCATTTACTGATGTTTTCCAACAGCGCATTGCTCCAAATAAGTAAATACGCGTCATTGGTGCAGATCATACGTGGATTTATTCGGGCTAGTATTAAAGCTTCAAAGGGAAAGTTATTTTTGATGCTTCCTTCTGGCGCTATGTTAGGATACAGGCCAGAGATGTGTGGTGTCAGGGGTGGATTATGACTTTTTTATTATGAGTGGGAGAATCAACAGAAATTCACAGAGAACAAGTTCAGATCCCACAGCAGCCGGTTTGTGCTCTTCTGAGGCCAGTATTTCACAGGTGCCCCTGATTTACTACAGGAAATAGCTCCATCCCAGGGCCTAATCTTCATTGTAAATCAAAATCTAGCAAAACCTTCTTTTGCCAATGGGATTATTTTAAATGTAGAGCCTAAATGTCACTGAATATGTCACTGAAAACTCATGGCATTTCTTGGAGTCCTTACCTGTCCTTTAACAGTATCACAGGTTAAAACATGAAGTGAGCATGTAACCATCCTGGAATAAAATAACAGTTTAGGGTTCAGCATGTTAACCCATCTGCAGAATTTGCATAAAAAAGAAGTCAGTCATATATTGTGAATTAGGCTTTCACGGGTCATTCTTCAATGACGGTAATCTTGAATTTTGGAACTGAATGCATTCATGTACCTCTGCAACTCTATTGTTCTCTTTTTTTACATGGTGCTGTGACTACAGTCAGGGGCGCTGCCAGAAATCTTGGGCCCCATGAAAGATTTCAATTTAGGGCCCCCCCCAAAAAAAAAAAAATCCACAACTGTCTGAATTACACTGAATAGACTGTTGCCTTAAAATGAAAATGCCATGATATATGGAACATATCTATATATTTTAACAGATCAAATGATTTATTTCATTTCAAAAACTTAAACAAGACAATACTATTAAAATAATATTGATAGCCCTCAAAGGGCCCCTGTCAGTGCTGGGCCCTTAGAATCGTCCTAACCTTCCCCCACCTGGCGGCACCCATGACTACAGTGCTTCAAGGGTTAGCGCGTTCGAACATTGGGCCCTTTCACAGGTTTATATTTAGCCTACTGTTTAAGGTATGGTAAATGTGTTTTAATTGGAGAATTAAACTTTGTCGATTTATCATTGGATTGCACCCCACAAAATAGTTAGGTGCTTTTTAAAAAAAAAATTTCTAGTTTTACTGACAACTTGGAAAAAACCTAACAAGACATTTTGTGAAAGACTTATGCATAGATCATGCCATTCAACCCTAGAGCCTGTTGTGCCAGCTGTTAGTAAGTTCAAAATTAACCTTGTTATGGTAGGTACAAAGGGGAATTGCATGCATTAGCCTTGTACAACATAACAGATTGTGCCACAGACATTGGTTACGCCTGCTGCAAGATGTCACTGTTTGTAAGCTAACTGTGCTAACTGTACTAAATGACAGAACTAGTACTAGCTTGCTAATGAACGACTTGTTTAGGATGTTAAACAAGGGGTAGGATAACATGGGCTCATCTTGTAGTATCTTCAACACTACAGTACAATGAATCCCTGCTTACATAGCCGATCAGTTTTGTTGTACTTCAAATTTCGCAGTAACAAATACGTTACTTTAAAGTCTTGAGACAATATGTTTTAATGGTGCAACCCTGTTTAGTTTCACCAGCTAGTAATTTAGGCTGGAGTTTACAAATTTAGATAATTTTATGAAATGCTGGGGCAATCCAATCCTGTTATATATAACCACAGACTGCTCTGAGTCACGTGATCAGCTGGACAGAGATGGTGGCTTAAAGTTTAGCTCCTAGCCCAACCGTTTCAAATAGTTGTTTTATTTGGTTCCAACTTCGACATTTTACCATTTTATGTTCGATAAAGTCAGTTAAAGCAGAATGGCAAGCAAAGGCAGACCTCAACGCAACAATACTGATGCCATTGCCGAGGCATTGCTGGAGAAGCAGCGAAGCTACTTCGAGCCGCGTCTTGCTCGGATTCAACAGGTGGGGATCGGCAACAACGAGAAGCTAACTGCTATTCAAACACAGCTAGCATCTCTTACTGCAAGCCTTGGCTCTATCAGGTCTGATGTGGACAACCTAAAAACTACCGTGGAGAGCAACTCAAGCGTACTTGATAGTCATGGCCACGCTTTTCAAGAGCTGGAGGCGAAGCTAGCTGATATGAAGGACAGAAACCGAAGGTGCAATATTCGTGTCATTGGTTTGAAAGAGGGGCTAGAAGGCTCTAATGCTGTTCAATACCTTTCGCGCTCCTTGTCTGAGTGGTTCCCACAACTGGCAGAGGTTCAGATCGATATTATGAGAGCTCACCGAATCTACAGTGATAGGCCTGGATCAAAGAAGAATGCCACTACTAATCGTACACTGATTTTCAACATGCTTCGCTACACAACCAGGGAGGCGATTTTACAGGCTGCGCGGAAATCTCCTCTCATCATCGATGGTCGGAAAATTCGCTTCTCCCCGGATTACAGCAACCTCACGGTCAAACGTCGCCCAGCATTTCATCAAGCTATGGATTCAGCACGAGATAAGGCGCTTGATTTTTTCCTGCTCTATCCGGCAACCCTGAAGATAAAGGAAGGCGCCCAGTATAGAGCATTCACCTCCGCTGAGGATGCTGAGGACTTCGTGAACCGAGTTGCCTTTCATCCACCTGCTGCAACAGAGATGACCGACGCATCGGATTCTACTGCGGAAATGCCTTGGAGGAAGAGCAGGAATAAAGCTTCTGCCTGTTGACCATGGACCTTCGGTTTGTCTTAATATCCTTGTTCTAGTGTTATTACACGGTTATCTGCTATGATTACAGAGACTGAATGCCATATCGAACTGCTTTCTATAGCCTAGCCTAGGTAAGGTTAACTAGGCATAGTAGCTAGGTTAACCAGGCCTTTACTGCCTGCGATTTTGTGCTTTTTGTTTTTCACGAGAAATGTGCTTTATTTTTAAGTTATTTAATGTGGAACCAGTTGCCGTTGCAACCAGGTACTTGTGGGCTACGTGTCCCTTTTTGCTGCCCCATATCCATTCTGGATCACAGACCTACTTTGAGTGTTAGCCCTTTGGCTATGTTTCCCCCCCTTCACCCGCTTTCCCTCCGTATCACTGTCTCGTCTGTTGTTGTTCTCTGTCTTACGTGTTTTGATTCGTGAGGGACTTAACTTTGGATGCACTATTGTTAGGAGTTAACGAAGTGAAGAGCGGTAGCACTATACTTCTCCACATACACTTTCATTTGGAGCGCAGCCTTTTTGATAATGGGTGATCTTTCATTTTTAATTTGGAATTGTGGTGGACTGAATGCCCCTCATAAACGAGCCAGCTCTCTGGGCTTACTAAAAAAGAGAAACGTTGACATTGCATTATTACAGGAGACGCATTTGCTACAGGCTGACACCTGCCGTTTAGCCAATAGATTCTATCACACAATTGCATCTTCCTCAGCGAGCACAAAAACAAAAGGAGTAGCCATTGTTGTCAAACGAATCTCCCACTTAAAGTTCTGTCCTCTTGGTCGGATGATACAGGCAGGATTGTGATCTCCACGATAGAATTCAATACTAGGAAAATTGCTCTAGTGTCGGCTTATGCGCCTAATGTTTTTGATGCCAACTTCTATAATACGCTCACCAATCAAATGTTGGAGTTAACAGACTACTCTTTTATTGTTGGTGCGGATTTCAATGCTGTTTGGGACCCACAGATTGATCGGTCGAACGCAAAGGCCACAGGGGAGCAGGCTCAGTCCACAAATGCTCTGAAATCATGGGCCAACAGCTTGGGGCTTATAGATATTTGGCGTGCAGTTAACCCCACCTGTAAGGATTACTCCTTTTTCTCAGGTAGACACAAATCTTTTTCTAGAATAGATTTTCTTTTTGCATCCCCTCATTTATTTAACTCAATTGATAAAGCGGTGCTACTCCCAATGGCACTATCTGACCATAAAGGGGTCCCCTGCTCCACCACCCTAGGCCGACTGTCTCAACGTGCTGTTAGATGGCGTTTCCATTCCTCTTTATTGAATAATGAATCCTATGTCGCACAGTTTATTGCAGAATTCCAGATATTTGCAGGAATTAATGTTGGCTCTGTAGAAGATCCAAGGATCTTGTGGGACGCGATAAAAGGTTTTATTAGGAGCAATACCATACTATTCTGCTCAAATGCAAACCAAGCTAGGTCACTCCAACTGCAAAACCTCGAAGCTGAATTCACCAGATTAGACTCATTGATGCAAACAAGTTTTACTGATCAAATAGCTTTAGAACGGTCACTAGTCAAGAAAGAAATAAACAACATTCTGAAACGGAAATCTGAATTTCTAATTCATAGAACGAGACAGCGTTATTATTTCCAGGGCGCTAGACCTAGTCATCTTCTTGCCATGAGAATCAGGTCCAGTGACCATTTTTCAGACATCCCTGCCATTAAATCTTCAGATGGCAATATCAGAACTGACCCTGTTGAAATAAATAAATCCTTTCAGACATTTTATGCTAATTTGTATGAATCAGAGGTTACTTTAGATAAAACACACTGTGACAGATGGTTAAATCAGCTTGACTTGCCTCAATTATCAGTAGAGGAATCAGCTGACTTAGACAATGTGATCACTATAGAAGAATTAAGAATGGCAGTACAGAGTATGTGAAAGGGAAAGTCACCAGGTTTTGATGGGATCCCCCCTGAATTTTATGTTACTTTTTGGGAACAGTTGGGTCCATTCCTGCTTGACATGGTGAACTTCTCAATTGAGAAGGGTGAATTTTCAAGGGATGTTAACACTGCCTTGATATCCTTACTCTTGAAAAAGTTTAAGGATCTCCTACAGAGTGCTCTAGCTATCGTCCCCTTAGCCTGTTAAACTCTGATTTAAAAATCCTTGCTAAGCTCCTAGCCCGTCGTTTGGAGTCACATATGTCAAAATGAATAAATTCTGACCAAACAGGATTCATAAAAACAAGATTGGCAGCAGATAATGTTAGGCGCCTTCTCCACATTGTTGATGCTGCAGAAGACATTAAGACACCCGTGTCACTCCTTTCTCTTGACGCGATGAAAGCTTTTGACAGACTTGAGTGGTCATTCCTATGTTCAGTCTTAGAGGTGATGAGCTTTGGTAACACTTTCATTGGCATGATTTAAGTTATGTATTCTAACCCTTCAGCCCGAGTCTTAACAGGACGCACCTTCTCCTCTTTATTTCCCGTTTCTAGATCTTCACGCCAAGGTTGCCCCCGGAGTCCTGCATTATTTGTAGGGATGCACCGAAATGAAAATTCTTGGCCGAAACCGAAAACCGAAAATGAGGAAACCAAGGCCGAAAACCGAAACACCGAAATAAATTATTATTCCAATTATTAGTACCATTGCATTTATGGCTATGACTGTGTGCTAACCTTACTAAAAATCAAGGCGTTGCAATTCAAAGAATAAATAAATCACGAAATTATGAAAATATTTATTTAGAACTGACATTATGCACAATATAAAATAAAATTAAATGTTTAACTTGACCACACATGTGTAGCCTACATGAAATAATAATGTACAGGCCTGTAAACTGACTGGCCTGCTGAAATATTGTAAAATTAAATATGTTCTCTCATAAAAAAACAAAGTGCATTCAGAACAAGTGCAACTGCTGAAAGATAACAATAGCCAATTTTCTCTGTAGGCCTACAACATAATAGTATATCAAAACAAAGATTGCCATAGCCCATATGTTAAACTTAGGCCTTTAACAACAACAAATGTAGAAGTGGAAAACAAATATTTAAACACTTGACACAAGCCCATTCTACTTCTTGAGGTAAACTGGCAGGTTTTTCTTGATGAAGAGTAGCTTCTCTGCTTTATCACAGTGAAGTCTGTTCCTCTTCTCATCGAGAACATGAGCTGCAGCACTGAACAGTCTCTCGCTGTCAACGCTTGTGCACGGAGCAGACAAGTACTTGCGTGCCATCTTTGCCAGGTCAGGGAAGCGGCCTTGGTTATTTTTCCAGTGGGCAAGAGGGTTACCACTTCTGGGGATGGTGACTTCAGACAGATAACCATCTAACTGTTGAGCGGTTGAGCTTGTCATCTGCCTGACATTTGAGAAAGATAAATAGGGCCAGTGCATAAATAAACATTATTCTCAAATAGCAACAAAAAAATATCTAGCAGAAAAATAAAATCATCTGATAATCACATATATAGTAAGTATAAGTATATAAGAAAATAATACCCTACCTATTATTTGGGGCACTCTCTTGCAGGATCTCATTGAACATATCAGACAATGAGGGTGCATGCCTCTCATCTGGTGCAGAGAGACGAGTCCTTTTTTCTGCGCTCTGCTCTCCTTCTTCTGCGCTGTGCGCTTCTCCGTCTCCAAGCGGGTTCTCCGCATCCATCGCGGCTTGGATCATTTCTCGTGCGCGCTGCCTCGTTCCCACATCAAAGTAATGATCTTTATAATGCGGATCAAGTACAGTCGCAATGAAGTGCAGAGGATCCGAATAGATCTCAGTGAAACGTGTGCTGACAGACTCTAAGAGTGTACTTTTCATTGTTTTCACTCCGTGGTCCGTCTCAACCTCTTTGCTTAGAAGACGCTTTAGCGCTGCAATTAAAGGAATAACGTCTGCTGCACATGCATCAGAGGAGCTGATCTCTTTAGTTAGCTGCTCAAAGGGGGCAAGAAGAGAGAGAATGTTCTCTATTAAGACCCACTGGTGTGAAGTGAATGTCGCGGGGAGCTCGTGATCTGCGCTGTATGCAGCCAAGACACGCTTTTGCGCAAAGAGGCTTTCGAGCATGTAATATGTGCTGTTCCACCGTGTACTCACGTCTTGTTGGAACCGTTTTTTTGTTGTTCCTAACTGATCTTGCATAGACTGCAAGCGGGAATAGGCCAGCTGAGAATGTTTAAAGTGGCCAACAATTCTTCTGCCTATAGCCAATACGTCTTTTACGCTCCGCTGAGACAACACTCCCTCATTCACAGCCAGATGTAGTGTGTGGGCCATGCACCGTATTCCTTTCAGCTGACTTTCTTCTATCGCTTTTGTCATATTTCTTGCGTTGTCACTGACTATGGCATGCACTTTAGATCGGTCGATATGCCAGGTGTCGAACATATTGGCGAATGCATCAGAAATGGCTGCTGCTGTATGTGATCCTCGAAACTCTTGTGAATTAAGCAGAATCTTTTGCAGCTTGAAATCTGTGTCGATCCACTGTGCAGTTAGACTGAGCATACTCGTGATGCTGACGTCTGAGCTCCATATATCGGTCGTGAAACTGATTGCTGAAATATCAGATGCCATAAGCTCATGGACGTGAGTTGCAACAACATTGAACAGCTCAGGTAAACATACGTCTGAGAAATGTCGTCTGCTCGGTATGGCATAACGGGGCTTAATGTGCTCTATCAGCCTACGAAATCCCACGTCCTCTACAACAGAGAACGGCTGATCATCTAAGGCAATGAATTCCATCATTTTTTGTGTAATGCCCTTAGCCTTGGCACCATCACTGGGAAACTTTTTGGCCTTTTCAAAAACGTCTGCCACAGACGGAGTCGGTGTGCTCGGAATGGCTTTCCTTTTCTGTGCCGCGTTTTTCTCAAATTCAGAATAGTGATCGGGATGTTTTGATTTAAGATGATGAATTAAACCCGACGTGGAAAAACTCTTTGCAGATATACCCCCTCTAGAAATTTCGGCTTTACACGTATTGCAAATTGCTATTCGTTGTTCTTTTTCAGACACAGTGAATTGCGTCCACACCGCAGACATGTTGGCCCGAGTGCTGTTCGCGGTTTTTTGCTTGCGTCATCATCACAACATTCTGTTTCGGCCTTGTTGTTTCGGTGACAAAAGTGTTTTCCGTCACCGAAAATTTTCGGCCGAAAATGGCCCAAAAGTGCATTTTCTGTTTTCGGCCGAAAATTTTCGGTGGCCGAATTTTCGGTGCATCCCTAATTATTTGTCCTTTCTCTTGAGCCTCTGGCTCAAGCCATTCGCCAGTCCTCTGTGGTGTCACCAATACGCATTCGAAATACGCAGCATCACCTCTCATTGTTTGCGGATGATGTTATGGTCTTTTTAGAAAACGCCTCTCAGTCTCTCCCTCACCTTTTATCCTTATGCGGGGAATATGGAAGCCTATCAGGCTTCAAAATTAACTGGTCTAAGTCTGCATTACTCCATCTAAACGATTCTGCTTGCAATTCAATCATCCCTGCTAACATCCCCATTGTTAAACAGTTGAAATACTTAGGTACTGAGGTTTTTCCTTGTTTAAACCAGATTATTAAGCATAATTATTCTGTTGCTCTGAACAACATATTGAAAGATATGGAAAAATGGATGAGTCTCCCCATGTCTATTCAAGCCCGTATCTCTGTGGTTAAAATGAACGTTTTACCCAGGATTAATTTTGTGAGCTCTATGCTTTAGAGTCATAGTCTAGACGGATTTCAGAAAAAAGGCCTTTTATAAGAAGTAAGGAGCATTTATGGGTACAAGTCGGGAACCGGCCTACCTTACATATTTCAAGGGTGCTGAGTCCAAAAAAACCGGTACCCGGGTGAAATTTTGAGGTTTTGACCTTCTAATTTGCATATTAAAATGGCCGCCAAATTGCCCATCTTGCACAGTTATTGGACCATTTCCTCCTAGTTTTTTTTGTAAGTAGGCAATCAAGATGAGGAAATTAAGTTTCTAGATCGATAGTCAAGGGTCAAACAAGGATATAGTGGAGGCTCAGTGCCTTTTTTATGTATATATATATGCAAAATACCAACTTTTAAGGTGAAATTAAGCATTATTTGTGTCATTTTTTAAGGCCGACATAAATATTAAATAAAAGTTACTCTGAAATTTTCCCTGTTGATATGACATATGATGTACACCATATTATATGATAACAAAGAAAAAAATCCATTGCAAGTTGTCTGAGATTTCATGTTTTTTTTTTGTTTTTTTTTTGCAAATTAAGCATTTGTTCTCTAAATTCTAAGACGGGAAAAACCCAGGTGAATAGGGAAAAATATTCAAAAAGAGACCACCATGAAACGTACCAAGTTGAATATTTAGATCAGTACATAGCATGGTCAGTCCCATCGCTGAGGACCCTTTGCCTGAGGTGAATTAACAGCAAAGAGGATCGTAACAGTTTCACACGCTTTGGTAAGTTTCCTGCTTTTTGATTTTTTTAGACAAAAAATGTCAATATTCCTTAGTTATTGATTGAGCTTGTTAACCCTATTTATCCAAAATGATACTTTTTCAACCATAGTGGGTCAAAATTGTGTATTTCAATGATATTGAGATGGCTAGCAACTGGGAGAAAACTAGCTAACAGTTAGCTAACAGTTTTGGAGGGGAAAAAAACAGCTAGCTAGTTTTTTTTTCTTCCAGTTGTGCCCTAAAGATGACCACCTCTGTTGATACAAGTTTATTTCTTATAATTCCAACCCAAACATAGCCCTGTGGCAGCATAAATCCCCCTACTTTCTAGCTAGCTAGCTAGCTAACAAGCTATCATAGGGCAATGGATGCTGGGGAGTGACTGCTGTGACAGGGCTAGATTTGGGGGGAGGAATTATCAAAAATACATGTGTCAACAGAGGTGGTATATCCTCAAAGGGCCATACCAGTTATGAAACATTCATGTAACATTAGGGGTGGGAGAAAAAATCGATTCACATATACATCACGATATCTTTTTTGACGATTTTTAAATAGATCTTTTTCTTCTTTATTGTGCAATGTGCATTTGTTCGCCTTTTTTACATACAGAGAGTACAGGTTTTGAAAAGGGTTTAAGTTCACTTTATAATGGAGTATGTTAATTTGGCTCCTACAGTATTTGTGTGCAGATAAATGTTAAAAATGCAGACTAAAAATCGAGAGAATCGGCAATATCGTAGAATCGTAATTTAAATCGAATCGCCATCCAAAAAAATCGTAGAAGAATCGAATCGGGAGAAAAGCATATCGTCCCAGCCCTATGTAACATTTCTTCATTTTCCAATCTACAGCTGGGATGGAGCCATTCAAAAGGAGGCTTTCACATGTCTGAAGCATTGGGAGTGTAAGCTGTGACTTTTATTGTCTTTAAGAGAACACATTTTCTTTAACATTTTAATTTAGATCTTCTAAAGTAAATTTAAAGTTATTTTTCTTTGATTTTGCTTTTCAGCTTCAAATGGATCCAATAACAAACCTGGGAACAGAAGATGTCTGCCTTTTTTGTTTAAGCAACAAGGGGAGTCTTAGTAATGCATCTGACCAAGGATTGGCAAAAGCTAGGCATGCTGCCAGAACCAGGAGAAATCTAAATGACTCAAAGAACAGTGTTTTGATTGATCGTGTTGAAGATGTATTGGACTCCACTGCAGCCCAGAGTGTTGTATGGCATAAAATGTGCTATTCCCACTTCACTGATAAAAGCAAATTAGAACGTTTGCAAAAGACAGTGGGTTCTGAACATGCAGGTAGCAGCAGACAAACTGCACAAGAACATGCCTCTGAACTTGCAGGTAACAGCAGACAAACAGCACAAGCACATGACTCTGAACGTGCAGGTAGCAGCAGACAAACGGCAGAAGCACAGCCTTGCAGTAGCAGGCGTTCACTGCGAATGCAAATGGATCCAGTAGATTGGAGTTTATGCCTGTTCTGCCAAACAGATGTTTTGAAGAAACCATTGAGATCAGTAATGACAACAAAACTGAGTGATCAAATTATTCAAGCTTCTTCTT
The DNA here is from genome assembly GCF_036324505.1 of Eleginops maclovinus. NCBI lineage: Eukaryota > Metazoa > Chordata > Actinopteri > Perciformes > Eleginopidae > Eleginops > Eleginops maclovinus. The sequence goes on from NC_086357.1 coordinate 11,615,791, forward strand.
TAGACCATAACATTTATGTTCGGCTGGCTGGAGTGATTGATCTAATTGCAGCTGAGGCAAAATATCACTTACCATGTTTAAGAGCATTCATCAGATCTACGGACAAGACAAAGCAGGCAATACAAGAACACTCTGGAAACTCAGACTACCCAGACCTTGCGATGACATGGCTATGCAAAGAGCTGCAAGGGGCAGCAGATAAAGGACATGTACTTCTTCTCGATGATGTCTGGGAACGGTATAAGGTACTCAGTGAAAAATCATCAACCACAATTCCACTCTCTTACTGCAGTAGAAGGGCAACATTTCGTGAAAAGTTGCAGTCACAGCTGGGTGACATCTTCAACTTTTTTCAACCTCTTGATAGGTGTCCATCCGAGCGAAAAACCATACTAATTCCGACAAAGTACGCAAATACGGTGGCAAATACAGCAGTGTTGGAAATGATGGATGAGGATGAGAGTGAGAAAACATTGCCTCAGTATGTGCCTACAGATGACAGTTTCTTATCACTTGTACATGTAGCGCTGAAAATTCATCAAGAGTTGATAGAAACCCCAGGCCATAAAGGTTTCTCTGTAAGTGAGGATGACGCTATTGCATGTGTCCCAGATAGTTTATATATGCTACTGAGACTAATCGTTGGTGGTCAAGAGGCATTTGAAAATGACAATTCTGAAAAGAATGAAGACCTTCTCCGTAGAAAAGTGCTGAGCATAGCACAGGACCTGATCTACTGTGTCAGTCGCGGCAGAAAATGGACACCTAAACATATCGGACTGGCTACTACACTACATCAGGCTACACGATCAAAACAGCTGGTAGAGTTATTCAACAAGGCCGGCCACTGTTTGAACTATGAGCAGGTGATGAAGGTAGACAATGCCTTAGCTGAGAGTACCTTAAAATCTATGGACCCAGCAACCGGTGCCATTATTCCACCAAACATGGTAGCAAATCGATTCATCCACTTCACTGCTGACAACATTGACATCCTTGATGAGTCCTTAGATGGAAAGAACACCTTTCATGCAACCCAAATGGCAGCCTGGCAACGGGGAAAAAAAGATATAGAACTTGACATGCTGAAGCCCTCCACTAGCCGTACACTGGTTGTGCCAGATGTCCTGGAGAACCTGCACCACGTCAATGTACATTCTGCCACAAGCAAGCCAGTATTCACATCACATGTTAACAAGACCTGGTTTACCAGACCTAAAGGAGACAGTGAGTGTGTGAAACAAGCACAAGCAACAGACATGGCTTTCTTCCTGCGACGTCAGGATTCTGAACCCAAACCTTCTTGGACCGTTTTCAATCAGTCAGTCTCGTCAAAGGAACCAGAGCAGACAGCAGTAGGATATTTGCCAATAGTCCTTGCTCCAGCTCATGAGTATGATACGCTCAATACAGTTGTGAAGAGGTGCATGGCAATATCATCACATTTTGGCCAGGAGCATACAGTCATAACAGTGGACCAAGCTCTTTACTGCAAGCTCATGGAACTGAAGTGGTGTGTTGAGGAATATCAGGGCAAGTTAATCCCTCGGCTTGGTGGACTTCATATTGCAATGAACTTCCTAAAGACTATCGGAGATCACATGGCTGGGTCTGGTCTAGCTGAAGTGTGGCTGGAGAGTGGATTGCTGGGGGAGGGTGCTGTCATGCTTGTCATGTCAGGGAAAGCATACAACAAGGGTATGAGAGCTCACAAACTGACCTTGCAGGCCCTATGGCAGCTTTTGTTGCCAACATTCCTCGCGTTTGCTGCAGAATCAAACAAGGAATGCCATGATGAGATCTCTGCTATGGCTGCTGATGAAAATCCTGAAATGATTCCTCAGTTGATAACATATCTGAAGCAGGAACAGTTTGACAGTCTCCTCAAAGATTTCATCGCAAGTAAATCTGAAGATGTCAACTTTGTCTTCTGGTGGAACTACATGGATATGGTCTCAACACTGTTGCAGTTTACACGAGCTCAGCGTGATGGACTCTGGGAGCTTCATCTTCACTCCTTCAGCTGGATGTTGCCGTACTTCATGCGATATGACCACCTGAACTATGCAAGATGGGGGCCAGTGTATATTGCTGAGATGCACCAACTCCCAGAACCTGTACTATCTGAGTTCCAAAGAGGCAACTTTGTTGTGAAGCGGTCCGATCAACGATTCAACCAGGTCGATCCAGACCAAGCAATGGAGTGGATCAACGGAACAGGGAAAAAAGGAGGGGGGATCATTGGCATTACTAAGACACCTTCAGCCCTTTCCAGATGGACACTCTCCTACAACATGAGGTCCCATGTAGCAGAAGAGACACATTTGATGTTCAGCAACACACCTGAGAAAACCTACGTCCACAATGAAGCTACCAAATCCCGTGAAAAGAGAGACAACAGAGACGAAATGGCATTGGTTTTAGTCTTCAAAGGGTTCAAGGTGTTTGATTCAGTCTCCTCAGGCTCATTGCAAAATCTCGCCACGAAAGACGTTGCCACAGAGGCTATCCAAAGCTCATTACTTTCTGCCAAAGACCTAGGACAAGAAAAAGTGAATTCATTCATTGAGAAAAGGATGATTGTTCCTGAGGACAAAGATAAACCAGAGGTCCCAATCCATGCAACCCTACATAAGAGCAAAGCTAAAACATTTGCATCTCTGTATGAAGTGGCCAAAAATCCTAAAATCAAAGACAACAGAACTGTCATAAAGGCTGACCGAAACATTCTCAAACGCCTTGTTACGGCCTATGAGGCAGGTCGTCCAGTTGACTTACCAGCTGTCCTAAAACACGAGCTTCTGCCAGTTCCCATATCCCTTGCTGAAATGAATGGGACACTTCGCACTGGAAACAAGTCTGTATTAGTAAATAAGTTAACTGAAGACATAGTCTGTCCTGAGGCTATTGAACTTCCCGACATGTCATCTTGTCTCATCATAGATGGACAGGCACTTGTGGTTGCCCTTGGAAAGCCAGACAAAGCAGTAACATTTGGGGATCTGGCCGACACATTTGTCAGAGCAGTGTTGAAAGCAGGATGTTACTATAAAAGGATAGACGTTGTGTTTGACAGATACAGAGAAGAGACCATCAAGGGTGCTACCAGGACACGACGCACAAAAGCAGCTCAACCAATCAGACGACTTGTTGAGGGTCGTGATGTGCCTCTTCCAAAAAACTGGACCAATTTCCTGTCCCTCCCTGACAACAAAGCTGATCTTGCCAATCTACTCTCTGAAGAACTATGTGCTCAGGCACCGGATGATAAAGAGATAGTAGTTGCTGGTGGGTTCAGAGACGAAGAGACGGAGGTTAGGTCATCAAAAGCAACAACCAACCTGACTCATCTGAGAGCCACACACGAAGAGGCAGATACCCGATTGGTATTACATGCAGTGCACTGCCAGTCAGACACAGTAGTCGTGTCATCTAGAGACACTGATGTACTTGTGATTCTCGTTTCCCATTTCCCACACGTAGCATGTAAAAAACTCTGGCTGTTGTCTGGTACCACAAGGAAGCCACAATATATACCAATTGATGCTGTTTTTAACAAACTGCCAAAGGATTCAGCACCAAGCCTTGTAGCATTTCATGCACTAACTGGTTGTGATACCACATCATACATTGCAAGTCACACCAAAAGTACATCATGGAAAGTCTGGAAAATGCACCATCAATTGCTCAGCAACCTCGGAATTGGTGATCTCACGGAGGAGACTCAAAGATCTTCAGAGGCTTTTGTCTGCAGAATATATGATGTGCATAAAACAGACTCTGTTGATGCAGCAAGGCATATACTTTTCTCCAGGACAGGTAAACCAGAAGCAATGCCGCCTACAAGCGATGCGCTCCACTTCCATCTGCTGAGAGTACACTACCAGGCAATGGTTTGGAGAAATGCTCACTATGCCACACCTGAGCTTCCTTCACCCTTGGACATGGGATGGAAAGATGGTGATTCAGGACTACAGCCCATTCTTATGTCACAGAACCCAATACCTGAAAGTTGCCTGGAAATGATCAGGTGTGCCTGTAAAAAACAATGCACAACACGCCAGTGCAAATGCCGAAAATCGGGGCTGTTATGCACTGCAATGTGTACATGTCAGAGTGATGACCAATGTCCTTGTTTAAATGTGGAGTTGTAGTCCTCAAGCATACCAAGGCAATGGGTAACCAAAGAACTTGGAAAAGGACTGCAGAAAGAAATACTAATCAAAATGAAATTCCAAAGACAAATGGCACACAAGCAAACTAGAAAGGTATAAAAACAATTTACCAAAACAAGTGACCTATGGAACTTACAGAAGACAGATGAAAGCAAAGCAATTCAGCTAGAAACATGAAAGAAAATATACAGAAACAAGATGTGATCTGTAGAACTGTTCAAGGGAAGTTTCATGTTTTTTTTTTCCCTATTCACTTGGGTTTTTCGATGTTTGAATTAAGAGCATTATGCTTTGTTTGCATAAAAAAATGAATTCTCAGACAACTTGCAATGGTGTTTTTCTTAGTTATTATGTAATATGGAATACATCACATATCATATATACACTGGGAACATTTAAGAGTGATATTGACTGAATATTTATGTCGGCCTTAAAAAATGACACAAATAATGCTTAATTTCACCTTAAAAGTTGGTATTTTGCATATATATATACATAAAAAAGGCACTGAGCCTCCACTATATCCTTGCTCTGACCCCAGACTATAGATCTAGACACTTAATTCATCATCTTTGATTGCCTACTTACAAAAAAACTTGGGGAAAATGGTCCAACGACTGAGCAAGATAGGGAGTTTGGCGGCCATTTTGATATGCAAATTAGAAGGTCAAAAACTCAAAATTTCGCTCGGGTACCGGTTTTTTTGGATTCAGCACCCTTGAAATATGTAAAGTAGGCCGGTTCCCAACTTGTACCCATAAATGCTCCTTACATTCACTTTTTGGGTACATCCCGTCTAGTCTATCAGCAGTATCTAAATTTATTTGGAATGGCAAACGGCCGAGACTTAAAAAGTCTACTCTGCAGAGGAGGAAAGAGGATGGTGGTCTTTCAGTTCCCAATTTCAAACTTTATTTTTGGTCCTTTGCGTTAAGGCCTCTCCTTACATGGTTCGACCCAGATACCTCTGTGTGCTGCCGTGCTTTAGAAAGTGCTATGACAGAACCATGGTCACTCCATGACGTTCTTTTTGCCAATATCTCTAATAAACAGTGCCAGCTGCGCTTTGGCCCCATTATCTCTCATCTTATCAAAACTTGAGATTGGTTGAAACATATTGCCATATACCATGCAATTGGCATACACTTTCTCCACTATTCAACAATAAAGCACTCCTGATTGGTGGGAGGCCTATAACAGCGCCACATTGGGAACAGAGGGGGGTTCATTATCTAAAAGACATTTTTAGCGTGACTGGCTTGTTACCTTTTTCCGACTTACAAAATTCATTCAGTCTACCACGTTCCTCATTTTTCTTTTACCTTCAATTAAGATCAGCACTCAAGGCATATGGTGTCCCCCTGGCAGAGATCTTTGCCCATCCATCCTATCCGGAAATTATTTACAATGCAGCAAAAAACCAGCGGTATGGTATCCAAGCTTTATCAGTTTTTGGTGATACCTGGCCGCTTCAGCCTTCCTATTGAGAGGATCTGGGAACGCGATTGCCCAGACCTGGACATTGATCTCGACTGGCATGATGTATGGTCTAACATTCCAGAAATATCACGCAATCCAGACCATCAGCAGATTCACTACAATTTCATTCATAGGACATATCTCACGCCTGTGAAAATGCATCACATGAAAGTAATTACCAGTCCATTATGCACTTTCTGTCCACTAAAAGCTCAAGGTACATATCTTCACATGTTCTGGGAAAGCTCTCCTGTTTGTCAGTTTTGGAACAATATTGCATCCAAGTTATCTGCCTTGATTAATGATACTGTACCTGTAGGGGAGATAGCAGGTGGTTGGACTGTATATTAAACTGATAGGTTGCGCCGTTCAGTTTCCATCGAACACAATCAAGGAGTGCCGGCCAGAGCACTACTTAAGCCCTGAAGATGTTGAATGGGGGGGAGTTTGGTTGGAAAGGATGACGCCAGACGGGTGGATTAAACTTGACTTTCTTCTATTAAACTTCAGTATATTCATAGGCACAGGTTTGTTCGCATGTTTGCGTGATTGTAAACAAAGGAAATAAAGTACAATAAATCAACTGCTGTCTGTGGCATTACTACACAATTCACACCACACTGAGCAGCACTATACTTATCACTTATACACATCTGAGGTAGTTAAACTAGCATTACATTGGCAGCATGTGAGCTAGGCAGGTTTGACACAATCTACCAAATAACTACAGGATAATACAAAATACACCAAAATATGCATCAATATTCACTTGACTCAACCAAAACTACAATATTTGGTCACTTACGTTGGTCATTTATGCACACAAACACCAGGATTACTTTGGATGAAGGAAACTTTCTGAAGTCAGGTAACTCTGAATCATGGCATCTGAACTAACAATGATGGAGGAATACGTGATGTCCCATCCTGAAACTACCATGTCAAAATAAGAGTCATTAGGCTGAACTCAGGAAGTGCATTAAATAAACAGGGAAAACCACTTGTAAACCTTAAAGTCCATAACCTTTTCTACAGTACCTGTAACTATCAGTGTCTCGATTCTAAATGATTTGTCAGTGCTTCAGCTCTCTAAAATTCAAAAGCGTGCTACATTTGCCGGACTTACAGCCGCTAAGAGAATGATTGCAACCCGTTGGAAACCACCTCATGACTTGTCTATTCGAACATGGACCCTTTCCTTTTTGGATGTCATATATATGGAGATTTCTACAGCTCGTATAAATGGAGCATCAGAAAAGACTTTGGGCACTTGGCTCAACATTGCAGTCTTTGAAAATATGCTGTAGATGTGTGCTATAGCCTTCTTACTTCTATTTGCACATATGGTTGGTCCCTTATGTCTTATTATATGTCTGTTCCTCCGTCAATGTTATTTGTTTGTTTGTTTGTTTATGTGTGTACTTGTGTATGTCTGTTTCTATATGTCTTATTAGTAAGCTGCAGACATCATTCTTACTGTTGTGTTTTATTATGTCTCCCTCCCCTTTCCTTCTTCCCTCCCTGTGTGTTTTTTGGTCCTGGAACACCTCTTTTTGTCTCAGCATATAGTTTGTAATTTGAAAGAGCGCTCATGTGATGGTGCTCTGCCAGCCTGTGTGATTATTCTGAATAAAAACATTTGATCACAAAAAAACCAAAAACAGACTGATCTGTAAGTAATGGAGGCTGGACCACAGAGAGACACCAAGACAGCTCCTGAAACACCACTTTCTCAGCTGTCCCCAAAGCCATCTCTGCAAAGAAAATTAACTTCAGCCCTTGTCTCTCTAATAAAACAGTAGAACACAACACAGGGCACATTATTTATATCAGTTTGGTTGTAATTGCAATCTCCACTGAGTGGGTGGATTGCATTCACGTGGGAAATAGAGGCTGTAAAAACTCATGACAGGGCAATGGCTTCACGTGAGGAAGTGGATGTGTAGTACCACTAAATAAAAGCAATGTTTGGTTAGAACTGATGTACTATTCCACCTAGTAATGGGTGAAAAAAGCTCAGAACCAAAACAGGACAGATGGGGGGGAAAAGGATACATGCCATTACAGAAGAATAAGAATCCCCTAAAGCAAGAGAGTTTCAAGAGGTACGACACAGCCAAGCAGAGAGACAGACAGTACTACCAGGTCAAAATGTCTAATTATATGTATGTGGACCTGGGGGGATTTCAGACTGTCTTAAACCAATTGGAGAGTCATAGAGCTGCAATGGATTTAAGGTGGAGGTTAAGGGGATTTTCTGACAACCTGGGAAATAATATGCTGCTGTTTACAGAGAATGACTCAGCACCAGACAAAAACAAAGCCATATTACCTGATATGGGGGAGCAAAACAACAAAGTGTGAAATAAAACAGGAAGATTTTTGTTAGCAGGCCATTGAAACATATCTTTAGGATAAGGTCCCTTGTAAAGATTCTGAAACAGATACAGCAATGAAAACAGTGTTAGTGTTCTTGATGCAGACATATAATTAAGTCCACACCCTGGAGACAGTGCCTTTGGGGATTTTAAAGAAATGTGGTAGGCAGTTGGAAAACAAAGATACATGATTGCAAGTAATGGGACTAAAACTAACATGGAGTTTATAAAGGAGAACAAATCAATAAGCCATTTTAGTTAAACGATTGGAAAATGGAGAACTTGTGTCTCCCAAAATAATCATATGTAAAGAAAAGGTGAGCATGACGTGTTACACCTGCTTCTCTGGCAGTAAAATGTTCTTTATGTGGCTAACACAGGAAAAGGCCTCTTACTGTGTGACTCGAATTGACTCAGGTGTTAATTGGGTGAGGGATGTAGAAGCTATATAAAATAAGATGAGTGGCAGTTAGTGGCGTTTTGTCACGGATGAAGCAAAATGTGTGCATATAATTAGATTTACTAGGAGAGTAACTATTTCCGATTAGGAGGATTGGCGCGGAGCAACAGTGGTATTTAAGAGCAGTATTAAATGGACACCTGCAGAGGTGGCACATAAACGTTACACAAAGATCAATGCCTCGTGTTATTGTTCCCATCCACATATTTAATTTAACCTGTCACCCCCTGCTAATGTTCAAATCTCCTGTTCAAATCTAAATGAGTTCTTCCAGAGAAAGATTACTGGGGATTGATGAAGTGTCCCACCCTATTTCAGCCTAATTACAGTGGTTCTAATGTGCAATTATCAGTATGGCCTGCTGGAAAAAAATGGGGCCGTTTGGATGTTAAATACTGCCATTAACATTTGCCTGTAAATGTTAAATGCTATCGTTAACATTTGGCTATAATATGGAATGAAGTTATCTCAATGTTTTCTTGGCAGTTAAAATGGTACTCTACAAGAGTTCAACAAGAGAGTGACAAGGCAGGATTCGGCAGGGAAGGGTTAAGAAAGAAAAGGAGACAGTGAAACGTGGGGAACGGTGAGACAAACACAGAAAGAATGTGTAAAGATGGGAACACTTGAGCAGCAAATTGATTGACCAAACCAGGGAGAGTAAAACTTCCAACAAGTCCACATGCAGTCAATCCACTGTAAAGGCCCCTACTTATTGTCAGATTCATTGCTGAGTTGTTACTCATTTATGAATGGTGACATTTGCACATACGCATGCAGCCAATTAGGATCAACCATGTGGGAAATGCTTTCCTTTCTTCATTTCCAAAACAGGCAAAGATTAGATTGCTTATTGATTTATTCTACATTTGATCATCAGGTGCATCACGAATACATCAAGTGTCTTTGCACAGAGCACATTGCCACAGGTGCAGACATTCAAACCCAAAGTGGAGACTTTAAAAGAAACTGCAGCACAAATATTTCCAGTGCTACCTGCAACTGCTTTCTCCTTTTGCGTATTGAATAGGCCGTCTTTCACCCATCTCAGTCCTACCACTTCTGTTTTGCCTTGTGAAACATCAAGAAGGAAGATTCCATGGTGCAAAAATACTGAAGGCTTGCAGAGGCACTGATCAGCTTGTATAAACAGCACTTGCAGCTAATCAATTAACCTATTTTATTTTTGGAAAACAGCTTGCCACTGTAAGGAAAGGAACAGTTAAAGCTGGAGTGAAAGACTTTTGGATATAAATGAACATCCATTACAATCATGCCTTGACCAACCAAGCCAGACATTACTAATTACGACTTTGCAGTCAGCAAGAGTTCTGTGTATTTGTACTATACTGAAATGTTGGTGTCTGGACTCTGTGGCACACGTGTGCCTGTAAATGAGCTCCCTGTATCTCCCTTATCTCTTCAAGTCTTGAGAATTTTCTTTTTCTTTTAATCCTCCCTCTGAATGCACAGTTTATTTTTGCCTTGAATATCCACTATGGCATTTATGTGATGTAAAAGCCTGCAGATGGAAGTCACATGGGTCAACATTAGCTGACCTGTTATTCTTATGTAATGCTCAGCTTGGACTAGCCATACAGTTTCTTTTCCACGTTGGTTACAAAAAGTCTCCTGAACATAATGAACAGCTTTGATCGTACGCCTCCTTAGCCTCTAAACCAGAGCCATCTGTTAGAGGAACCCTGCAGAGCACTGTATCATAGCTCCTATCTCTTGTCACTCTTCCACCTCATGGCATGCTAATTGTCCACTTTGCACTTGGTTATTCACCTGGGAGATGTAGGAGTAAATGTCTCTGCAGGACTTTTTGCTTACCTCTGTTGCTGTTGCCCCTGCGTTGTGTAAGTAAGTGGAGGCAGCTCTGGGAATAAATGACCGCACAATGGAACACACAATCAGTCCCACAAACACATGCAAAGATGGCATGCATCTGGTCCCAGCAAACAAATCATACACTGTACAAAGACACACCATATGCTGATACTTTATTCTAGTGGCCAGCAACCAAAACAATATCTATAACATACATAACCAATATAACGTGCACATAATGTACAGATATGCCTAAATATTTGACTTAAGTTTAATAGTTTAGAACCATTCTCAAATCTCTAACACTTAAAGTCAAAAGCTGCTCTGCAGAATGACAAAAATGTAACTGTACATTTTTAATGAACTAAGTGGCAACCTGCAGGTGTTATTTTAGATTAGGAGTGTTCTGTCTTTACGTTCATTTAAACCAAACATACATTAATAAAATGTGCAACTGGAGTGACTTCGCTCTGCCACAAGCAGCCACTTGTTGTTCGTCAAGGAGTGTTCAGTCGGATTATGGTACTGTTGTTGGACTCCGATTCAGTTGTCTCAGACTGTGTTGGGGGGGGGGGGGATGTTGGAAAAGGTCCAGCTGTATGATTGGCTTTATGTATCAGCAGTGCCTACAGACCCAGGAAATGAGCTCAACCATTTCCCTCTTATCAATTTCCTATAATGTGTTGGAATGTGTTTACAGAAGAAAAAAATGTTGCAGCCTTCACAATGACACCCCTGCTGGTTTAGCTTCAATTTGTCTTCAAATTGGTAAACTTATACCTAATATACAAGTAAAAGACAAAACATGATTCTCTATTCTGGCAACACAGTCAGCATCTGAGCTCTGTAAATGGAGAAATCAGTGAACCATTCTCTCCCAAAAGCTCTAAACACAGCCATGGTATCCCCTCCAAAAACCCTGCATCAGCATCCAGTAAAGCACTCCCTCTTGGACTTTCATTGTGTTGGGAGAATGACAACTTTGATTGATACACTTTCTGTGAGGAGGTGGTCCTGCGGGGCTATTTGATGTACTCGTAATATAATTCCATTGAGTTTTTATATACACGTTACAGATTGTTGGCAGTAACTGGAGTCCTATCTTCGTATTCATCCCTCCTTCCTTCTACCTACACTTTGCCTCCACAGAGGTATCTCTCAGACTGTGAATCCATTTGAGGTCTGGCTTTGATGTTTGGTGCTGTGCGTCCTGCAGAGACTGTCCCCTGCACTGAGGTGGAAATGCATCACTGCAGCCCACGGAACTGTACTGAACACCTTTCCGTGAAAAGCGGGAGATTCATTTAATGGGCTTTGCATTTTCTCTATCAGCTACCAACATTTTACTAGACTGAATAGATCTTGACAGCTGATGTCAAAGACTTTGCACAAAGTTTTAAACTGCACAAAGCTATAGTTTTTACGGATTGCTTGCACCCTGAACAGTAGCCTTCTTGTTCTCAGCACTTTTTGATCATACATTTCCGAAACCTCTAAGAGAAAAGGAACTGAAGTGCACCAAGTACAGTACATGCCATGGTCAATGCCTGAATTATCTCAGGCATTATTTATGACAATGAATACACTTCCTGCTGTACATAACAATGAATGATTCCTCACCTTCTCTCCTGTTGACCTTTGCAAACACCGGCCCATGGCTGCTGGTTAGCTGGGAGGAGCTTCTGAATGATGACGGCGGCAGATTGGCCACCAGCGGGCTGTCACATACCTCTGTTAACCAATCACAAAGCAGAAAAGACAATGTTTCATCAAACGTATGGATCAATTTGTTACAGCAAGTTATCCGTCATTTTAACACTGACTGAAGGAAGGTTTCTTATAATAAAAACTTAGTATAAGTTTATATAGTATATATGACAGATAAACATAGGTTCGAGCTGATAATGCATCACAGAGCAGAAACATAAAGAAAGTGTTCTTCAGCGTGAGAGCAAGGTCAGTGGCGACCTTATCAAGCCTGATTACTTTGATCTTTACAAGTGTACAAATGAAGATTTGGAAGTATAAGTAGAGAACAAATTGACCCTGAATTAATGACCTATTAAGAGTAAGTATATGACTAGGAATAGTGATGCAGAAACAAAACAACGCCATGGGAAACAATCCTTCCTTGGGGACACATGGAATTTCCTGACAGCAAATTGCAAGCACTGACATACAGTATAAGAAAAGGAAAAAAGAGTGTAAATTGGTTGCCTGTTTTCATCATCATCGTCATCATCATCATCATCATAATATGGTAAACACGACACATTTTAAACTTCATTTGTATCTGACTTGCTTGAATTGACCTTTAAGTGCCTTTCAGCTACATTTGTTTCTCTCTCTAATATTTAAATACATGTCCCTTTTTTCACAGACACAAACACACTTTCCTGATTATCAGAGTGATATGCCTTTGCTAATGTGTAGCTTTACATTATGTTGTAAGGGTCGCTTCCAAATAGTACATGGAAAACTGCAGAAATACAGAGAAGGAACCATACAGTTTACTATATGCTGTTAACAATAACTGGAGGGCCACTTGCCCAGTGGCAGACACAGATTGAATCTGTGTGTCAGCCAGTCTGCTGATGAGAAAGAAACTACTTTGAGGGATGTTGTTTTGCAGCTGACAAAAGCAGTTATGAAACAGGAGCGGCGACTTGATTTGTAAATTATTCATGGGGAAACTAATTATCATATGTTCACTTTCCATGATTACTGGCAAGAGTAATCTAAAATCTCTACTTTTCAAAGGATGATGTTTTCCCCAACGGGGAAGAGAGCCAGTTCAAATTATTCACAACCCATTCAGAAGTGCCAGGTCGGTCTCCCTCCTCTGACAACAAGGCTTCAGATGAGATTACTTCGTCAACATTGTTGTACTTCATTTCGAGCACAGAGGGATTTTCATTACGTGGCACTAAAAAATAACAAGCTGTTGACAGTTTTGAATAGCCTGTCATATCCACCTAAGACTTCCCAGTGTAACTCCTCTCCACTGTGCACACACTTCAGGAGTTTGTCAGTTCATTCAAGTTCAGGTAAATGCAGCATCTTCAGAGAGAAATATCTGCTGGAAATGTGTCGCTTTTAGTGGTATGGTTAGGATGGGGTTTTGTTTGTCTACAACACAAAGATATTGAGTTTAATATGATTTAAAACAACAACAAAAAAAAACAGACATGCCCATATTTGAGGCTGAACAACACATGATCTGATATATTTGCATGAACATTTTTTAAATGTTATCAAAGTTATTACTCCTGAACATATTAAAGAGAACCTTATCAGATGTTTAAGTAACATTACACCTTTGTTTCCATCTAGTACCTGAAGCACAGAGAAAGCCATTGAATATAGCAGAGCACAGGCTGCAAAATACAGTAGAAATATTGTAGAGGGGTGAACTGAGCATTGTAAAACCTCAGTGGTATATTGTCGTGAGAGCACGGCCTTGGCAAGAAAAGCTGGTTAGGAGAAGCAGAGGTGTTTCAACAGGCGAGGCAGATTTTCCTCGTAGGAGTAGCGACATTTAAAAAGGTTACCGGTAAAGCACATATACAGATTAGAAGAAATTGAAGGTAAAACTCAGACACTGATACACAGAACTTTAAAAAAAGGTGGTTTCTTAACAAAATCCTTGACAGTAGCAAGACAGAAAGACTGACAACTGAATGAATACAATTGCAATAACGACTGAATCAGTGGAAACTTAGTATGTCAAAATGCAGCATTGTTTTTCCCTCCCTCAATCAGCAAGTCTCAGCCACTGTAACTCCGCTTGTTCTTTAGTTTTTTTGAAGCATCAACTGATGCGAGTCAGGTAACAACACTGAGACATATTTGCCAATCTTGACACTTTTAAGAAATAAAGAGGATTTTGAAACCACGGCAGGTGGTGTGGAGTTCATCCCCCAGAGAAATGGGAGTTTTTAGAGACTATTTCCTGCATTCTTGTGACTTTTGATGAATGATTACAGATTCATTAATCCCTCTGGGGAACATTTGTGTGAATCTCTGGCATAATCCAATATTCTTGTACAGATTTGGTTGGTCCTTTCCCTTGGGGAGTGCACGCACCTGAACTCTCGAATGTCATTAGCGTTAGTGTGATGTCTGTGCTTGATAGAAAAATGGACTTGGCCAATTTAAAACATTTCCCTCTGAAACCGGAATTCTTCTTTCCAAGTAATCGTAAATTTGAGGATTGTTTTCTTTTACCACTTGTATTTCTCTCAGTCTCTCATTCACTCACTCAGGGGTGGAAACACACACTGTACAGTAACAGAAACGGGTTGTCATATCAAAAAAGAGGTATGAATATATTTCATAAAATGTGAGAAATACGGAGGAATGGTGACCCCAGGAGAGTAAATATGAACATTGGGTGTCTCCTAAAACATTTAAGGAGGGTTGTCAAGTGTTCGATGGGATCTGGCTGGTGTGTTTTGTTTTGAGGCACAGTGTTCCAGGAGCAAGAGAGACAGAAGCAGAGACAGAAAGCCTATCTGCAGTATATCATCCAGTTTACTATTTCAGTGAAGTGAGACAGCAACAGATCTAGAGATGCTCAATACTGATGAGAACCATCCATCATTGCAACAAACTAAAGGTAAAAGAGTTCAGAGCTGAATGAAAGTGTGCCACACACTCAGTGTTGACTTGTTGATCAGCATGATGTCTCTCTCTCAGAGCAGGCAGGATTTAAGAGCAATACCCTAGTGGTAAACAGCTGTGCTTGTTTGTTTTTGTCTTTACAAACATCTCACTCTTAACCAAGGAGGTGCCTACAGACAAGGTTTTTCCTGCATAATACAAGGTGTGATAGTGTGCTTTAATAAAACAATACCATAAACTAAAAAGCTCACAAAAGTAATTTGTTGAGTCTGGTAAAGTTTGGTTGAGATTGATGTGAGTCCTGCAGACTGGAGCCTGACACCTTGAGATGCTCTGCTACCAGGCTGACTGTTAACAATGAGATAAATAGTTGATCTTAATGTCCTGCATTTCCCTTGTCTGTTGGTGACACTCAAGGCAGACCTGATATCCTGCTGACTCTTCCCATCTAAGCCTTGGTAGAAAGTCACATTACCTGAATGATGGACCTACTGAAAACGATGCTGTCATTTTTTTCCATGCTGACTGCATTAATATGTGGCTCCATGTGAGGCAGACCTAGTCAGCATAATCAAATTATCATAAGAAAGCTCAACTGCAAAAAGCCGCAATTAAAGCATTTATCTGGATTATGTGAGGTTAACCTTCATGACATTAGTACACAATGCTGAGTGCTGAGACAAGCAACAAAAAATGAATGTGAAACTCATCAGTAATGAAAATAAGATTCAAAAATCCCTAAAATAAAACATTTCAGTTTATGGAGATTTGGAAAAATTGCTTCCGGTTACATCACTTTCACTAATGGACCCAGGGTAAATGTTGGGAGTGTGACGGGCATCTTAATGGATCATATTTGCATTTTAAAACAAAAAATTGGAGGCATTCTTTACTTCAATGAGAGGACATTAAGCCATTCTGTTAAAAAAAAAAACATAATCCAATTATTATGCACTTCTTTCTTTCTCGTTTGCCTCCAGCAGTTAGGCTTTGCTTACCCTGGAGGAAAACACATAGTGGCATTAAAACAAATACTTTTTATGCACTTTTGTCATCAACTGTTTGTGCGGAAGAAGCAGCCATCAGCAATATGTTTGTTGTTTTAGTGTTTTTTGACCTTTCCATTTTTCCCAATCTCCTCTGTGGATATGTTTTGGCATTATAACCAAATAATGATATTTCCACCTTCAGTAATTGAAAAGAGTACTCTTATGAACTGTGATTAAGCTGCTTAATAACATTTGATTTTGGATACTTTTGAGACATTTCCCTTCTACATCTTTAAACTGGTTTAAGCCTTTGTGGTTTCAACAGAGGATGTATTTAAGTAGCTGAATAAAAACATTAAGCAACAAACAAAGCATGTTAAACTATGAGTTTGTTATGTACTTCACACATATAACAATACGAACCCGATATTCCTGGTAATCTGTTTGTAACTGGGTTGGACCATAGAGTAACACCATAACACCATAAAGTAACTATAAAAGGGTGGGCTTTCTAAATGACCTTTTCCTTGAGTTGCTTGAAGTGTCTGACTTCCCCTGCTGCATTACCTGAATGGACAAAACTCTGTGTGTCCGTCATGTTTACAAACAGCTCCTGCAAAATTTAGGCTACTGGTAAACTGCGTCAAACAAGATAGACATTAAATATTGTCATTCAGATGTTAACAACTACATGTTAACTCGTGTTTTTTTTTACTTAGGAATATATACCCATGTCTAATGTAGAAAACGGTTAACTAGTGAACTAAAGTATTGTATATTTTCAGGGATTGTTGCAAAAACCAAGCAGCTTATAAACATATTTTAAAACCAAAAGGGATTTGCAAAAAGAAACGCCATTCATGATTTTTGGAGTTTTATTTTAGTTGTTATTTTATTTTTTGTCCAAGTGATGCTGATTTGATTTGAGATCATCCCAAAGATTGCCGCTGCTTTTACACCCTCCACCTGAAAGAAGGGAGCCTCGTTAAGCTGCGAGTGTCACTACAGATGGAGTTCACTCTGTCACAGAGTGGGAGTGGGTAGAGTGTGGTTTATAATTGGGCCTTCGTGGTGAAGGTTTTTGTCCGACTCACCAAATGCAGGTGCAATCGGTTTCTACTAATTAACCCAGGTGTTGCACACAGGTGATTTTAATAGTACTCATTATGTGACTTCTAAAAACAACTGCACAACTGAGGATGTTTGTCCTGCTGTTGAATGAATAAGTATGCCATCAGTAGGCTAATGAAAGAACCTAAACACTGATTCAATGTTTTAAAATAATATGTTTTGTGTACCGACGTAAGGTTTTTTACATTGAAATACTGACTCTGCAGCACTTGTATTTTCTGATCCGTGAGCAAGGTTAGAGTTTCCTCGGGTGAGATCCTTCAACTAAAAAAATGACTCATCTCCCCAAGGCCTCTTCAGCAACTCTCATCCAGAAGTATTAACTTGATGGTCTTTGGTTTGGGGTGAGGCGAAGTTTAGCGTCGTTACATACACTAAAACTATTTCACAAAGACAGGAGTTCAGAACAGAGTCAGCACAAGATTAAATGATGGTTATAATTTTTAAGAAGCATGTACATATCCTGCTCCCACTGTGCCACTCCACTTCAAACCAACAACCAACAAATATAAAACCTGTCATTAAATCGGAATGGAGGCAGGTCAAAGTAGCAGGTTGGGTTATTATTAACTTTATGACTAATGTGATGGTAATTTGCAGTATAATGGATTGGAAGGGGAGTGGCAATGAGGCAGTATGCGGAGATATGCAATAGGAAAAGCACTTTAAGTAGCACAATGCTTGCAGTTATAGTATACATAATACTTTACAAGTAAATTCAATTCAAGGTAATTTCAACTCGGGTCTTATTTATGCAATTTGAGGTTAAGAGACCTTGTTGATAGAAACTACACATCGCCGGGCTGGATGATTAAACTAGTCATATTAACCCCAAAAAACGATTATGAAAAAGATACATTTAAAAAACTATTATTCTTTACAATACGCTCCATGATTTGAATCTCAATCCCAGAAAATGTGTAAAAACATTAAGTGGCAAAAAATGTGACAAAGTCTTTTACACATGACGTCCATTAAAATGTTCTGCTGTAATGGTGAAAATGAAAAGATCTTCAAACACAGCACTTGACCATTATTAAAAGAGCAGCAGGGCTTTCTTCAAAGAAAAAGGTAACTGCATTGAAAAGCATTCAATAATAATGACCCCGCTGGCAGGAAAGGGAGATCCTGATACAGAAGAACAGGACCTTATTGCTGCAACTCGTGTTTCTGTTCACTGCAGAGCTGCAGCTGTGTGAAGGTGAGCGGGGAGTCTGGCAAATTAATCTGACATCACACACATCCAAAAGAAAAAGAAAAAGAAAACCCACTGATGGGTGAAATGAGAGAAGGAGTTGGGAGTGTCACTGCTTGGCTTAAACTACAATGAATGTCCACACAGGACACTAATCCAAACTCCTCCACGTCTTTTTGTGCCCATTTCTTTTTCTCCTTTTGTTATCACACTAACATAAATATTAGCCCTTTATATACTCTCTCTGTTTTACTTCAAAAATGTTGTTTAAGCTCAGCTTTCTCCACTCTAACAAATGCTGTCCCTGATTATGAACGTAACTTTCCTAAAACCTTTTGGTATACCACTTTTCAAAACCAGTTGGATATTGCATAATAATCAATGCAGGCTTTCTTTGTTCTTAAGGAGAAATATGGCCTGTCTAAGAACTTGGGAAGCATTTAAAAAAGGAATACATTTAATTGGTTTGTTTTTACTTATGTAAAACTTTATGTCATATGACCTTCATTTGAACATTTCAAAAGGGTTTGATGGTAAATGGACTGTCTTTATACACTGCCCGGCCAAGAAAAAGATCACCACCTAGACTTAACTACTCAAATAGGTAAGAGCCTCCCATTGGATAATTACTGCATGGGTGATTATGTTTCAGCTGGCAACAAGTTATTTAACCCTAACTGATGCAGTGAGTAACTTCTCATTGGTTAAACAGTCATGTCAAAAGACATATCCTGTGGTCATGGAAAAGATGTTAATCTGTTTCAGAAGGGTCAAACTATTGGCATGCATCAAGCAGAGAAAACATCTAAGGCAGTGGTTCCCAAACTTTTTCTGCTGGGACCCCCTTTAAGACCTAAACATATTTTGGAGCCCCCCCTAAACACCGAAACTTTTAGTTTCTTGAAAATGTATTTTGAAATTCACGCAAACAGTACAAATAAACAATAAGGGCATAATCACCATTACAAGACACTTCAAAATAACATTTATTCATGTGTTTTGTGTGCAACAGCACTGTTTCAACAACTTTGCAACTGCAACTTCTCTTCTTGACAAAATAACAAAAAAGTAACTTACATTTACTTTTAAATTGTACAAATTTGAACCTATTTCATCTTTTTAACATCTGCACTGAATTTGAAAAAATACCCCAGATTTGTTTTTTCATAAAATATTTCATACATCCCAGTGACTAGTGTGGGCTTGCTTTGAACTGCAGATCTTTTCAAATCGTGGTGGCAACTGTGAGATGGCCACCCTCAGTTCATTCTCAATGTCCAGCTTTGACCTGTATTTGGTCTTTATGGAGGCCACTGCAGAAAAGCCCACCTCACAAAGATAAGACGTGGCAAAAGGGAGTAATACTGCCATTGCCTTTCCACCCAATAGTGGGTAGTCCTCCTCCACCCCAATCCAAAATGCAGTCAGTAACTTGGCCTGAAACTGCAGTTTCAGTGTGGAGTCTGATGTGATATCAATGAACTGCTCCTCTTCAGCAGTGCTGAAGTCAGTAGGTGCGGCTGCAGTGAAGGGGTCTAGGATCCAGTCATATTGTGCTGAATCCTTCACTGAAAAATACCTCTGAAAATGTTGTTGTAGGGCAGAGATGTGTGCTCTCATACAAGGCACGATTGTGTTCTGAATGTTGTTGGATTCAAGAAAAGCATGAAGGTTCTGAAATGAGTCTATGTTTCCCTCCCCAATTTTCCGCTCCCACATTTCCAATTTCCTTGAAAATGATTTTATTTTATCTGCAAGATGCGGAAGGTGGGTGTTGGTTCCTTGCATCTGCAGATTTAGTTCATTTAATTTCTGGAACATGTCACTGAGGTAGGCAACTTTCGTAAGAAAATTTTCATCACTGTAATTAACCGCGAGGTCATGACCCTCCTCCTCCAAAAAAATCCAAATTTCCTCCCGCAGCTCAAATACCCTGGACAGAACCTTCCCACGTGACAACCATCGCGCTTCGCTGTGAAACAAAACAGCTGTGTGATTGGATCCCATTTCCTCGCATAGCGCAGAGAAAAGTCGGGCCTTAACCTTCGTCTTGTGTTAGGGTCGGCACCGACCCGTTTTGAGGTTTTAAATGCATAAAATAACCATATAAATTTGTTTATTGCATCAAGGCTTTATGACTTTGTCAGGAACCTCTATTTCAACAAAATAAAACAAAAAAAATTGTTTTCACTAAATTATAAAATGCTCTAGTTGAAATTGATACCTTTGTGTTGTTAGGGTCGGTTTCGACCCAGTTATAAAAATAAGATTATAAAGCAATAATTAGAGCCAAAACTGAAATCACAAGTTCACTGTCAGCCAACACACTGACAGCCAGCTCCTCTCCCAATCATGTGAGCTTTAGGGGATTCTCATTTTGCCTTGTTTTCCAGTATACCTGCACAAAAACAAAACAAACAAAGACTGGCATGTCCAGACATGTGAGGCCAATTCAGTATAGAATTGGTGACTTGCAGAGTGCACATCTCCAATTTGTAGCATGCAAAAATGAGAAGAAGATTTTCAGTGAGCCAAGTTCTGGATAATATTTTTGGTGAAAATGAGGGAGAGGACACAGAGCAGCATAGTTATTCGGATGAGCAGGTTTCTGAGGAGGAAGACAATGTGGAGTATGATCCAGAAGACACAGACACATCTGATGAGTCTGATGAGGAGGTCACCGGTGCTGAAGCTGCTCCCGCTGAAAGATTCAAGTCCACAAATGGTAAGATCTGTTGGAGCTCAGTACCTCCTGATGTACATGGCAGGGCAGCTGCTGCAAATGTCATCAAAATGACCCCTGGAATCACAAGGTTTGCTGTGATGAGAGTCAGCGACATCAAGACATGTTTTGAGCTATTTATGCCATTGTCACTAAAAAGAGTCATCATTGCTATGACAAACCTTGAAGGGAAAAAAGTCCATGGCAGCATGTGGAAAGACATTGATGAGGAATACCTGGATGCTTATATTGGTGTTCTTCTTCTTGCTGGAGTGTAGGCTACAGATCCTGCAATGAGGCCACTGATAGTCTGTGGGACGCATCGACAGGCAGAAATATTTTCCGGGCAACAATGTCACTTCAGACCTTTCACATGATATCAAGAGTCCTCAGATTTGACAACAGAGATACCAGAGCAAGATCTGACAAGCTTGCCCCCATCAGGGATGTCTGGGAGAGATGGGTGCAGCTCCTTCCACTGATGTTCAACCCAGCGAATGACCAGGAGATGGCCAATGGTTGTGTTTTACAACATCCTTGATGTGTCTGCATGTAATGCATTTGGTTGTGGACCCACATCCACCAAGGATGGAACTCAACCAAAAAAAAACAAGCGGAGAATGTTTCTTGAGGAGCTGGGAAATTCCCTTGTCAAGCCACACATTGAGCGAAGGGAACGGGTGCCCCGAGACCCAGATGCTGCAACCTTGGTCAGACAGCTGCAGAGCTCACCTAGAACTCCGTCCACACCAGCATCCTCCTCAGACAGCCCTGCCTCAACATCATCCACAACAGCCACAATCACAACCCCACTCAGGCCACCTGTGTGTCACTTTTTGCCACACACACACACATACACATGCATGTTCTTGCACACAGAGACTTTTACTCTGATTTTTATTTTTATTAGTGTTGGAACTAGTAATTGATTTCTATTGGTTTGATTTGCTTGATTGGTTGTTGTTTGTTTGACCTTGAAAATCTATATTTTGTTATATATATATATTTGTTCTGCTTTTCATTTTGTGTTTGTACTAAAGTTTTATTGCTGAAAAAAGAGACTTTTTTGCCTTTTTCTTGAAGTAAATATATACGGGTCGAAACTGACCCGTAACACCATAGATGTTACTATAGTTAATAATATTAAAATGAAAAAATAAATAAAACTAATTTATTTAAGAGATGTGTTCTAAATCCCCTCAGTAATAGTCAGGTGACATAACAACCTTTTATTTATTTATATGATTCTCTTGAGGTTCATTTTACATGTTTTTGTTATTGAAATCGAGGGGTATACTGACAAAAAAAAGGTCCAGGGGCCCACACCAAAAATATTAAAACCAATATTTTTATGCATAAGGAAGCCTAACAAGGTAACCAAGGGATGAGAAACAAATTGGATGATAGATCATTGTTTTTAGTGTATTTTACAACTAAATTAAAACACGGGTCAAAACCGACCCGTTAACATAAGAGATGGTAACAGGGAACTAACACAAGACGAGGGTTAACAGGGCGCGTTTTGATGTAGTTCATTGTGGCAATGACGTCCGTCATCACCTCGTTCAATTCGGGACTCAGCTGTTTAGAAGCCAACGCTTCTCGATGGATCATACAGTGAGTCCAATGAACGTTGGGCGACACACGCTTTATGAGCGCTTGGAGCCCGTTGTGCTTCCCAGCCATTGCCTGAGCCCCATCTGTACACACCCCAACACAACCCTCCCACTTCAGATTGGCCTCTTGCAAGTAAGTGTCAATTACTTTGAAAAGTTCATCAGCAGTGGCTCGCGTTTTAAGTTTTTTGCAGAACAACAGGTCCTCTTTCATGTCCCCTGCAGCAATGAATCGGACGTATGTGATTAATAAACAGTCCTTGTTGCTGTCGGTGGCTTCATCCACCTGCAGAGCAAACCGGGTGCTTGCACGCACCATATCGTTGACCTGCTCCGCTATGTCACATGACGTATGCGTCTCCCAACAGTGTTGTTAGAGAGAGGAATCACTTTTAACTTGTTTGCTGTTGCCTCGTCAATCATAGTGGCAACCATATCGATAGCACAGGGCAGTATCAGTTCCTCAGCTATTGAGTGTGGTTTTTTTGCACTGTGCGACACGGTAGGCCACTTTATAGGAGGCAAGCTGAGCATTGGCAGGGACAGACGCAGATTTTACGAAACTAGTCTGTTGGATACGACAGTTATTTAATTTTCTCTGAAAGAAATCAGCCGGCTTGTCTTTATGCTCACGGTGTGTGGTCTCCAGGGGACGTTTAAGCTTGCTGGGTTTTAGACTGTCAGCGGCTAGCACTCTTAAACATAGAACACACTGCGGTCTTTCCTCACCACCTACCAGCGTACTAGTGAAGCCCAGCCCGATGTACACCTCGTCATATCTCCTCGTCTTTTTCTGAGTCGGAGTGCTTGATGGCTCGTACTGTAAAGTAGGCTTACGCTTGATTGGACCCGCTGTTAAAAACTTTTCCATTTTAAAATGTTCAGTTCTCAGACTCACGCATGGCTACTGTTATCAAAAAGTTTTTGGGAAACGCACCCCAGGGTGAGTGGTCCGTTAGTTAAGGTGGTATAGGCTCATGGTGGCATGTAGACTAAACAACTGTATTACGTGCCACCTTAACAACAGACGCGGTTCTGCAGTTCACGCAAACCGTACCCCTCCCCCGCGACCCCCCTGCAATACCTCCGCGACCCCCTAGGGGGCGCGACCCACACTTTGGGAACCACTGATCTAAGGAGATTACTGAAACTATTAAAATCGGGTTAAGAACTGTCCAACGCATTATAAAAACTGGAAGGACAGTGGGGAAACGTCATCTTCCAGGAAGGAATGTGGTCTGAAAGTCATCGTGAACGGCGATCACTTAAACGTTTGGTGAAATCAAATCGTAGAAAAACACCAGAACTAACGGCTATGTTTAATAGTGAAAGTAAGAGTATTTCCACACGCACAATGCAAAGGGAACTCGGTGAGGCTAATCGGAACAAACTGCTTCAGTTTGCTAGGGATTAATGCAACTCTGGACAGAAATAAATGTTGTGACATTCCAGAAGCTTGTGGAAACGATGCCACAGCGAATGTGTGCCCTAATCAAAGCTAAAGGCGGTCCAACAAAATATTAGAGTGTGTGACCTTTTTTTTGGCCAGACAGTGTATAATCCAGTCTTTCCGACCCCTCAAATCGCTTTACGTACTACAAGTCATTCACCCATTCATACAGAGTAGTACACCGTGCTCTAGGGAACTAATTTTCATACACTGCTGGCCATGCCATCAGGAGAAACTCCGTTGTTTGTATCTTGCCCAAGTATATATCAACATGACTGCTTGGATTGGGATCGAACCCAGAACCTTCTGGTTGAAAGACTGCCGCACGTCCTCGCAGTCGCCCACTTCATAATATGAAGGAATTTCCCTAAAGCAGTTTTTGGACTCATCATTAATAATCCCACTCAATCACTGTAAGGACCCATAAGTGTGTGTTGGTGTATATATCTACAAAGACCCTTCAGGCCTCTTTTTATATTTTTCTCTTTCATTGTGTTTGGTTATTTTTCGGAATCAAGAAAAAAGCCATTAGGCCCCACAAAGGGAAGTAACCTCCAGTCAATGAACAGTGTGTCGAGAATGTTCTCTTTCCCTGTGTCACCCCCCCGCTTTCACCCCCCAAGACACTCCGTATATTACCCAAGAATACAGAGACATGTTGCTGCAGGGGCTGGAATCGAACCCTCAACCTTCAGATTTAAAGACAACTGCCCTCCATCACACCGACAGCCCCTCCATTATTTAGGCCTACGTCTGCTTACAACCTACTAACCGGAACTAGCAAAAACACACATTTAGAAAATGATTGTTGGTTTGAAATCAAGACAACGTTGATGCAATAAATCCTTTTCAACATAAAATAATGTATCACTGACAACACTCAATACTTCCTCCACCACTGATATTTTAGTCTTACAGCATAGGGCTTTTTCCTGAGAGAAATTTCCTCTATGTTAGAGGTGGAGCTGGAGTATGAAGGGGGATCAACTCCAATCTCACAGGGGGAAGTCACTGATGTAGTCAAACAACTCCACAGTGGCAAAGCCCGGGGGTGGATGAGATCCGCCCAGAAATGCTGAAGGCTCTGGGTGTTGAGGGACTGTCATGGTTGACACGTCTCAATAACATTGCGTGGAAGTCGGAAACAGTACCGAAGGAGTGGCAGACCAGGGTGGTGGTCCCCTTTTTAAAAAGGGGGATCAGAGGGTGTGTGCCAATTACAGAGGCATCACATTACTCAGCCTCCCCCGGAAAGTTTACTCCAAGGTGCTGGAAAGGAGGGTCCAGTCGATTGTTGAACCTCAGATTGAGGAGGAACAATGCGGATTTCGTCCTGGTCGTGGAACGACGGAGCAGCTTTTTACTCTTGCAAGGATCCTGTAGGGGGCCTGGGAGTACGCTCATCTGGTCTACATGTGCTTTGTGGATTTGGAGAAGGCGTATGACCGGCTTCTCAGGGAGATACTGTGGGAGGTGCTGCGGGAGTATGGGGTGAGGAGGTCTCTACTCAGGGCCATCCAATCTCTGTACTCCCAAAGCGAGAGCTGTGTCCGGGTCCTCGGTAGAACGTCGGACCGATTTCCGGTGAGGGTTGGCCTACGCCAGGGCTGCGCTTTGTCACCAATCCTGTTTGTGATATTCATGGACAGGATTTTGTGGCTTAGTCGTGGGGGAGGGGGTTTGCAGTTCGGTGGGCTAAGGATTGCATCACTGCTTTTTGCAGATGATGTGGTCCCAATGGCTTCATCGGTCTGTGACCTTCAGCACTCACTGGATCGGTTCGCAGCCGAGTGTAAAGCGACTGGGATGAGGATCAGCACCTCCAAATCTGAGGCCATGGTTCTCAGCAGGAAACCGATGGACTGTCCACTCCAGGTAGGGAATGAAGCCTTACCCCAAGTGAAGGAGTTCAAGTATCTCGAGGTCTTGTTCTCGAGTGAGGGAACAATGGAGTGTGAAATGTGCCGGAGAATCGGAGCAGCAGGAGCAGTACTGCAGTCACTTTACCGCACCGTTGTGACGAAAAGAGAGCTGAGCCAGAAGGCAAAGCTCTCTGTCTACCGGGCCATCTTCGTTCCTACCCTCACCTATGGTCATGAAGGATGGGTCATGACCGAAAGAACGAGATCGTGGATACAAGCGGCCGAAATGGGATTTCTCCGCAGGGTGGCTGGCATCTCCCTTAGGGATAAGGTGAGAAGTTCAGTCATCCGGGAGGGACTCAGAGTAGAACCGCTGCTCCTTCGCGTTGAAAGGAGCCAGTTGAGGTGGTTCGGGCACCTAGTGAGGATTCCACCTGGGCGCCTCCCTAGGGAGGTGTTCCAGGCACGTCCAGCTGGGAAGAGACCGAGGGGTAGACCTAGGACCAGGTGGAGGGATTATATCTCTTCGCTGGCCTGGGAGCGCCTTGGAATCCCCCAGTCAGAGCTGGCTGATGTGGCCAGGGAAAGAGAAGTTTGGGGCTCTCTGCTGGAGCTGTTACCTCCGCGACCCTGACGGATAAGCGGGAGAAGATGGATGGATGAATGGATGGAAATTACCTATGGCCACTAATCATCTGCACTATTTTATTTCTATTGCGCTATTTCTTTCATTATTTGTATTGGTTTTATTTATATATTATGTTGCATTGTTGGAGGAGCCTGGGACTTAAGTCTCATAATTTCATTGCCATATCTATACTGTAGCTAATGTGCATATTACAATAAAGCCTTTGAATCTTTATAATTGTCACTGCATTTTTTTGGCCATGTCAATTCCCGGTAGGCTGTCAGAAAAAGTGATGATTAACGGTACATAAACAAGTCAATCATTAACACAGCTTGTGTTTGCTAAAAGCTGATGCCTTTACTTTCCTCCTGCCT
Organism: Eleginops maclovinus; assembly: GCF_036324505.1. NCBI lineage: Eukaryota > Metazoa > Chordata > Actinopteri > Perciformes > Eleginopidae > Eleginops > Eleginops maclovinus. Next base: position 11,642,706 of record NC_086357.1, read on the forward strand.
CAGAGAGTGACAGAGAATAGTGAGCTCAGCAGAAAGTGGCTGCTTCTTGGACCAATAACAAAAGTCTGAGATAATGACAGGGTCGTCTGATGAATGGCTCTGTTTTAAGGGAGGCAGGCATACACTGAGGAGTAAGCCTTGGGCAAACACAAAATCCCTCAGGTCACAAAGGCAGATGGATGAACTGCAGCTCTCTGTCACTTTTATCGCTTAACTACATGTCCCTGGATTAATAAATCTAGATTCATGACTGGCAGCTCCAGGCTCACACCCCTAGCCACTGCCACCTTTTTATAGCCTTGACTTAATCAAAACCTCTTCATGACTCCACTTCTACTAAACACATTTTCATAAATGACCCCATAACAAAAAAGTAAGGTACAATTTATCCTCCACTACTTTGCTCTATCCTCACAGTGTTTCTCAAGACTCCTGCGTGTCATGAAGCATAAAGGACAGCAGGGTTTCACAGAGAAAATGTCTCACACATTCACACTAAATTGATTTTATTCTGAGGTTTATGTTCTCTCAATGCATACCACCAGCTCATTGGAAAGTAATACATTCTGATGAGACAGGGCTGTTTGCATATGAAACAGAGAGCTAGGCTTAAAATTCAAATCAACTTCTCTCGCAGACTATTTTTTATCAACTTTTACTGTGTCTTGGTGGTCTGGAGGAGATGAATTTCTAGCAGTCTGAGAAAATAACAGAACCCCAGTGCTCACCACCCTCCTACGGTCTCATAGATCTGAGATGAAACGACCCTGAACAACCTCTCGCTTCCACTGGTGCAATATTCAAAACGGAGACAGAGTTCAAATTGGGATTTAGAGAAATGCTAAAGAATTAAGTCTGTCTGTAAGTTGGTGGTGAAGTGGGGACTAAGCTTACTGCAAAATGAAACAAAACTAAGGATGACAATATGAGGGTATGGAAGACAAAATCCAGTTTAATTTTATGAATGAAGGTGAAGTTGAAGGGAGAAAGAAGGATGCTATCGAGAGACATTGTCATTCATAGAAATGCTGATGGAAAAGATGATTGAATGATGTTGAATAATTGACAATTCCCATGAAAATAATGAGAGCATAAGTCATTTGCTCAAATGCTTAAAAAGACTTGTTACTTTCTTGTTACAATTACTTTCTCACTATACCATCACAAAACTACTTAGAAAGAGGTCAAAGTGAAAGGCATTCAGATCACATGATATCCAGGACCTACTTCCATCCCTGGATTCTTTTAACCATGAAGAATTGATTTCCTTTAACCTTTTTAACGTTTTAGTTTCCCAAACTTCAGAACCAGCACCTTATCGTGGTGGAGAGGTTTGTGTGCCCCGATGAACCTGGGGGCTGTGTTGTCTGGAACCTTGTGTTCCTGGTAGGGTCTCGCATGGCAAATTGGTCTCAGGTAAGGGGCCAGACTAAGATTGGTTCAAAAAGACTCCATGAATAACACAATTGGAAGCGAGCATACCCGGCCCGGAGGAAGCCCGGGGTCCCCTTCTGGAGCCAGGCCCAGAAGGAGGACTCGTCAGCGAGCGTCTGGTGGCCGGGCTTGCCACGGAGCCCGGCCGGGCACAGCCCGAAAAAGCAACGTGGGCAACACCGCCGCTTCTCCGTCCCGCGGGCCCACCACCTACGGGAAACAACGATGGGGTCGGGTGCGCTGCCAAAAGGGTGGCAGTGAAAGCAGAGGGTCTCGACGGACCAGACTCGACAGAAGTTGGCTTTGGGGACGTGGAATGTCACCTCTCTGGGGGGGAAGGAGCCGGAGCTTGTGCGGGAGGTGGAGCGTTACCAGTTGGATCTGGTGGGGCTCACCTCTACGCACAGCGTCGGCTCTGGAACCTTACTTCTGGATAAGGGTTGGACTCTATTCTTCTCCGGAGTTGCCCAAGGTGTGAGGCGCCGAGCGGGTGTGGGGATACTCACAAGCCCCCGGTTGAGTGCCGCTTTGTTGGAGTTTACCCCAGTGGACGAGAGGGTCGCCTCCCTACGCCTGCGGGTCATGGGGGGGGAAACTCTGACTATTGTGTGTGCTTATGCACCAAACAGCAGTTCAGAGTATTCGGCCTTCTTGGAGACCCTGAAAGAAGTCCTGTATGGGGCTCCTGAAGGGGACTCCTTAGTCTTGCTGGGAGACTTCAACGCACACGTGGGCAATGATGGAGACACTTGGAGGGGCGTGATTGGGAGGAACGGCCCCCCTGATCTGAACCGGAGTGGTGGTTTGCTACTGGACTTCTGTGCTAGTCATGGATTGGCCATAACAAACACCATGTTCAAACATAAGGATGCTCATAAGTGTACGTGGTACCAGAGTACCCTAGGCAGAAGGTCCATGATCGATTTTGTTATCGTATCATCGGACCTGAGGCCGCATGTTTTGGACACTCGGGTGAAGAGAGGGGCGGAGTTGTCAACTGATCACCATCTGGTGGTGAGTTGGGTCGAGTGGCGGGGGAAGCCTCTGGACAGACCTGGTAAGCCCAAACGTGTAGTGCGGGTGAACTGGGAACGTCTGGAGGAGTCCCATGTCCAGGAGGCCTTCAACTCACACCTCCGGCGGAGCTTTTCAGGCATCCCTGTGGAGGCTGGGGACATTGAACCAGAGTGGGCGGTGTTCAAAGCCTCTATTGCCGAAGCTGCGGCAGGGAGCTGTGGTCTCAAGGTCTTAGGTGCCTCAAGGGGCGGTAACCCTCGAACCTCGTGGTGGACACCGGTGGTCAGGGAAGCCGTCCGACTGAAGAAGGAGGCCTTCCGGGATATGTTATCCATGGGTACTCGTGACGCAGTTGCAAGGTATCGACAGGCCCGAAGGGCAGCAGCCTCAGCCGTGGCCGAGGCAAAGCAGCGGGTGTGGGAGAAGTTCGGAGAAGCCATGGAGAAGAACTTTCGGTCGGCACCAAAGTTGTTCTGGAAAACCGTCCGACACCTCAGGATGGGGAAGCATGGTACCATCCAAGCTGTGTACAGTAAGGATGGGGCGCTGTTGACCTCAACTGATAGTGTGTTAGGGCGGTGGAAGGAACACTTTGAGGAACTCCTGAATCCGACAACTCCGCACTCTATGTTAGAGGCGGAGCTGGAGTATGAAGGGGGATCAATTCCAATCTCACGGGGGGAAGTCACTGAGGTAGTTAAACAGCTCCACAGTGGCAAAGCCCCGGGGGTGGATGAGATCCGCCCAGAAATGCTGAAGGCTCTGGGTGTTGAGGGACTGTCATGGTTGACACGTCTCATCAACATTGCGTGGAAGTCGGAAACAGTACCGAAGGAGTGGCAGACCGGGGTGGTGGTTCCTCTCTTTAAAAAGGGGGATCAGAGGGTGTGTGCCAATTACAGAGGCATCACATTACTCAGCCTCCCCGGGAAAGTTTACCCTAAGGTGCTGGAAAGGAGGGTCCGGCCGATTGTTGAACCTCAGATTGAGAGGAACAATGCGGATTTCGTCCTGGTCGTGGAACGACGGACCAGCTTTTCACTCTCGCAAGGATCCTGGACGGGGCCTGGGAGTACGCTCATCTGGTCTACATGTGCTTTGTGGATTTGGAGAAGGCGTATGACTGGGTTCCCAGGGAGATACTGTGGGAGGTGCTGCGGGAGTATGGGGGGAGGGGGTCTCTGCTCAGGGCCATCCAATCTCTGTACTCTCAAAGCGAGAGCTGTGTCCGGGTCCTCGGTAGCACGTCGGACCGATTTCCGGTGAGGGTTGGCCTCCGCCAGGGCTGCGCTTTGTCACCAATCCTGTTGGTGATATTCATGGAAAGGATTTCGAGGCGTAGTCGTGGGGGAGGGGGTTTGCAGTTCAGTGGGCTAAGTATTGCACCACTGCTTTTTGCAGATGATGTGGTCCTAATGGCTTCATCGGTCTGTGACCTTCAGCACTCACTGGATCGGTTCGCGGCCGAGTGTGAAGCGGCTGGGATGAGGATCAGCACCTCCAAATCTGAGGCCATGGTTCTCAGCAGGAAACCGATGGATTGTCCACTCCAGGTAGGGAATGAAGTCTTACCCCAAGTGAAGGAGTTCAAGTATCTCGGGGTCTTGTTCTCGAGTGAGGGAACAATGTAGCGTGAGATGGGCCGGAGAATCGGAGCAGCGGGAGCGGTACTGCAGTCGCTTTACCGCACCGTTATGACGAAAAGAGAGCTGAGCCAGAAGGCAAAGCTCTCTGTCTACCGGGCCATCTTCGTTCCTACCCTCACCTATGGTCATGAAGGATGGGTCATGACCGAAAGAACGAGATCGCGGATACAAGCGGCCGAAATGGGATTTATCCGCAGGGTGGCTGGCATCTCCCTTAGGGATAAGGTGAGAAGTTCAGTCATCCGGGAGGGACTCGGAGTAGAACCGCTGCTCCTTCGCGTTGAAAGGAGCCAGTTGAGGTGGTTCGGGCACCTAGTGAGGATGCCACCTGGGCGCCTCCCTAGGGAGGTGTTCTAGGCACGTCCAGCTGGGAAGAGACCGAGGGGTAGACCTAGGACCAGGTGGAGGGATTATATCTCTTCGCTGGCCTGGGAGCGCCTTGGAATCCCCCAGTCAGAGCTGGTTGATGTGGCCAGGGAAAGGAAAGTTTGGGGCTCTCTGCTGGAGCTGTTACCTCCGCGACCCTGACGGAAAAGCGGGAGAAGATGGATGATGGATGGAACTTCACTAAAACTTAAGAGGTGCAAGAGACTTGGAAGGCACTGACAAAAACTTGTCAATAATAGTGGTAACACAAGAACAAAACAGTGTCCTCTCTGACCTCCACTCAGAATTGTTGAATGAGGTTGGCTTAAAGGTTGTCAGTAGACAGATTGATAAATTAACTGAAATTGTCAGCTGTCAGGTATCAAAAGCTGTTCAACTATTAACTTCTGATGATAACTACGGTGTGTGTGTGTGTGTGTGTGTGTGTGTGTGTGTGTGTGTGTGTGTGTATGTGTGTATGAGAGAGTGAGTGAGTGAGTGAGTGAGTGAGTGAGTGAGTGAGTGAGTGAGTGAGTGAGTGAGTGAGTGAGTGAGTGAGTGAGACATTAATATTAACAGAGAAAGACAGAGAGAGTATCACTGAGGAAGAATAATGTGACGATGACAGAAACCTCCTGTCCTTCATGTATAAACTTGATAGATGATATGATATTTCTTTACTGAGCTGTAACCTGCTTATTGCTTAGGAGGCATAATCTTGACCGAAGACAGGTAATTAAGTGGATGATAAAGGATCTGGCTGATAGACAGTGAAGTGATGCAGTAAAATCTCAGCTTTTCCGATTTGTCTCTTGGAAATTGCTGTGTCTAAGGCTCCGAGCCAACACACAATGAACCAATTACATACAGATTTGGGTCCATTTCTTTCAAAACTGTCAATAGCCCTTTTTACACACGATCAATACAGTCGAGAAGCCACAATGCCCATTAATGCATACATCCCTATTCTCACCTCTCCACACCCAGCACGAACCTGTGTGTGAAAAGGCTCATTAGTGGGGTTTTTTTTGTCGATCTGCCCACAGGAATGTCACATTAAAAGCTGCCCCTATTTAAAACATCATTCAAAGAGAATGCGATATAATTACAGTGAGGGGAAGGTTCATCGGATTTCATAGGGGTGCTACTTCAAGAGTGCAGCGACTGAAACTATTCATTAAAACATCCCAAGAGAATAACAGCTCATATGCAGAGTTAATGGTGGGGAATAAGATGTATAGCTATCTGACACTTGTTGCAAGGTGAATTGCCACATTCCTTCGCATCTGTTTTCTCCAGCAGACATGAAATCAGCAGCTCTTTTTATGCCTTCACTTCTGAAATCATCTTTACCCAAGACCCACTTTCTAGGGTCTTTTTCTGAAACGTGTCAAGTATAAAACTGGAGTCAAAGAATTCACATCCTCCTCCTGTGCAGCTCAGTACATCCACAAAAAAAACACAGTCGTTCCTATCATTCTCTCATGAGGAAAGATTAAATGCAGGAATAGCTGAAATAAGAACAACAATTGTGGGACTTGCTGTCTCTTAAAACTTGACAGCTGTAAATCCCCAGAAGATATGAGCTTTCAACCACAAGCCCCCCCACCCCAGTGGTCAGATCAGACCCAGCAAACGGTTTGATTCACAAAATGCACAGAATAAACTGAAGGAGCCACAGTACTTCTTTCCAAACTGGAGAAACATGTCAAAGCACAGATCAGCTGCTTTAACAAAAAAAATAAGTGAGAACTCTTAAATAATGCAGGCAGATGTTATGATTTTCTGACGAATAGGCTAGAAATGCAAACAATTAGCCAATTAAATCATTTGATGAACTGTTTTCATCAACATGAGTCATTTTCAATTTGAATTAACAAAGTGGCAGCTCCCCCAATGTGAGGCTTTGCTACTTTTCTCTAATTCACATGAATGTAATAAACTTTAAAGCTTTGGGTCTTAATCAACATTTTATAAATTGCATAAATAATTGAACAATCATGAAAATAATTAGATTTAGCAATGATAACAAAATAAATCCTTAAAGGAAGCATTTGTTATCAGAGTTTAGATTATCTTTATAGAAATACAAGATTTCAGTTATTTGGAGTCATCATTGTGAAAAGAGTACTTATCATGATTGACCATTGTCCATTCTGCCATTAGGTACTATAGGGGGGATATAATAAAACTTAGTTATTTTTCTTTCACGGTCAACAGCCAAATCTCACAAACCTGCCAAATATAGTATAACCCAACTCATTAGAAACGTCCGATCTAGGGCAAAAACAACCCATGTTTTGTCGATTTTAACAACACTAACAGCGCACTCAACAGTCAGCTGTCTCGCATACAGCGCGCAGAGCCCCTTACCTTCTCTACCTGTCCCACAGGAGCCGAGCAGCAGCCAGGCGAGCAGCGCAGTAATCCCAAATACTCTTTTGTACCCCAAAAACATGTTGAAGCTACGGGATGCTATAGATTATAATCCTATCAGTCGTTGGCGACACGGTCTTTCTGTCTTTCTCCTTCGTTTCTCCTGTTCGCTTCTACCCTCTCCTCCGGCTCCGCTCCGGCGCGCTGCGCTGCAGTAGCCCTGCTGCCACAGTGGAGGGGCCGGCCGGTACCCAGTGGGGAGGAGGAGTATGCTCTCACACCGCCTGCCCTGCTACAAGTGATGGAGGGAAAGCAAGGAGTGAGGCAAAGAGGAGGGAGGGGAGAGGGTTGCAGGTCCGAGTCGAGCGCACCGCCTCCCACACTGAAGAAGAGTCCCACGAATGGATCACTTTAGCGCAGGGAGAGCATGTGTGTGCTCGTGTTTAACTCTTTATGCAGTAATAAACTATGTGCTTCCTCATCCTATAACAAAATCAGTTTTTACATTTATTTTTCATAGGGCATGCCAAGCGTATGAGCGTCTTAGTTTTTGAGATGTTTATGAGCTCTGCAATTAAAGCTAAAGCAGGCTTAACCCTTAGGATAAGAGGAAATATAAAAAGTGAAACAAAATGACAATGAATTGTTATTAAATACAATATTGAAGCAAATATACAGAGATATAAAGAGAATTGTTTCCTATAACATTAACATCAACAGTTTTTCAGAAGAAATAATAAGATGATATATGGGAGAATAGATTAAAATATATAGATGGATAAAACATAGCCCCAAATAGACTACATATGAAAAAAGCAGCTGTATGATAGTGGAAATCCTATAGCTGTTGAAGTGCCAACCTCAGGCAGAGTCATAGTTCAGAAGCCTGGTATTCAGACATGTTTTAAGATATCTGCCAGGAACAGTTTTTAGAGTCATATATGATTTCTCTTCATAACATAATGTAATAGTGTATGATTGATACATATATTTGACAAAAAAGTGCATTCTCACTGTACATTTTCACATAATTCACTGTAAGTTATTAAACTTGGATTTCAAAAGGTGAGTACCAAGTAACTTTTTCTCCTTCAACAGACGATTGTGTAAACAGCCTTCTGGTGTCACAACTTAGCACATACATCATTCTGCACAGTGAAGGCCAAGTGAAGCAACATTAGCCATTACACACTTTTTAAAGGAGGCTAACTTCAAATATCACTGCATCACAGCTTGAGGACACTGAAAAGTGATGCTGTTAAAAAGTTCCCTTTGCACATTAGCAAGATAATGTATTTCTGTTGCCTAATGTCAAACATTACGCAGTGTATAATCACTTTTCTTTGCTATTTCTTTGGAACTTTGTTGGTCCTTTTTTTGCATGCAAATAAATAGATGTGTACCGTAACGCCATTAAATTGAATTTAAGTTAAGAAAATGTTATACATTTCAAAGTCATTTCTAAATCCTCACCCCATAATTTGAATTCAATACTTGAATAGGGAATAAATGTAGTCCATTTATCTCACAAAATATTTTGGAGAACATTTTGCAGCATTAAAAACCTCTTTTCCCATCCATCTGGGGAGGTTAAAGTAGGTCTTCTGGTCTTTATTTTTCTGCAGCGAAAGAAGCCTAGAACCAAACAAAGAGTCTGAAGTTAGTTTTTGTTTGAGCTAAATCCAAAGGGAAAGTGTTCTAGAGGTCTATAAAAGACAAAGTATGTAGTGAAAAATAGATTACACATTTTTCCAAGTAGGATGCCAATCATGCTCGTCCACTGTATTCCCTGTCTTGGAATGCTATGTTCACCCAAACTACATTTTAATAGGAGTATCTTGTCCTCAACTTGTAGAGGGCTTCTCTTTTTTCTACCTTTTACACATTTGACAGAAATAAAGACAAGCCATCTGAATGAAGGACACAAAGGGAAGGCTGGATTTGACCCAGAGACCTAAATGCTGCACCTCGACTCAAATAAAGACACTTTTCATAGTGAAAGAAATGTGCCTTGTAATGATGTACTCTTCACATTTAGTGGACGACCTTTTTTTTTTTTTTTTTTTTTACAGATCAATCCATCAAAACCACATTTATCCCACTGGGGCACACAAGTCAGCACACAGACAATCAACATCTTTTGATGAACACCAACAAATGTCATTCATCCACAAATACATCCAGTCGACCTTCTAACCAGGAAGAGAGGGTCGTGGGGCTTCTGTTGTTCCCTGTGAAGGTCAGCGGTGGGAGGGGCATTAGCTTAGCCTTGCTGGTGCACACCCACTTAACCTTTGATCGCTGCTCTTAACACCACACCATTTCCTACCAAGGTCATGTGCAGCAGACTGCCTGCACAGTCCCTTTTTGATGAGGGTCTCATTACAGGAGGGCACAATACAAAATAAATTGATTTTACGCCTCAAGGACAAAATCTTCAGTCAGATATGGGGGGGGGGGGGGGGCAAAACGGGATGGAGATGATAAGTGGATTTTTCATTTTCATATACTAGGAAAATGAGACCCCTCCATCCCCTCCATGATTACAAACTTGTTCCATCTTACATGACAAATAAAAGAAATCATATTTTGTTTACACACAAAGCAATCGAATCACCAGCAATGTGTGTGTTTCTTTCTTCAGTTTATGTAAATCCACATTACAAACAAACCCTTGGAAAATAGAATCCTAATAACTGTAATTATTCTTTAGGTGAAGAGATCTGCCTGTTGCACAACTAGACTAAGAAATTTAGGAACCAACCAAACTCCTCCCAGGTAAATACCAAGTAGTGTAGGAAGGACACACAGAAGCAGAAATAATCTTCTCTAGAGTATGGTTACTGCACTTTGTAAAATGTATAGAGGTGTACAGATCAAACTCGGTGTACATGTGGTTTGAAAAATATAAAGCCAAATAAAGATTTTTAGAAGGACATAAAGGAAAATCCAACCAGTCAAACAAACTTCAAGCTAGGCCTATAGCTATTGAACAGCTAGCATATGCTGCCAAGAACTCGGGCTGATCTGAACTCCGATAATAATGAATTCTTGAGGAGCTTATATAAAGCAAACTTGAAACACTAATCCGCTTTTTAAAGTACCAAGTATTGCAGCAAAAGGGTTCGATGAGTTCTTTCAAAACCAGACCTCTCTACATAACACTCAAATAATATGCCAACCCTCACCCTGTCTTCTGAGACAATGTAGTTTTAGGGTTAACTAACTAAGCAAAACAAACAAAGCTATGGAAAAAAAAAAACAAGACAATGTCAAATCTTTTAAAAAGGGTGAAATTAACGAAACTGCCCCACGTAAATGGTACTGTCTGAGATCCCCCTACTATAAAGCAGATTAGATGCTCTCACTTCCTGTCTGGCAGTCTTGAACTTTAACCTGGGAAGGATTGGAGAACATGGAACAAACATTTGAGTAGCTGAAGTCAAAACATAACCTATACATAGGTGAAATGTGTTATTTAATTTCAATGCTTTAAAAAATGTATTGTTGGCAAGGTTACAAGGCTATACCACACATGTGCTTTATTGTTCACTATGCAAACATAACACAACCTACTTTTACTGTAGTCAGGGTTGACAGGAAGAGTTGAGTTTTGGGTCCACATGAAAACACAAAAGCTTACTGGCCTGGGTAGCTAGTCCAATCAGCAGTGTGTGAGAATCCACAGGTGAACAGGAATGGTGTTAGCAGGTCCAGATGGCTGAACACTTGGAACAAAGCAGCATGTGAGTGCAATGGGCCTGTTTTTATTCTACTGGTCGGGTGAGGGGAAGTCAGGTGACTGGGGAAGGTGGGAGAGTCTAAGGACATCTAGTGGTGTAGAATGGCAATGCAGGGCCCAGGAAAGTGAGAAGCAGCTACAGACAGGCACTAAGGAGCAGACTGAGTCAAATAAAAACAAGAGAGACATCCATGTTATACTGTGCCCAACAAATAAGCACGAACAAGAGCTTATTGGTGAGGCAGAATGAGCAGCCCAGCGCTGGGTTCATTTCCCTACTGATACAGTGTAGGCTACTGCCAACACTGATGAATCTGCTGCATGATCATACTTAACAGAGCATGCACAGTAAGGAAAGATACCTGGCAGCAGAAACAAAGGAGGCACCAGGTAATATGCAGGAAAGGAAGAAGGTGAAGAGCATTAGCTGCCTTTCTTTGCTGCTAAGTGGAAAAGTTGCTGTGCCATTAAAATCAATGAGTGAATTGGGAGCAGACTAAGCTAATGCATCATGACATGTATGAAGGGGATGTATTGTCCACTCAAACATCTCTAACTGACAAAATCCTGGCTGACAAATACATGATGTGATGTGGAGACTGTCCCATTCGTCAAAATACAAAACTCTATAATTTAATGCAGTTATAAACAACTTCTCTCTCAAACTCTTAACTGAAATTATAGTAACACCATTTATAACTTAGACCACACACCAACAAAATATGGCAACTGAAGTTCAACTATCTAATGTTACTTTTCTCTGAATGCACATGTGGTTTTCACCATTTGGTCACACTTGAATACAGATCATTAGAGCTCCGCTGTCCTCAGCACTCATTGATTTGAAAACAATCAAATAAAAAGACCAATCAAAACCAAAGTACAAAGATCAGATCTGCCTTCTCATTAAGTGGCCTTTTGTATATAGGGAGGTGAAATAATTTATAGTTGCTCCCTACAACATACGTCTTTACTGAGAGCTTCCTATACGTCATGTGAAGATGCATTATTGTTTTAGAAGAGATGAATATTTCAAACTGTCACAGATGAATCTAAAATGTATGTTTCAAAAAAATAAAACCTTGAAAAAAACATTTAGAGTTTCAAATCTGCTTGTTTTCCTTTTTCTCTTTCCCTCTTTGTGTCCGTCCTTATTTGTCCCTTTTCTTTTCAGCTTTTGATCCCTAAAGGACTTTGCTCTCCCTACACACCATTTACAGTAAATAGAGAAACTTCCTCTCTCAATAGGACATTGTGTCACAGATGGGATCATAATTCAACTCTTTCCTCCTGTGAAAAGCAAAATTGAAAATTGGGTTGATGCTATTTGACGTCTTGATTATTTGATGCCCTATCTGAAAGATCTCTTGATATTGCCTTACAACCACACAGAATAAGAAACCATTCTGCAGCCGAGTTGTGGGAAAAGTAATTTCTCGCTCATTGGGAAAATGCGTGGCCTCATCTCAGCCGGCTGACTTGTTCGCTCTCAGAGACGTCTTTAAAATATTTCCATGAAAATATCCCCCATTTTGCTGTGAATACAAATATGTTCTATGATTGTCATACTTATTGTTACTACAGTGCTTTTTCATCATGTGTTCTGCATGAATTTGATTTCAAAAGCACCCTATACTGTATTCAAGTGAGATCTCAAAAGAAAACTGCTAAAAGATCAGAGCAAAAAGGAATGAAAACCAATACAGTGAAAAGAAAAGTTAAGCAGTGATTTATAACAAAATTAAGTCCAGTTTTAAAACCATTCACATTCTGTTTGCTCCACTGGTTTCCTCCTCCTGTGGGCCGAGTACAGAGCTTAGTCCTGGTGACAGGAGGAAGCAGGCTATAGCTTGATCTGACAGTAAGAAGTTCTTTGCTCATATCACATCACATCTGTCAAATTATCTAATTTCTACAGCTTTCTCAACTTCAGGTTTTATTTTTTAGTGATGCTACAACTCTCAAAAGGAAGAGCTCCTCTGGAGAGAGAGTCAAACATTCAAAACAGCAGAGGCAAATAAGTGAAAGCTCTCCATCTTATAAATCCCATTTGTCATCCATACAGATCAAAATCAAGTAGGGAGTTTCATACAAATGCTTGGGTGTAATGATTGACCATCTGCTGACATGGAAAGATCACATTGAAGATATTTGCAAAAGGAGAAAACAAATACTTTATTTTCTCCGCCGCCTTAGGTCTTTGGAGTGAATAGACAAATTCTTCGGTTGATTATTTACATCTGTGATTTTGTCTGTTCTATAGTACTGCAATACTACCTGGTACAAGTGTTTTTCAACTGCTTTAAAATCAAAACTGTTCCAAACAACTGCTCAAAGATGGTTGGTCAACCCTTTCAGAGACTTCAGCTTATCATAACAACTTAGTGAGGCTGTCCAACAACTTCATCTCTGACCCAAACCATGTTCTGAACAGCAAATATGAACTGCTACCATCTAATCGAGGTATACAGGATCCCACGATTAAATTAAGTCAGACTGAAGCACTCCTTTGTGCACCAGTCAATCCTAACAGTAAATCCTAAACTAAATCCCAGATCAAATGCATGATAACTGTCTTTGAGCATGTTTCTCTCAGTGATTGTGATGTTATGTTAAATGTTAGTTTTTACATGTATTGAACTGTATTATATTGGAGCTGCTGTGATGCAAGTCAAATTTCAGGCTTGATCCGACCTTTATAGCATTATCGTAAATACGTCCCAGTGAAAAACGCAAGAAGGATGAAAGGGTGTAGCTAATGTAATGAAACCTATTGCTGCTAGGGGTTTAGAATTGTTACCGTTACAGTACTGGTTAAATGCTAAAGGGGTTCTGTGTTATTTATCTCACTTAATTAATTAGGCTGAATAAAAGGCAAATAATAAGTTTTTCATTATAAGAACTCTTTCTGTCTTGGCAAAAGAAGTAGGGCAACTGCAAGGTTTCACAAACTAACTTTATAATGAAAAAATGTTCCCTACAAAAAAGACACTCAAATATTGTAATTAGTGAAAGAAAACATAAAATGCCAAGATTAGAAACGTTAATCTTGAAGACACAAAAGCTGATTTATCAATGTTTACAAAAGAGATTTCAATGGATTTAAAAAAAGGTTTTTAGAGTTTATTCTTTAAAAAAAAGCTGCAGTGAGACAAATAATCTTAAAGAATGTTAAGAGTTAACCAAAACAATACAGTTTGTGGCACTTAAGCCAAAACACTTAGCTCAAAGATGCAAAAAGACTCCAAAGAGCTAAGGAGAACTGCAAATGGGTCATATTAATCTGAGATCAACACTTGGAGTAAGCCTTTTCACATGTAAAGCTGTTTCATTCAATCTTGACATTATCTTAAAACACTTGATCTTGGGTTTTCTTGACAAAGTTTAAGTATAGTCTTCCTCTCTAAATCTAGAATTAAGTTGATGTGTCAGATCTCATCAGCTATTAGTATTCATTCATTTGTGTCCGCTGTTAGCCCTAGTTAGCATACTGTGCAAATGAGTCGATGAAAATAATTGCCTCATTTATCCAGACATCCGCTTCACTTTGATATTGAAATCTTTATCCACATTTATATGTAAACAGATGCATGCTCGCACACTTAGACTGCCTCATGCAGGCACAAACACAGAATTCCTCTATCAACACAATACTACTTCTCATCGAGCATTAATCCAGTCAAAGCTTGCATTAGATTTCAGACCAGTGAATCCAGTAATGCTACTTCCTGCTGGGAATCTAACACTCCTTTTGTTAACCAATGTTGATATTTTTCCTGGCTTCTAGCAATGCTTTTTACATTATAACGAATCGCTTAGAATCATCTTTTCAATAGATGACATGAGTACATAGCTTTGGCTCTGGAATGCTTTTCCAAAAGGTTATTTCTGTACAAGAGTGTTTCTTACTAAAGGCCCTAGTATCCCAGAGGGTACTACAGTTATCATTGAATGTGTTAGGAGTATTGTATTTTATTTCAAAAACATAATACAATTACGATTTGGACAAAAATGTGTCTTTGTATTGTATTGAGTCTGCAAAACCTGACTAAGCAGACTGCATGAAAAGTAGCTACTTATACTTATAGCTACAGGGTCAGAGTAGGAGTCTGGTTTAGGTGAAAGTGGCTTGGATGCAAAGGGACAAAGCAACATGTCAGATGAGATAATATGGTAGGGAATAGGTGGAAATAATTTAGACTGGTTGGTCTGTATAATGCACACATTATCACTTAAACCTTTTCATGCAGGTTTGGGTCTGATGATCCAGATGCACTGGGACTTTTTGCTGATGCATACAGTTTGCATCATCCAGTTTGAGTGTAGTTTTAGCTGGCTCATTTCCTTTAAACACAGGTTTTATGCTCACTGAATTCTCGAACATATTTTGATATGAAATAAGGGAGGGTAGCATATACATGGCTGAACATTTAAACACAACACATTTAACTCGGGAATTTTCAGCAGTTACGTGTCAGTTGATTCACTCTCTGAATATTGATAGAAAATGGATGCTATTTCACCCCAGCGCCCTTTATGGTCCAGTTCAGCTGATATGAGATGATGAAATTTCATATGAGAGCTTATAATGGCGGTCGTGCCTATCATCATAATTGTCCTTGCTCAGGGGCAAATACTGAGAGAGAGAGAGAGAGAGAGAGAGAGAAAGAGAGAGAAGAGAGAGAGAGAGTACTGCCAGGTGTAATCATATACAAGTTGTGTTGAAATAGAGCATGTGTGCTCAGCAAAGCCTATCAGTGAAAAATGTTAGCAAATCATTTGGAAGGTGTCAGGTGATAAGGGAGTAATTTAAAGTTTGCTACTATTCCTGATATGATGATTCAATTTGCTCTCAAATGAAATGAAGGACATTGCTGCCGTCCTTGAGCCACTCTACAATCCTATGTCCCAATGTTTACTCACATGCTCCTATTTATTTTTTCAACTAAATAGAGCCAGCCAATGCGCTCTTCCTCTTTTTATTCACATCATCAGCTGCCAGAGACCCTTTGCTTTTGGCAGGTCATTTGGCTGGAGAAATATGCAGTGTCTGTCTCCATTGCCACAAGCTCCTGGAAGAACCTGAACTCGCCTTGGTGATATTATTCATTAATTGGCCCATTCCCAATGTCAACACTCAGACAGTGGCATACTCAGGCTTTCTAACTGTCAAATTGTCACTTACATGTGAGCTATCTTAAATACCTTTTGAAGCATTTATGCACACTGTCGTTAATGCTGCATTTCTGCAGATTTTGAAATGGGGGAATTACCAACAATTGATGGTGTTGCCAGTCTTTCAAGAAGTATATTTGGCATGATAATCTCCCTAAATAACAAGGAGTTGCCCCTGGTCATCTTGGTTTTTGGCCACCATTAGATTTTTGCTAAATATTCTGGTCTTTTGTCAGAGCGGCTCCACGTCTCAGCCCTGCCACCCATGTAATGAAATACAGCCTAACGGTGTTTCTTATTCTTGAATTGTAAAGGAAGGTCAGAGAGAAAACAACAGTATGGAAAACTGATTCTTCTTAGTATTCAAGATTCCTCTGGCTCATCCTTGCAACATGCTAATTTCACAGGTTTAAAGGAAAGACTATCGTAATTCAATTTGTTTATCTTCCAGGAGAACAATGGATTCTCCTGAACTTCTACTTAGCTTTATTTATTATTTATTCAGTAAAAGCTCACCCTCATGGATCAGGCAGCAATCTTCCTGCAGATCTGTACCCCGTGCCAGCATTATGATCTCTGACTAAATTATTGCAAAACCTATGACTGATACTATACTAAAACGGATGAGCTAGTGTAGCTGTGAATCCAGGCAAGCAGTAATTGCCTCTTTGTTTATTGAATCTGATTCTCTTACTGTCCTCCTTCAAAGAAAGTTAATGACATTGATAAGGAATCAGCTCTTAAGGGATACCTTGCGATAGCAGAGTTTAACTTCCATTTAGCGAGTATTAATTACACATACAGTAATAGCTTGCTCGAATCAGAGAGGCACACTTTCCTCTCAACCACAGGAAGATGATATCCTCACTGGTGCTTCATTGATACAGAATTTGCTGGAACTGCCGAGTTTCTGGCTTTCACTCAAGTTAAACATGTAATTGTATCTTTTGTTATTGCATCAATAATCTACAGAGAAGCTGCTTGTTATTATTTTCTAAAAATAGCCTTTCAAATTTCAACTAATTAAAAGTTGTTTATTTAAAATAAATTAATCAGAGTCTTATCTGCACTGCTGAGGGTTTTGTTTACTAAACAAATAACTTGCTTTTAATTTCTTAGTTTAATTTTTATAATAATTAGTAAATATACCATATGCCTTTAGGGATAATTCACAGTTTCCACATCCACATGTTGCAAGTGTCTGATTTGGTCATCAAATTTCATCATCTGCCCATGACCGCGAGTGTTAGAAAAGCCTATAATTAGTCACTGCGCATACTGAATGCGGAGCAATTTCTTCCACTGTGCGCGCTCATGTCACCATAACAATAGTCCCACAACTCGGTTAACTGATTGGCAACGGATACTTTTGGGTGAAATTCACCTGAGGGGGCAGAGTGCATTGTAGGCCAGCAGAGAAAGGTGGCTACACAAACAAGCCAACACAAATTGACAGAAAGACACATGCCCAGACAGACATTTCAAGTAAGGATAAATATAGGACTCGCATCCCAGTAGATGGAAGCTGACAGAGTTTGACATGAACCCACGGATGACACAGTCTCTGAAGGATTCTGCTCATTTGTCTGGTGCTGCCTGGCCTTGACATCACAGTCAACCTGAGGGTGAGACTGCTGAGAGGCCACTCCTGCCGGGCAACTTCCTCCAACAGCTCCAGTCTTATCGAATAATCTCTATGGATGAGCACAAGATCAGAGGAGGGAATAAATGAGTGTTTCACGTGGAGCTTATGATGCAGTCTGTTGGTGGTGAGCTCACATTTCTTTGGTTGGAGAAGTTTCTTTTAAAATGTAAATCCTCCAAACTAACATGGGTCACTAAAAAGAGATGTGCAGATCCAGGAAAGAGAGTATTGAAGTATCTGTTAAAAACCTCAGGGATATATTTCTCAAAACGTAAGCCAGGCTAGATGGAAGTACATGAACTCATCTGAACCTTAAAGTAAACTATATGCCAGATTCTGATGCGTTTTCTTCAGTTTTAAGACAGGGAAATATAAGCAAAATTGAAGCTACCTTGACATATCTGCACCATCCTCCCATTCCTCAAAAGGATTTCAATTGAGATTCACTGTTTAACCCTATATCTGCCAAAAGGAAAATATCTCTCTGCCGGTTGATCTATCTATTCCTAAGTGATGGATGGTGTTTACTCAGAGGAGAGGGAGAGAAAACTGGAGAAACGGGTCATAAGGTTCGAATCTGTGATGCTTTTAGTTTTTCACAGACCGTCATCAGTACCGCTGGGAGGAAGAAAGCGGATCGATCAGAGGCAGGAAATGGACTGTACTAAATTGAAACAGACTGAAAAAATTATTCTGTAATTATAAGTGTGTTCAATTAGCCTTACCATGATTGCTGGAGGGACCCTGTGCCTTACGGTTCAAGCGGGAGGAGCTCAAGCATGACAGTGTTTTTGGCACATACATCACACTTATAGCAGCATGTTTTAAGATACAAAGAGATCAGAGGAGAAACATTGGGCAGAAACTTTTGACCCTTGAGCATGACAGCAAGTCCATCACTAAACACCCGAACTGGTAAGCGTTTCCCTCAGCTGACATTGATCTTTAGTGAGTGAGCAAGAGGAACACATGTATTGAGGCGCCGTTGGAGAATCGAAGATTAGGTGAAGCTCTCCAGAAAGCTGCGGGGTATTGAGGGTGTTGTGGAGCGTGATATTAGGGCCAGCGCCTCCCGGGTCTACGAGCTGTAGCAACCCGACAGCATCACCAGTTCAGTGGCTGTGACAGACAGGTTCGCACACCGGAAAAAGACACGGAACAGGATAGTGGAGAGTCGGAGCCGCTGTCCAAAAAGAACAACCCTTTTTAATCTGAATTATCTTTTACCCGCTGAATTTTGGATTTTGGTGTAAGTTTAGGTAAATGAAAAAAATCTTCACCATGAAGGAAGTAATGGTAGTGCCTGTAGACATTTTAAAATGGATGCAAGGCGAGCTGTTGCAGTTGTGTCGGTTCCAATTAAACACTTAATTGTGGTTGCTCTTATCACACTCTGGTGAGCACAGTCTAATGAATGCTTCAAGCCAAGTTTATTCTGCCTCCTTTGGGTCGTTTGGACATTAATTCCAGTACAAACTCCTTGTTAGTAAGGCAGGCGCTGATGACCATGAAGTTTAGCCAAAACTCATTGAGAAACCTTTGGAAAAGGTCAAACTAATGCAGCAACGGCAGAGATATCCTAACCTTCTGTCTTGGTTTGACTAAAGCTCCAAAACCATTGAAACAAGCACATCCAATACCAATCATTTTGTAAGACCCCTTTTAACTGGTAAAAGACCATGACATTCACAAGGCATGACTGCATGCTTTTTTCATTACAGGTTTTTAGTCTGAGACATGGATGAAAGCTCTGGTAAAGTAACTAGTAACTAGACATAGACTAGAATACATGAATAAAAGTTCAAATGCAGTGTAAGATATCAATAGCTAAATTAAAAGCAGCGGCAAAAACAAAAGTCTTCAGCCTGGATTTAAAAGTAGTAAGAGTAGCAGCGGACCTGCATTTTTCTGGAAGTTTGTTCCAGATATTTGGAGCATAATAACTGAATGCTGCTTCTCCCTGTTTAGTTCTGACTCTGGGGACAGAAAGCAGACCCATCCCTTAAGACCACAGACTCATGGTACAATCCAGATGTTACGCTTGTCTGATTCTGGAGAAATGACAAGCTTTAATGTCCGCTATGTTAACATTTTCTATCCTCCTTTTTGTCGAGAGGAGTTTACACAAGAGCAACCATTAGCTATCAATGATAGTGAGAGTCCAATTGTTTGAGAACCTTGACACCTTTAATAACATTATTTCCCTTTTGACTGTCTATTCTAATAATGTTTTCCTGTAACCCTTGTTGGTTTTGCTTGTGGTTAAACTGCTAGTAATGTATTTAACACGGCTCCAGGCTTTTTTCTTCTAATCACATGAAATCTGACACACCCTCCCATCTTCTCCACACAGCACACTTCTGTTACAGCGGATACATCTTTCATCTTATTCAATCTCTTGCTGACAGCTGGAGGGGTTGATCTACCGCACAAACCCACTGAGACAGAGGGAGAATAAACATACCTAAATTGGAAATGCAACAGGGCATTTGTCCATCCAAAAAGTCACACGTTCCAAATTCCCTTGACAGCCAAGTAAAAGCAGTTTTTCCTCGATGAAAAGTAGAAAACATATTTCAAGGATCATTACTCTTTTCTCTTCACTGATGATGATTTTATAGTGTTGTCTTGAAGTCTTGCCATTAATTTCAGTGACATGAAATTCATGTTTTCATGATCCCTACATCAACCCTTTCATGCTGTATGGGATGACAGATGAACTAAAGCAAATGCAACAGCAGATGATGAAATGCTGTACAAAAGCATGAGTGTGCGCACAAGGTGCCTTTTAAACCTCGACACAAAGCTCCTTATCATTTTCAGCGATTGTTCTTTAGCCATATCGTACCACACTGCTCAGTCTCAATTGAGACCGACACTAATGTTCACATCTAAGATGAATATAAAAGCATGCCACCAGACAAAGCACCCCATTTCCAACAAATACTTCCCCCATGGCTAAATGTCAAGCTACTTTGGCTTCCTTATGGAGATGCTTCTGCTCTTTGGTTTAGATGTGTTTCCAATTCAGTCCTGACAGACAAGTGAAGAACGGCGCTGTAATGAGATACCCCTCAATAACAGGATATCTGCATATAAGTCGCTGGATTGTTTGAAAAGACGGTGGCTGATATTATTCTCTTGGGGACAATTCAATAAGGAGGAGGTTTATCTTTGCCTGACTAATGTATAACACTTTATGTTGTTTTAGATGCGTTATATTTTTTTCTCCTAACATAAAACCTATTCCATTTCTGCTATGTTTCCATCTCTTGATCACAAGACTTATCTGTTCAAGTGGAGAAAAAATATCAGAAATGACAAATAGAAATGCATAACTTTTATTTATTCAAGAACTGTATAAATGATGTGCTTAATAATGTAAATAGTTTACATACAGTATTCATTTCACTTCTCAGACATAACAACTGAAAGAAAAATTCAAATACTTTTATAACATGATATTGTATTTAATGAACTTTTTTTTTTATCTCTGCTAACAGGTCACATTAATAGCTTAGTTTATGCAACGCCTTTTTTGTTCCAAATTCTACACTTCAAGTTATTTTTATAGGTTTTATGCATCCAATGTTATTTTGAAGTTAAGTGGACATTTCTTTCAACCCAACAATCAGAAATGCTTTCTTCCTAAATCAATCTCATGGGTTAAAAACATCACACTTTATATACATGCTGGTGACAGTTAAATGTTAATTATGACTTTATGCATGACATCCACTTATGAAGAGAATCGTAAGCATAACACACTCCCCAATATTTTGCACTGTGTGTTCTGCTTTATTGAGGGGGTTAAATAAACTGCAAGTCATCCTTCTTGTCCTGACAAACTACTGCACAGTGCCCGATGTGGATTCGACACAAATAAGGTTATTATAGAGAAAACTGATGCATTATCTGATGTCAAATCCAAATATAATGTACACTATATGACCAAAAGTACAAAGAGTACTGAATGGCCAATAGTACAGTGAATGTGGACAGCTGAACATTACAGCCATACATAATTGTTGAACATGAATTCCTACACTCTGGGTATATGATGCATCCTCTCTTCTGTGAAAGATTTCTGCCCGGCTGTAGAGCCTGATTGCAGGGATTTGCACCCATCCAGCCACAAAAGCAGTAGTGAGGTCGGCCTCTGACATTGAGCGATAATGTCTGGCTCACAATCAGCGTTCCAGTTTATTATCAATGGGGTTAAGGTCCAGGCGCTGCGCAGGCTAGTCAAGTGCTTATAAATTAAACTCAGGAAAGTGAGTCCTGGCTTTTTGATATTGGCCATTGTCACAGCAGAAAGTAAACTTCCTAAAGCTGCCGAAAAGTTGGAAGCACACTATAATAATATTTCCTAAAAACCTGGATTAAAAATCCTGTGAGATAAAATGATGTGCATAGGTGTGAAAGGAGATTAAGCAAGTGAGCTCATGCTGGTGTATTAAGTGTGCTTATCCATGAAGCACCCTTTATTATGAATTAATGACCAGGTCAGGGAGTATCATGCCGACAGTGAGAGCTGTTGTTCTGCATTGTGATGGGGGATCATTATCTAACTGCATCATCTGTAATCAGCCAATGACAAGCTGCTTTAGTAATGAGCTTATCAGTGAGACAAAGCAGAGGATTTGAATGCAATTTTCCCCCCATATTTCCAAACAGACCTCTCATTTGCATAAACGTCTCATTAATTCTGGGTCTGACCTCGGCACTGTCTAATTCTCACTTGACCCCTTTTGAACTTTACTTTTTGAACCACGCTATGATAACAGCTAATGTTGTAAATGTGCAAGAAGCGTATCATGCAGGGCCTCTGTGAGCTTTACATCCTATGCTGCAGTAGAAATGAAGTGGATGAATCCCCAGACTCACACAAAATGTCATATAACCATAACTTCAATGCATGGAGCTTTTATGGATCATGAACAGGTTCTTTATGTTTTTATGGGCAGAGTTAAATCCTTTTACAATCTGTCCTGCTGTTCAGGCCACAGCTCCTTCTGTTGCACCTGCAGTGTAATAACAAAAATGCCTGAAATGGTGCGGGTGACCTCATGGTCTCGGCAAAGAAGAAAAATGGTTTCCTAAAACTCTTCATTGATTCTATTCTTCATGCTGCAAGTGTGTGTGTGTGTGTGTGTGTGTGTGTGTGTGTGTGTGTGTGTGTGTGTATGTGTACATTTCACTTAATTTCAAAAAGAGGACGTTAGGTAGTACTTCATAAAAATGGACGTTTTATATAAAATGGTTTGTGTCAGTTTGGTCATGTTTTCACTATACTACGACCACCCTTATGTAGTGGCTTTATTTTTAGATCATTCAACCATTATGTTAAGTTATTTAGTTAACTTAAAAAATGTAACACTTTTATACAACCTAAAGAACAATTGAGCAATGTGACATTCAGAGGATTCAAACAACAGATGAAGGAAACAGAGACGGATACTTACCAGGCAACCAGGAAGGATAAACTGACATTTACTGACAAGTCCGAAAAATCCATGACAGGCAGGACAGCTGAGCAGGTAAGGCACATGCAACAACAAAACATGAACAGATTCAAAAGGCTGAAAAGCAAAGGCATATCCAACATTGGCAAACTGGCAGGGAAATAGTAGAAAATGGCTCTGTTATTCACTGCAGGGCTGATTAGGCAAAGTGGAAACAGGTGAATGAAAGAGTCAGGTGACAGGACAGGTGGTAAAGTCTGAGGGCATCTGGTGGACTGATGGAGAATGCAGGAGGAGTGAGGTTGTGGCTATAGGCAGGAAGACTTTGACAAGCATATGTAGCTGACTTCTCCGCCCACTTCACTTGCTGAGTATTTTTCATGCACTTTCACTTTGATGTGGCTTCAGGTCTACAATTGACTCATGCTGCTAGTTTATTGCTATAGGGACAATAACTGTACCACCATCACACCAATATTTAATACTGTTTGAATTATTATTTTTCTGTGGTTTAAAATAAATAAAATCATAATTTGTAT
Source organism: Eleginops maclovinus (assembly GCF_036324505.1). NCBI lineage: Eukaryota > Metazoa > Chordata > Actinopteri > Perciformes > Eleginopidae > Eleginops > Eleginops maclovinus. Next base: position 11,666,111 of record NC_086357.1, read on the forward strand.
TTTTCTAAGTGCTACACTCAATTCTTTTCATGAGCCATGGCAGTTATCCAGCAGCCTTGGTTGGGATTCCCCTTCTTCGAATAGATTGTGTGTTAATTCTTCTCACGCTAAAAAGGTCTCAACAGGCTGTATTGGGCTGGAAGTTTCTTTCATCACATTGCGAACCTTAAGCCACAATCAAAAGTCTATGGCTGTTGGTTTACTGTCACATTTCTGTGTCCCCGTTGATCTTCTACGGAACTCCACTTCCTCTTCTGCCATCTTGTGTTCATTTTCAAAACCTGCTGCGCGAATAGGATGTGATTTAGAGTAAGATGTGCTACGGATATGATACGATCATTTACATCCATGTCAATTTACTATTTACAAACTATGCATATGGACTTTATCTTAACTGTATCAGATAGATACTAGATGTGTTATAAAAGAAATGCAGATGATTGGTGCACTGCCAAATAAAACATAGACTTACCCAAATTGCATTTATTCACCTGCACTTTAACATGTGTACAGTTAAAAGGTGTTTAATAACAATGAAGAGTTCATAGCAAGGCAAACGGCATATTTAAGATGCTTTGCAAGTTCTGCAAAAGACACATTAAACTGCACACGTGATTTATTGAGAAAGTGTTCGATTCCACACACAGTTGTTTCGATTAACCTCAAGGGCTTGTTGGTCTAGGGGTATGATTCTCGCTTCGGGTGCGAGAGGTCCCGGGTTCAAATCCCGGACAAGCCCTGACATGGAAGAACTTTCTTTGACGACATTTAAGCCAAGACATTGTCCACTAAACTTGATTAACACATACATGATTGATTTCTGGAAAAAAAACAAACAGATGCAGAACTTGAAGGGCATACCTTACTTGTGTAGTCTTCCTTCCTGGACTTAAGGAAACAGCCATTCTGAGATCTTAATATATTTAGAGTCCAACTTTACCCCTTAAGCTGATATTACCAGCATTGTTCATCAATAAATTATAATACTTTATCTTACAATGTACAAACTCTTCAATTAATTTTAGCTCATTGTTTGGGATAAACAGACCATAACTACTATTTTGTTTCACTCTCACCAGCCGGACACTGATTTTGGTAAACCTTACTTTCCTCCACAAGACAGCATACAGACAAAGTAGGGAATAGCTGGTAAACGTTGTGATGGGAGCTAAATACTTCCCTCATGCATAAGTTAGGACCAAATAACCCAAAAGTAAGCAAATATCAGGTGGACAAAAACACACCGAATCAGTAAAGATGGCTATGTCTATTGGATGTTAATACAAGCAGCTGTCTGTATTTATAAAAAGGTGATTTATTAGTGATTTGTTCGCAACTTTATTTCCCCAGGACCAAATACCAATTAATTAAGGTTTAAAGAACAACATCACTTGTTTTGCATTGTTTGCTAAATACAGACAAGACAACACACCTGAGTATTTATGCAGTATGTTAATTCTTCTACCCTAAAAAGCCTACATAAAATTCAAGTAGAGACTGTTGAATTAAAACCTCAGATATGGTGACATGGACAAGACAATACGAGTCATCAAAAATGAAAATCTTTATTTAAAAAAAGCATACCCAATTTGGGGCACCAAGTTTCATTTGTGGAAACGAGTTAAGATAACAGAATGCATCCTTTCTATTAGTTCAGAGGATTACTTTTAACCCAACTGAGACAGAACAACATCATTAAACAGTCTTGTTAATTGACACATCATCAACTCAGTCATTACATATCATCAGAGCCTCTCCTAACCCGTAAAGGAGTTGAGGGTATGTCTATGAGAGAAAAAAAACCCCAGTGAAATTGGCTTGCGATTCCTTGTAAACTGTGAGCAGGTATGAACGACAGAGAGAAAATAAATAACTGCTGCTATTTTCCGGGCTCCAGTGGTCCTTGCAGACCGGCTGTAGAGTTGTAATGTTTACACATCGGCAACTGTCTGTGGTAGCATGGTGTGGCATTGTTGGTGGTCTGGTACAGGACTGAGAGGGCGGGGGCGCCTGCAATGGGGTTCAGTCTAAAAACTATTCTGAACCTCCGCTCCTCGATGTTGCGACGCCAGCTTACCGTAACCGCCTCTGGCCGGGTCGTAGTCCTGCCTGTACTCGTCTCTCACCTACACAAGAAACACAATCAGAGGGTTTCAGGAAATAGACATTATTCATTATTTTAATGCAGGGGGTCCTAATCATTTGCATAATCAAGGGCAATTCCAGAAAGCTTATTGTGTAGCAATACAACAAATTGGACATGATTATGCATTAGTTAACAGGATAATATAGTCTTTCATTTTTCAAATGCCATGCTATATTAATTCCGCCTCTACAAAGGTCACAGTGAGACGTGCATCATTTATTTGGGACAGGATATCACTTTCTAAATGTCATATTGGTGTATTAAAATGTCATAATATAGTGTACTGACACTTTTAAATGGCATTACAGTAACTGCCATGGTTTAAAAACCATAGAATGTTGTGTTTTATATTATTTTTCAAAACTTGTTTAATATGAAGGACAAAAATGAATTAGCCAGGGACCCAGAACACCACCCTGGGGATTTTAGAGATCAGCAATATTTCAAATCCAATCATATTATAGGCTATTTCACCATAAACCTTAACTTCAGTAACTCATAGGTTCATCATTTTTGTGGGAAATATTGTAACACCCACAGCTGGCCTCTATTTAAGAAAGCACTGCCAAAATGTATATTCCATTTTATTTTTTAGTTAGAGTTTTCAGAATTTGACATACACAGATTGTGATCCCAAGCATTTTTGGTTTCCTGATATGCAAACCGTTTATTTTATGCCTATAAAACATTTAGTGTATCTGCTCTGAACTGCATGTCTATCTAACAAGTGTCTGAATTCTCCTCACCTGTCCCCCAGATTTGCCTCGGCCGTACTGCCGTCCCTCCTTGAAGCCAGCGTCCCAGTCTGTCCTGATGATACGGTCGTCCAGCCGGGTGCCATTAATGAAGCGCATGGCGTTTTCTGCTCCTGTTCGTGTGTAATATCTGGTACAGCAGGAGTTAAGGTCTGTTGTGGGCTATAACTCTTGGAAAACATGCACACTTTATGCTATAGTGGTAGGGGGTTAGTTTCCTGTCAGCAAATTGTTGACAGATATACATTTTTGCCGAGGATGTAGGTTGAATAAAGTATTTCACATATAAAAGGATACTCTACAAAGCAGAACCCACAGGCTGTCTTTTTCACTTTATCCAGACCGATGATTATGCGCTTGACGTCTCCACTTTTAGAGAAGATCTCATGTACCTGCAGTAACAAAGACAACAAAAGAGATTTTAGCATTAAACGACTTACATGTAAATACGCCCTTCATTGATTTTAAAAGTATACCGTAGTTTCAACGTTTTATACTAGCCTTGTTTCTGGTTTTCAATACATAATGAAAGAGTTACACACACTCAAATCTACATGATTACTCACTAACTGCTAGAGTCTTAAAGATTTGGGGACCTAAGGAAATAAGAAAAACATTTTCTTTTAACAGAGCCTAAGTGCTCGTCTTATTGACATAAAATAACATGATTATTATGGTCGAGTTTCCTACCTGGTCTTCGGTGGAGTAGAAGGAGAGATTCCCAACATACAAAGTGTGGCTTTGCTTCAGCAGCTTCTCCTGTTCATAGCGGTTACCCTTAAAAACACAAGAAACGTTGTTAATTTGAGCAAACAAGCTCCATTGTTGCCTAATATTAACACATCTTAAGCACTTCCGTCGATTGACGTTGGGTATTTCTTGTTTTTAATTAAACTCTGATCAACGTCTGAGAACTGCTTTGTTTAAATACAAACTGAATAAAACGTTAAACTACTGCAGTGGAGGCACTTGAAGCTGAATCGCACGGTAATATAGGATGTTAAAGTGGTAAATACATTCTCATATCTTGAATGATTTAAACCTACGGGCAGTAATCAATAAACGCCTCCATACAAAGCGTGAGCTGCCCTCTCCGTTGTTGGCTAGCTGTTGCTAATTGTTAGCTAACTAAATAAACCGTCACTTTGACATTACAATCTATGTGTATTTCAGTCCTTTAAACTCATGTCACGCTCACCTTAAAATGTTGGTCTCTGTATTGACTAATATCAACGTAAGAGTCGCTATGCAACGCGTTTAGTTTAGCAGACATGTTGGATAAATCGCAGAGATCCAGCCGGAGCTAGTCCGCAGGTTTTCGGCTACGGTGAGATAAATTCCGGTTTATTTGTCCGTCCAAAATACTGTCCGTAATCTCTTCATAGCAACCTGCGTTCAAACTGAATTACCGCCACCTACTGCTTCGGAGTGAAGCTCAGATATCATTATTGTTTTCCTGAGAACATTTTTTAAAATCGTTTGATGTAAATCAAATATAAAATGAGTAATGTTTAAAGACATCACTCATAATATGATAAAATGCACATTTGGTGTCATTTATTCAAACACAATTTACTGGAACCATGAGAATTGAGACCTAAAATGCTCGTACGTGTCCTAAATTAAAGTAGTTATCGCTAAATTCAGCATTGCATCCCTTATATTATATGATACACCAGATGTCTAATCGTCCATCCATTAAACTCATGGCTGTAGAGAGAGAAGTGCCCCAAGTCACATGATTGAAGCTGGAAGATTAAGTGTGCGATGTGGTGCTTTTCTATTGGCTGCTGCCATCTGTGTCACTGGTAACTGAGAGACTGCTCAAAGTACTTTCTTTTGGATATTTAACTTGTCCAATATTTTTTTTTAAATACATTTTGTAAGTGTAAAGTACATAAATATAACCACATGCTTGCCCTATAGAGTTCACCACCTAAATATATGTCTAATATCCACCATACATGAGGCACACAGAGGAGTCAGACCTAAAAATTGTATTTTGTTCGACAGTAAGGAGCCTTTTCTTGGACAAATATATTTAAATACATGCATGTGGAGCCAAAACAAAAATGTTGTCCAACAAAACCACATCAGACTGCAAAGTTCCCCTTAAGTTGAACATTTTATTGTCATTTATCAAATACTTAAAAGTAGAAAAAAAACATGTACACTAAACCATCCTTTCCTGACTTATTCAACAAAAACCAACATTGTTTTATGAAAAGAATGTACAAATATTTATGATCACACTTATAAAATCAGAGACAATTAAAAACACAGATGAGCTGAAAGTGCAGGGCATGTCTTTATTTCCAACCTGCAGCTAAATACTGTGTTTAGCTGCTCACTGCTCATCGTTGTTTAGGAAGGACATACATCACGTCTTGTAATAACTTCAGACCAATAAATCAGAGAACAATGGGCAAAGCCAGTGAAACAAGGACAGTGGCTCTGACAGGGGTTGCTAACTCTACTCCCAGATTTTCCATTAAATTCTTCATCAGAGGTCAGATAATCTCCATGTGATGCTGCAGCAGTTTCTGGAACCTGAAAGAAAATGGTAACATTAATGTTAAAACCTCAACATTTTAAATGTAATCCAAAAAGGTGAGGAAAAAGCATAGGTGCTGAATATCTCTGTAGCTCTCCTTTGAACTTCAGAACTAAGAATTAATATGAATCAAAGCGAATGCATGATACCTATAATGTTTATGATCATTATGAAACTCCTAATGTATAAAAGATGTGTAAATATATAGCAGTTTAAATAGGAGTTATTAGAATTAATGAGTTAAATGTACTGAGAAAAGTTGTGGTTTCCATTATTATCTTGTTGGAATGAGGCAAACATATCAACTGAGGTCTAATCACTGATAAGAGTCAAACTATAAGCATTTTTATTTAAAAAAAAGTAGTAGGTCATTCTCAGTTTCCTGCTGTATTGTTACGTTGGGGGCTTTTAATTTAATAAACCAGCCTAAAATTGGGATCAGAAGTTGGTTTAACATGTTTTGTTTCACAATATTGAAAAAAACAAATATATATATGAAACACTCTGAAAATATCCTGGCTTATAATACAAAAACTATAACAATTCAATAAACGTCGACAATCAAGAACATACATAAAATTGAATCAGTTCAAAGTCTTTTTACCAGTTTAGAGTATATGTCAGTATGTCGTAAACAGTTTTATTTGATGAATCAATTACATTTGTTCGGATACATGTTATCCGAGTTAAATGTAGTTTACATGGATTTATTTACTGATATAATTCCATGTTTAGACGGTGCATCTCTAAATCAATTTACATTTAATCGAATTACCCCACAGGAAACCGAGGCCATGTTGTTTTCCAGGCATGATTTAGGCCTACACAATGGATGGTGTTAAGGTAAGAATCGGGGTTATTCAAAGCAGTGTAAACCACACAAACAACATACGTTTCGAAAGGTCCCTCATGTTCCGTCTCCTGTTCATCAAAGCTCCGATCTCCTCTCGATGCTGAGCAGCTCCACCTCGAAGATAAGCGTCGCTCCTCCGGGGATCTTTGGGGGAGCTCCCCTGTCTCCGTAGCCCAGCTCTGAGGGGATGACCAGCTTCCTCTTCTCGCCCTCGCACATGCCCAGCAGGCCTTGGTCCCAGCCTTTGATCACCTGTCCGGTGCCCAGGGTGAATGTGAAAGGCCTGTCGCGGGGGATGCTGCTGTCAAACTCAGTGCCATCCTCCAGTTTGCCCGTGTAGTGCATGTTCAGCACGTCTCCTTTGCGGGACTTGATGGGGCAGTTGTCCACTCGCTTTTTGATGCCAATCTGCAGCTTTTTCTTCTCGGCTCCGCTCACTGCCTCCGGAATCAGAGACAGCATGGTCACGGCAAAAAACAAAATTAAACGCATGGCAGCAGTTCACAGTGGCTACAACTTTGAGAGTTCAATTTTGAGAAGACGAATCTCAGTGCTCCTCCGTGTGCAAACGATGGGAAATGTCTAACGGAAACGAGCTGGGAAATCTGTCACTGAAAACGGATGTACGTAGGATTCAACCGGACACACAATCCCGAATGGTGGTGTTGCCAGCAAAAGCGTCCGGAAAACAATTTCCCATAAACTAAAGTTAGCTTCATATTGGTAGAGACGCAGTTGTCGATACGTATACGTGCGCTTACATTTAAATTAATTGAAAGTGAAACCAACTTCAGCCTCGCTCCACAGTCTATATGTCATTGTTGCGACCTAGTGGTCACCTGAACCAGCTGAAGTAAGTCAGCAGCTGCATTATATTTGTTTGAATGTATAGCATAACTGCAGCACACATGACTGTATAAGCTACCGTCGGATATCATTATCTCCAGCTAACTAATGCTACACGTTGGTGTCATTGCAGGGCATAAATACACGAAAGTGACGGGACCGCTAAATTAGCTGTCTAAGCTAACGTGTAAAGGAACTTCGGGAAACTTGTCGACAAAATGCTCGCTCGGTTGTTATTCAACCTCCTCAACAACCACCGTGTCGTTGAGAAGTTGGCCGAGTCTCGTCCGATTCGCAGGGCCGCACAGATCACAGCCTACGCCATCACCAAGGCTCAGATAGCCGGCAAGGACGCCTCTGAGCGGGTCTTGCGGTCTCAGACGATGCGGCAGGTGAAGCAAGAGGCCGGCAAAGTCCCCGGGGATCTGGGGGAGATGGGCAGCCGCCTGAAGAAAGTCAGTGACACGTTTGTGAATGAGGTGAAGCAGGGGTGGAAGGACGGCTCCAGACAGATCAAGAAGTAAACAGGACAGGCTGGATATAGGATGTCAAAGACTGTGAATACACTGATAATAACTTTACTGTTGTGGGCTGTTATTGATAAACTGAAACCTCATGTTCAATCAACAATGACTGGAGGAGGACAGACGGGCAGTCGGGTTTAAACAATCTGCCTCATCCGTGCACTATCAGGGAGTGTTTTGTAATATCAACAGTGTGTTTGTAACCTGCAACGTGTTGGACACTGATCAGGTTCCTATCAGGGAGTGGTGTTTAATGTCTAATGCCAGATAACACATGATGAATAGTGGTTTAACTAAATTAATTCATTGTATTTGCATTTCTGAGAATGCATGGATGGAAAGTGTCTATTTTATCTTTATAAACAACTGTGGAAAAGTAGGACCCATTATACTTTGGATTAGTGTGGAAATGTTGGGTGTACTTTTCTAAAGCAAGTTGACAATTCATAGTAATTTCATTAGACACTTGTAGAACCTTTTTAGTGTTGGTTCCTCCACATTCATCTAAAATAAAATAAACATGAGTACCTGTTAACTTTTCCCTTCACCAATGTGCACTAGCACAAGACGTACAGTGGGGCAAAAAAGTATTTTGTCAGCCACCAATTGTGCAAGTTCTCCCATTTAAAAAGATGAGAGAGGCCTGTAATTTTTGTCATATGTATACCTCAACTATGAGAGACAAAATGAGGAAAAAAATCCAGAAAATCACTGTCTGATTTTTAAAGAATTTATTTTCAAATTATTGTGGAAAATAAGTATTTGGTCAATAACAAAAGTTCATCTCAATACTTTGTTATTTACCCTTTGTTGGCAATGACAGAGGTCAAACGTTTTCTGTAAGTCTTCACAAGGTTTTCACACACTGTTGCTGGTATTTTGGCCCATTCCTCCATGCAGATCTCCTCTAAAGCAGTGATGTTTTGGGGCTGTCGCTGGGCAACACGGACTTTCAACTCCCTCCAAAGATTTTGTATGGGGTTGAGATCTGGAGACTGGCTAGGGCACTCCAGGACCTTGAAATGCTTCTCCATACTCCTTCGTTGCCCTGGTGGTGTGTTTGGGATCATTGTCATGCTGAAAGACCCAGCCACGCTTCATCTTCAGTGCCCTTGCTGATGGAAGGAGGTTTTCACTCAAAATCTCACGATACATGGCCCCATTCATTCTTTCCTTTACACGGATCAGTTGTCCTGGTCCCTTTGCAGAAAAACAGCCCCAAAGCATGATGTTTCCACCCCCATGCTTCACAGTAGGTATGGTGTTCTTTGGATGCAACTCTGCATTCTTTCTCCTCCAAACACTACGAGTTGAGTTTTTACCAAAAAGTTCTATTTTGGTTTCATCTGACCATATGACATTCTCCCAATCCTCTTCTGGATCATCCAAATGCCCTCTAGCAAACTTCAGACGGGCCTGGACATGTACTGGCTTAAGCAGGGGGACACGTCTGGAACTGCAGGACTTAAGTCCCTGGCAGCTTAGTGTGATACTGATGGTAGCCTCTGTGACTTTGGTCCCAGCTCTCTGCAGGTCATTCACTAGGTCCCCCCGTGTGGTTCTGGGATTTTTGCTCACCGTTCTTGTGATCATTTTGACCCCACGGGGTGAGATCTTGCATGGAGCCCCAGTTCGAGGGAGATTAGCAGTGGTCTTGTATGTCTTCCATTTTCTAATAATTGCTCCCACAGTTGATTTCTTCACACCAAGCTGCTTACCTATTAAAGATTCAGTTTTCCCAGCCTGGTGCAGGTCTACACTTTTGTCTCTGGTCTCCTTTGACAGCTCTTTGGTCTTGGCCATAGTGGAGTTTGGAGTATGACTGTTTGAGGTTGTGGACAGGTGTCTTTTATACTGATAACGAGTTCAAAAAGGTGCCATTAATACAGGTAACGAGTGGAGGACAGAGGAGCCTCTTAAAGAAGAAGTTACAGGTCTGTGAGAGCCATAAATCTTGCTTGTTTGTAGCTGACCAAATACTTATTTTACTGAGGAATTTACCAATTAATTCATTAAAAATCCTACTATGTGATTTTCTGGATTTTTTTCTCATTTTGTCTCTCATAGTTGAAGTGTACCTATGATAAAAATTACAGGCCTCTCATCTTTTTAAATGGGAGAACTTGCACAATTGGTGGCTGACTAAATACTGTTTTGCCCCACTGTATATCCATCCAAAATGATTTTATAGTAATGTACATAAGGTTGTCTTGGTTAATAATTGGTCAAAATGTACATATAGAGAAAGATGTGATGAGGATATGTATAGATAATGAATTCACCTTTTTGTTCCAATTGTAAAAATAAAGATTATAATTTATGACAGCACATTGACTGCTAGGAAATATCTGTTTTTTCTGTTTCTTCTGTTTAGATGTTGTAATTACATCAGGGGTGTCCAAACTACAGCTTGGGGGCCACTTTTAAATGGCCCTCAGCAAATGCTAAAAGTATAATGGAATATGGCCCACACCTGAAACTTGTGCTTTTCTTATATTGTACTTCTTAAATATGTAAAAAATAATACTATAATAATACTTGAAAATTGTTGTTAATAAGACCAATTTTCAAATAATTTCAGTCAAAGTTGAAAAATGTTTCAAACAAATCATTGTTGATAAAAAAAAGCCCAAAAGTTATTTACGTAACAAGCTTGAACTATACCCTTCATATTTCCCCCTTATTATAAGAAGCTTCTGTTTTAAGGAATGAACTGCCCACTAAATAAATGAAACCCCATGGAGAGCTGCGATGTTTCTTAAAGCATAGTCGAGTATCAAGAATAATCTACCTACATTTGTTTGATTTTGCTAAATTGTAACTTAACTAACGAGGCAATATACCTCACCTCTAGTGAGTGGCCCAGCCCTTCGTATGTTTTCCTTTATGTGGCCCTCAGGGAACAAAGTTTGGACACCCCTGAATTAGATCCTAAGGACGTACATGTTTGAGTACCTATGTGGATGCAACCACTGAGGTCAATGCCTGCCTTTAAGTAAGGTAGTGTGAGGTTTGCAAAATCAGAGGGAGTTCACAGTCCGCTGCCTCCAAGTTGTAACTCATAGTTCATCTACATTCACAACTTCGGAGATATGCTGGAAAGAGTAAGAGATAAGGTGGCATTATATTGCTCCTCGTGATATTTAGTCACTGCTGTGGTAATGTATGTAATCATGTATTACCTTTGACTGTCACCAGTGGCCTGTTCAGATTATGTACAATGACTTTGCTTAATTAGTCCACTTTTCCTTGCCCTTAACAAAACCTTGACCAAAATACTGTAGATCATACTGTCACACAGAGGTGCTATAATTATTCAATAGGTCACTGAAGGCTTTTCATTTTGTTGAATCATTGATTGTTCAAATTAATTTTTCAAGGAAACATTTGATAATTTCACCTCATGCGAGAATTTGCGGCTCTTTCTTGTCATAGCAGTATATCAAATAAAATAATACCAGTGAGACATATCATCTTGGGCCCTATATAATTCCACTTTTGTGGATTAGTCAAATAAATAGTCGGCAGATCAATTGATTATGAAAACAACTATTAGTTGCAGCTCTACTCTGAATTCTTTAAAACAAAAACAATGCAAACTTTACTGCTGATTGTGTCTAGTGGTTTTAAAAAAGGTCCATCTAAATTCCAAATTCACCAACCCTCTTTCACATGTCAATACAATTTTGTAGGCCGCTCAAATGCCTATTACAAAAAATAACATTTTAATAAGAGACTCAGATAATGGCTCAACTACATGCATTTAACATAGTTTAATTACATTTGAACAAGCACAGAAAACAGCTCATTTAGGCAGTTTTATGTATCAATACTTGTGCAGACTCACTGGTCTGGCAACTAAATATTAGTCACATGTTACATAATTTCACATAGAAATAAATCTCTATCAGGAGGAAGAGAATGCATTAGTTTCTGACAGCATGAGTCAGCACATATACACTGATATGGCATCTGAACATCATATAAAAATAAATCTCTTAACATAGGAAAATACACATCTTATCATTTAAAAACAGGAAACAGCATTTGCAGCAGGAAGTACAGTAGATATGATGTGAGCAGCACAGTTTGAGTTAACACATTCCTGGAGTGAGTTCTTTGGGTTAGAGTACATGAGAGTAGATTTTAGTCTAACATAAACATCTGCTTTCTTTTAGCTATTATATAAATTGGACACAAACTGGATTACTTAATATATCAAGCCTAATCCCTTTTAAACCAAAAGGAGGTCAATGTTTCCAAGTCAAACACAAATGCAATTAAAATACTTTTTTAACTGAAAAAAGTGAAAGTCACATTAACATATTATTATAATTAACACAAACTCCTCTTTGACTTAAACCATCCAAACACATCTCATTCACTCTCAACACAAACCACAGGATGTTTCTTTATGTTATCCCCAAATCTGATGGAGCCCACTCCATGTGTTTCGAAATGTGGTAATTAAATGCTTACAAATCGTGAGCAATGGCTGTAAGTCTAAGCTTATGGTGACTATCTGCTGCTGAAGCAGTTTCCATTTATGATCAAAAATAATATGATTCAAGCCAGAGTAATATATTCAACTTGATTTTAGGTGTTTGAGGAGAATACATGAAGTAAACAGCCTATGGATGAACACTCAGCCACTCATCATCACACTATTCCCAGCACAGCTCCGTGTTGAGGCAACACTAGTGCATATTCACTGATATGGCATTAGCTTATAACAGTGACACAGCCTACACTAAGGAAAGGCTGTGTTAGTTAGTAGTACTCACACAGCAAGTGGCAGCAGAAGGGAACAGCAATCTGACTTCTATATTTACATAAAGTCTTTTAAAAATACAGTTTTAAAGGTTCAATAGGGCAAAAAGCTAAGCTAAAGCTAGGCTTAGCTAATCAACTGTAGCTCCAAACTGGTAGAGCATCTAGAATTGGAAAAAATGTTAATAAGTCCAGAATGCAATACTTGTATTTAAAAGTAAGTAAGTAATATAAGTGATCCAAATGTTATTAAGAACTCATGTAAAAGTTTAACATCAGATTTTCTGTTCTTTGTAAAATTAGCTTCAGAGAGACGGAAATGAGCAACCCACTAAAGAAATGTAACAGGTGGGAGCATACACGCTGATATGGCAGCCCACCTTCAGTAAACACAGTGGCAGCAGCACATGTCTCATCATGTCTGATTCACACAGGCTGAAAGTCCTTTGGGAACTAAACTCTTATCTGCCACAATAACACGAGGGAATGTGCTTCTATCCAACACCAGCACCATTTAAATCCAAAGGCAGTTCCAACATGACTCTCTCATATATAAAAAAAAAAAAAAAAACACAACTAGTAAGAAATGATGCAATTTGTAGGATCAAAACATAGTTGCAAGGATAGTAAGGTCTCGGAAAAAGCAGGACAAACTTGACCAGACTAAGGCTATTGTTGGCAAGTTACGATCTGATCATTTCTCTTAGAAACTTAAGAGAAAATGGACAAAATAATCAGGCATGGAGAGGGGGAAGACATGGGAAGGGAAAAAGGAGTGTAAAGTGGTAATATATGAGAAATAGAGAAAAGAAGTGATGAAAGTGAGTAGGAGACGTTAATGGACGCCTTCACCCCATTATATCCAGAGGTGGGTCAGCATGAAGCTGAACAGAGCCATCAGCAGCAGCAAAACAGAGGACTTCACTGTAAGTAGAGGAAAACAATGAAATATTATCCACACATACTATTTTGTTTAATCTGTAAATTGGAAACAGCCAGGCTAACTGGTCCTCCCTGTTTCCCGTTTTTTTTTTTAACATGAAAAGAAAGACCAAATCCCTCTGATTTACATTGGATCGTGTGGAGTGAATTGTTTTGTTGGTTTTTACCTGCACTGGACGAGTTACACTCCATGTCAACCAGGGTGTCCATGTAGCCCTGGCCCAGCCACTCCTGGTAGGTCTTTCTGTCACCAACACCGACAAGGCTAACAGTGGAGTCTTTGAAGATGAGGTCTGTGCCACTGTAATCCTTCGAGTCAAACATCTTGAACTGAGTACCTGTATCACTACCAAAATATGTCTATAGGGAAACAGAAATGAAAAGGAACTAAATAAACATCACAGACACACTTTATTTCCTAAATTCCACTACCTGTTTCGGTGAAATCCTATGTGGATCAAGTGGACAATGTTATTTCAAAGTGTACACTTTGAAACTTCTAGTGTTCCAGTGTTTTTGTTTAATTTTATTTAAATACACGTTCCAAAGTGCTACGTGCATTTTTGTTAGAGTATTATCTTATGTAAAATACATACAAGTACGGAACGAAGGAATGTTTCGTATTCTAACAGGAATTATGCATAGTTTTTATTTCCCAAACTAGTTTCACATCATCATCAGTTCTTGACCTTTTCCTGAGAAAGTAAGTTATTCTAATGTTGTTGACAAATACACCAGCAACACATAGCTCAGTGCTACAAACACTTCTCACTATAAGATTACTAAACATTTAATGACCATTTTAACTAATCTATGTTGAATTTGTCTTTTGGATTAGATCATGCTTTCTGGCACCCAAATATTACGGTGCACCACCAACAATCCTGAATCTCATGTATGATAACCTGAATTTGGTCTCTGAAATCTGTAAGTCCTTTACGGTGGAGAATCACTAATATAATTATTGTTTCAGATATCTTTACTTTGTTGGCTTACACCCTCTGAATCAATCAGTACAGTGTTGCAGACTGTAGGCTGTATATATAAGTTACAGACAAATAAAAGCTTTTACCTGTGCGCGGTCAAGTAGTCCATAGATGGCGTGGATGTTGGTGTCGGGCCGTACCATTACAGCATGGGATGGGACCCTGGCCAGGTGGCAGTGTCTGTACTGTGTAACCTCGGCTTTAGTGTCCTGAGAACACAGCAGCTGGAAGTCTTTAGACAGGAGATCTACTGCCCACGTTTCACCATTACCTGAACAAACACGTAGAAAAATGATGTCCCCTAAAATTAAAAGACTCTTTCAAGAAAATGTTATTTCTTGAAATTCATTGTCTTACCATCAGTGTTTTGAAAGACAGTAGAATGTTTGACAAAAGCCACATCTCCAGCTCCTTTCGCAAGACACCTGAATAGACAGATAGACAGACACATGCAGTATGGGGCAAAATCTCAATCAACTTTTATATTAAAGCAATAGAGTTGCTAATTAGAGAAGATTTTAGAGATGACCTCTTTTCTTAAAGTCTTTTTCCCCAGAAAAATGAACATGAATTCAATCATCTGTATAAAAAATGAGGTTAAAGTACATTTTAACTCCAACGGTGCTTTTCAGCAAGGAACATCCAATCATATAGCTTAAAAGCCAATGATTACAGCAGTACCGGAGTCATTTTGGATCCATTGAGCAGCTGTAGCGCAGTCATTCTGTCACAAATAGGTTATATATATGCACCTATGGTCAATAACGTTAATTATATTGTTGGGGATACAGGGAAAAATTGGAGTGAAAAACTACACTTTGATGCGGTGCAGGGGTTTGGGATGTTACCTGAAGGCACCGTCGTACCCGTCATACATGTCTTTTCCCTTTTCACATTTGTTATCTCCTGATTCGGTGCCGACACACAGATCACACAGATTGCTGGGTAAACCAGGCTGGTTTGCACCTGGTACGCAGCTTTTCTCAAAGAACCCTCCCACGGCTAGGCATAATGGGAAACATAAAAAAAATAATTAAAGTAAAAGAATGGAAGAAAAAGTCAGGGTTAATAGGTTTTATAACCAAATTTACCAAAATGCAAGACAACCTTTAAAGTGTCATTCCATTCTTTACATGACATTTGGTCTACTTTGGACCATTCAGCCTGATACAATAGTTTTATCATTTATAATGTGGCTCTCCTTTATGATGTAATCTTGGATTGGGTTTGTAAAACAAGAAAAGCCTAAAGGTGTGCATCATTGAGTATATCATCAAATATGTCAGACAAATGCAAAGTTGGCGGTGTGAGGGTTGAAATACCATGCATTGAGAATATACAGAGGAAGAAATAAGGATTTGATCCCCTGCCAATTTAGTTAGTTTATCCACTTACAAAGAAATGAACAGTCTGCCATTTTTATGGTAGGTTTAATTTGACAGTGACGGACAGAATCTAAAAATATTAAAAAAAACAGAAATTTACATTAAAAAAAAGATATAAATTGATTTGCATTTAATTGGGGGAAATAAGTATTTGATCCCCTTGCAACCAACAAGAATTCTGGCTCCCACGGACCGGTTAAATAAGTCCTTTCGCTTTAAGAAAGTACTCCTGATGTCAACTCGTTACCTGAATAAAAGACACCTGTCCACAGTTAATACATCAGATTACAACCTCTCCACCGAGGGCAAGACCATAGGCAGGTCTTGTGATCATGGTGGAACTAATGTCAAAGGACATCATGGACAAGATTGTAGACCAGCACAAGGCTGGCCTATGCTAAAAAAAAACACCAGCAAGCATCTTGGTGAGAAAGAGACAACTGGTTTGATTATTAGAAAATGGAAGAAGCACAAAATGACCATCAATCGCCCTCGGTCTGGGGCTCCACGATCTAAGATCTCGCCTCTTGGGGCATCAATGATCATGAACAAGGTGAGGGATCAGCCAAGAACTACACAGGAGGGACTTGTTAATTATCAGAAGGCAGCTGGGACCACAGTCACCAATAAAACTATCGGTAACACACTATGCAGTAATGGATTCAAATCCTGCAGCGTCCCTGCTCAAGAAGGCACATGTACTGAAGTCTGAAGTCTGCCAAAGAACCTCTGAATGATTCAGAGAAGGCTTATGAGAAGGTCATGTGGTCAGATGAGACCAAAATCAAGATCTTTGGCATCAATTTGACATGTTGTGTTTGAAGGAAGAGAAACAAGCATGGAGGTGGAAAACATGAAGCTTTGGGGGTGTTTCTCTGCTAAGAGCACAGGGAGATTCACCGCATCGAGGGGATGATGGAGGGGGACATGTATCGTGAAATATTGGCTGATAACCTCCTTCCCTCAGTGAGGACACTGAAAATGGGACCTGGATAGGTCTTCCAGTACGACAATGACCCAAAACATATGGCCAAGGCAACTAAGGAGTGGCTAAATAAGAAGCCCATTAAGGTGATGGAGGGGCCTAGCCAGTCTCCGGACCTCCATCCCATAGAAAATCTGTGGAGGGAGCTGAAGCTTCCAGTAGCCAAGCATCAGCCTCCAAACCTTAAGGATTTGGAAAGAATCTGCAGAGAGGAGAGGACCAAAATCCCTCCTGAGATGTGAGCAAACCTGAGTACCAACTACAAGAAGCATCTGACCTCTGTGCTGTCCAACAAGGCTTTCTCCACCAAGTACTAAGGCATGTTTTGCTTGAGGCCTTCTTTCCCAGTTGTGAAAACGACATGCATGTTTGTCTTCTGAGTTCAGACTTTGCTATCTCACACCGCTATTACACACAGGCACAGATTCACACAAACACACACTAACATCCCACTGACCTTGGGGTATCTGACAGTGCTGAGGTGCTATCAGGCCTCTCTCCATCAGCGTTGCTACGGGAACGTTCCAGCCAGCCGTGCGACCATATCCGGTGTGACAGGAGCGACGGCCACGCAGGTCGTCAAGGTTACGGATGTCAGAGCTACTCTTTTTCACCACTGCGACTGCATAGTACATGGCACCATCTCGGTCCTCTGGAGACAACACAAACAACAACATCTATCTCTGGCCTTTGTAACAAGAATGTGTGACGTTGCTTGTGTGAGTTTATGTGTTTGTGGTTTTACCTGTGTAGCTCTCGCCGGTAGCAGGGACCAATCCGTACTCTTTGCCTGCTGTGTAGATGTAACCTCCATCCAGAGTGACGGCATCAGCTTCATTGTTCTACATAATTATCAAAAGGAAGGGCAGAGATTGAGATGCCAGAACGGCTTATCACTGATGTGTTGGTAAGGGTATCAGCTGATAGCTAAGAAGACATTTTACGACATCAATGTTAAAGTTTAAATGTTTGTGGCGATGATGGGACAAATGTATGATTTTAGAAAGTACAAGTCTCAAGTCAAGCCTCAAAGTTTAGACCTACAGGTTTCAAGTCCAAGTCCTTCTAAACAAGTCGTAGGCAAAGGGTTAGTAAAATACATAAAAGAACACACTTGCGTCAAGGCTATATGGATGGTAATGCCCATCTGTAGGTTGTCCAATTTGGTCCTTAGAAGATCCCTACACTTTTCCTTAATCAAGAAGTTGTGGTATCATCTGTTGTCAGTGTACTGGTGTGCAGTGACAAATGCAGCTTTATCTCATGTCCTTACATAATGAGTCAAGTTCACATTTTTGGTAAATGGTATTTAAGGTATAGTTTTAGAGTTTTTCCACTGTAGAGCACAGATAGTGTGTTTTCATTTGAAGTAAAGAAATCCCTGTAGTTGTTCTTCAGCAACCGCCAGCTGGAATCATCTGTTACCTTGATTCTCTCCATGCAGTCAGTCACAGAGTCCCCGTAGACACATTTGATTTCTGGAGTCAGACTTTTGCTTTGGAAGGCCACGCTCATGTCAGCACATTTCTGCTGCTCACCACTGGACAACACACACCAACGCAGGACGCCTGGGATATTTGAATATAGATGGGTGGGTTGTAAAGGAAGACATACATATTAATTGATTGATAGGTAAGTTTCCCATTGAACTAGAAAGGGTTAAAATAGAAATAATGAATTCACAAACTTCATAGAAATTAGCTAGTGTCATTTTTGTTTCACCTTCAGGTTTACAGTCCATGGCTGTCAGAGCATTATAATAGAAGGGACCCATCCACTTCTTAGGGTCATCTGACTCGGCCCCAAGAAAACTGGTGGATGACTCAGAGAAGAGAAGATTTACTCCTCCGTAATCCTTAGATGAAAAAATACCGAACCCTGACTTTTCCTGCGGATGAGAAGTAGCACTCAATTAATCTCACACACAGAATTTCACAGTAATGAATGCTAATCTGACCCGTGTCTCAAAGTTAAATACTTTAAGATTTTCTTTAAAATAAATATCTCTTAATTCACTATCTATTATCGTAAGAGGTTACACAATGGTGACTGAACCTATTGCCCAATGGGGAAAGCCCTTTACATTGCAAACGGTTGGAAGATTTTCAAAAAGTGCTCTTAAAAAGTTATATCAATTGAAATGACTGCAAAAGAGAACCAAACAAGATCTTCAAGATTATAACTTTAAGATACTTCCAGTTATTTGTTTTTTGACGTACCAGTCCCTCCATCAGCATGTTGAACACCACAGAGGGAGTGATGTCAATGCCAACAACAATCCCACGAAATGGGACGCGGACCAGGTGGCATGTTTTCCATTGAGAGACAGGAGCTCTGGTGCCATCACGACACAACAGCTCATAGTCCGATGACAGCAGTTTGTTTCCCCATGAAGGAGTATTACCTGGTGAACAAAATAACTGGTTAGCTAACAGACGTGCTAATAAGCTAACAACAAAGCGGCTGTAAATGTAACAATTGCTGTGTTAATCTCTGATTGTACATCTAACCAAGAGGTTACCATCAGTGTTTTCAGCAACAGTTGTGTGTTTGATGAAGGCAACCTCTCCTGCATCTTCAGTCAGACACCTACAGAGATGAAACATAAAGGAGTTGAGGATTAAAGGTGCATCCTACCAGAATGTCACACCAGTTGCTTTGAAAGCGTCAGTGTTTCTTTCCTCAAATTCCTATCCTTTGCTTTATGGTCAGAAAAAGGAAGCCAACCACTCTACTATTGCCTTGCATGTGTTTGTAGCCATGCTAGCAGTGTTAATCTAGAGATGGTAATGTCTTTTGACTGGTCAGGCCTGCCACTTTGCTTCTGAATTACCAATTTCAATGACCACCACATGAGATTTGATGCCTAAAATCTTTTGTTCTCTGACTTTTCCTCTAGTGACGTCATTTTTAGCATGCTAACTTGACAAACTAAAACAGTAAACTTATTTTGTATTGACATGCTAAACATTATCAGACAATAAGATTTTTCTTTCAAATTGCTCTGTTAAGTGAAATGTTTTACATACATCTTAAAAGCATGTATATTTATTTTTTGCAACCAAAATGTTAAAATTTCTAGCAAACGACTGCATTTAAAAAAGGCCCTAAAACTAATTGTTTTTGTGGATCATTGTCAAAGTAGCTTTTTTATTTATATTTTGATATGTGCATTGTAATGTGTAAAATGTTATTATAGATAGGTCCTGGAAGTAATTTAGAAAAATATAAATACACAGTCCTGCACAACAGTAACTTCTGTGAGTTACCTGAAAGCTCCAGCGTAGCTGAAGTACAACTCTTTGTCGCTCATGTCACATTTGTTCAGTCCTTCACCATTTCCTTTGCATAGCTGACACAGAGACGCTGGATCACCTTCCTGGTTTGCTCCGGGGATACAGCTGGCATTGAAGAAATGTGCCACACCTGATGACACAAACACACAAACGTCTCTCCAGCTTCCTGTATGTATGCCTTTGCACAATTATTTATGTGTATTGTATGTTTCCTACCCTGTGGGATGTTGCAGCCCACTACAGACATGTAGCCCTGGTCTATGAGGTATCCTAAAGGCATATTCCAGCCGGCTGTTCGGCCCTTCCCTGTGTGACAGCTCCTTTTTCCCGCCAGGTTGTTGATGGTGATGCCAGAATTAGCTTTCTTTACCACAGCAACTGCATAGTAGTCGGCACCGGTACCTGAGGCAGCAACAGTGCAGGTTTCAAAACACATATCACAATAACTGAGTATTGCGATGTATTGCATGACATTTCTATTTTGAGATATAAGGTAGGGGATCAGGGCTGACTACCACTAAAGTGTTGTATCCCAGAGACAGGACAGTAGTTACGGTATAATCAGGTAACAGCTTTGATAACTTAGCCTGTATTAAGTTAGGTTAACCATAATAAATAACTGTTACACATGTGTGTCAATAAATGTTTTGCTTTCTTGCTATAAATATTCATAAAGACACTTTTATGTTTGTATAATATACACAAATCTACAGCTGGTTAGCTTAGCTTAGGACAAAAACTGGAAACATCTAGTCTGGCTCTGTCCAATAGATAGTTCAACAACTTCTCATTACACCAACAATCCTAGTTTTACACGTTTAACAAATGATTCAGTGTTATTATGTGATTTTAAGCTGTTCTTAAATGTGTATTATTTTCCATAAGGATGGACCCACTAGCTGTTTTCCACTGTTTCCAGTATTCAGGCTAGTTAATGGCCAACCGGCTCACCTTCACACTAAGGGGCTCATCTTCTCATCCTTTGGCAATAAAAAAACATTTTTCCCAAAATAGAAAACTATTCTTTTAAACATTAAATTAAAAAATAATTAAAAACTGAATTGGCTAACATATCTTTTATCACAGAGGACAAGAGATGTATCTCTAGTCAAATCATGTGTTACAACTGTATTTCTCTCTGAATCTCTGTCTCTAACCATCTAGCTGTGTTTGAGTTGCTTTTCAGATAAAATAAACATGCTAACCATCAAGTTTTGATTCACTGGCATCAATCTTAAAGGAGGCGGTTTTCCCCAATTTGTAGATGTCAGGGCTGGCCATGGACAAAGCATCTGCTTCTTTTTTCTGCAGTAACAGAGCAAGCAAAAAGATGAATAGTGTTATAAATATCAGGACATTTCCTCTATGTACTTAACAGCCCCAATAGTATAGATTGATAGGGACAGCTGATACCTTTGTAGAGCATTGTATAAAGACACAATACAAATTCTGTTATGGTTTTAAAACATCATGAGACTGGATTTCTTTACAATAAGAATAGAAAGTCTAGCTAAATCTAAATTTAGAGAGGGTTGACAAAGAAATGTTACACTTTTTAGATGAATACTAATCATGTATTTCCTTATGGCCTAGTCTACATAGGGAAATCATTATTCCAACATTAAGGTTTGTGTTTTTCTTAGTTTCTGATTACTACGAATTACTGTTGGCAGATCAGAAATCTTCCAGTTTGTGGTTGCCTTAAATGACCCAGTGTGACTCGAGCGGTCAGCTATAAAAACAATAATTGCAACTGTAAATGTAGTTCCAGCCTTGTTATCTGATGCCTGATTGTGTGTTCTACTTTTAAATAACCTTTTTACAAGTCTTGAATCATAAACATTAATAGGTGACAGACCTGTAGTTTCTGAACGCAGCCCTCAACTGTCACCCCCTTGACGCAGCTCAGGGATGGACGGATTGCGGCCTTAGCGAAGGCTTCCGACATGGCCGAACATTTTCTGTACTCTGCATCTGAGATGGTGCACCATCTGATGATGTCATGACCCAACACTGAGCGAGAAACACAGAGACATCATATTCTTATTCAACTTTTCCACCAAGTGAGTTATGAAAACATCCTGTCATCTCAAGTATCCAACGGCTGTGAAGATATTCTACCATTTCTAATGTACTTTATTTCAAACGGTTACAATATAAAGTGGAGGAATAATAAAAAAATAACTTTCAAATATTTGTTTCTAATGTTTCTATTCATTTAAAAAAAAATGGAAAGTATTTTTTCTTCTGAAATCTAAAATAATTTGAAGTGAAATGAAAAAATATGATAAACATGAAATATTGATGATAATATTGATCATTCTTTTCTTAAAACAAAAATGAATACTGTTAAATAACTGTGTCAACCTCTAAGAGCAAAAAAGATTTCTTACCAGTTTGTAGAATTAGCAGTAGAGCTGCCGCTGTCCTCCACATGGCCATGTCCTTGTTCTCTCTTGCTCTCCCTCTAAGGTAAATAACCTCTCTTCCCCTCTCCTCTGCTTTATAAGAGGAATCCTGAGTCAAAGTCCAGCTTCTATCTCCAAGACTCAGCATAAAGTCCTCGCACAAATCTCAAAAGAGGCTGTATATTTAGCGATTTACAACTCTACTTCTACAACATGTCAGTCAGGAGTCTAACAACTCTCAGCTTGAGTGTTTGAAGTTCAGTGCAGAGTTTGTGAAGCACCCCTCTGGTTTACCTGGCCTGACACGTGTCTGCTGCCACTGCCTGCATGGCTGCAGGCCAGAGTCCGCACAGAGAGGTCTTTTACAGGCAGCGGATCCTCCTCTGCTTTTCTCTGTGGGGCATTTCCACTGATGGGGAAAAGTAAATAAGTCATTCAGGTTAACACAGTGAGTCACTGACTCTCTACTCTGAGAGAAACAGCACAAGGAGAAAAGAGGCCTGTTTACCTTGTCTGACTTTTAAAAGTTTCTCCTATACATATTATGTACATGAAGTCAGTTTGCAGATACTTTAAACTGAGCCTCATTAATATGTTATAATAAAGAGAAATTCTACCCTAAATAAAACTGGTTATGTCCTGTTTAAAATAAGGAAAAGTAAAGTCAAGCTGATGTTCTGGTTTTGCGTGGGTGTTGTAGTAGGTGCTTCCTATTAAATGATTTTGTATGAGTCACGGTTAAAAGAAAAAGAGTGAGTGCTACTACAAACAGGAAAGATATTGGGGCATTGGGCTGTTAAATTCACTTTTATTTTTAGATAATGTAATCATCAACTCTTTAACTGGTTCTGCCTCTTGCTGTAATCTTTGAAGCATCTGCCAAATGGAAGCTGCAGGATATGAGGACACATGATTACAATAAAAAAAGGTTTCTGCAGACATCTGGTCAAAAACAGAAAGGCTTCCTAATCATAAAAATCTGTAATTGCTCTGAATGTTCCTCCGAGTTCATCTGGTAGTGGCCCAACATCACACGACTGAGAGAAAAAATTACACTTTAGAAATGATCTACATGAAGGAAGTCAGCAATATATTTCTGGTTCTTAAACCTACAAAATAATTCAAGGAAGTTGGAGAGCATCAGATCCCTCTAATTGTTTTTTAGAGCATTAAAACAATAGAGCAGCAGAAACACATTATAAAGTGGCATTTAAAAACTGTCATTAAAAAGCAAAAAGAATCAGATAAACATAAAACAAGCCAATATATGAAAAATGTTAAGAGCATTGAGAAATAATTTGCTCCCACACATTCATGCAGCTTGATGTTCTTGGACCCCATCTGTAACTATAATCATTTTTCTTAGTTAATTTCATTTTTGTGTTGAAAGGTGCTATACTGTATGAATACACTTCCCTTGACTTCAAGGCAGTGAAATTGACATTGAAAACTCTAGCTATTGCAGTAGTCTGGTCGTGGTGCTGCAACACTCACAAGACACAACGTGACAAAGCGAGAGTGGCATGGAGTTGACGTGATGTGTCAGAGCGGAGATATTTTACCCTCACAACTTTCAGCACGTAACATCAGCTGCCCTGACAATCTGCTGCCAAATCTATCTTTCTCTCTAAAGTTAAATAAAATCTTTATTCACTGATTCATGCTGTGCAGTTTACATACAAATAATACATGTCTTTGGATCAACATTTGAAAGGTCAGTCCTTGCTGTCCACGGTTTCACAATAAAACTGTGCTCACCCGTCTGTCACGTACAGCAGGTTATGCATCCAAAGTACCTATAAGGTTTATAAGATTTTTATGGATTTACAATTATTTGTGCAACACTTGTTTTGTTCTCTTTACATCCTGAGCTTGATTTATTGCCAACTTCTGAGATGTATATCTCATTTCCCTCTACTGCTACGACTACTGCAGGAAATGCACCCCATGATAACCACATTATGGCTACTTGTCCCGGTAGCCGGATCTACACAAGGAGAACAGTACTTTGAACTTTGGCCCTGGCACATTTAAAAAGGGTGAGGCAGTAGCTGAAAGTGGGATCTGTAAAGATGATTATGGATCAAAATCATCAGGAACTTACCTCAGACCCTTATATTTGGTAGAATAAAGTGGATTTTTTTACCTATAAACAATTAAGACATCATTAAAACCGACAAATGACTTACTCATAGATCCCTCCTAAAATGGTTTCTTCAGATCATGTTGCTTATTATGTATTTTACTTCCTTCCCCTACAATGTATTACTTCTAGGCAACTTTTGTGCTTATTAATTGTATTTCTCAATAATTTCCCTAATCCATTTCTTCAAGGTTCACTAGAGAATAATGATGTTGCTTTGTTGGTTCACCACTTCCGGATTGAAATATCAAACTATTTCATGGATTGCAATGAATTTCGGGAGAGACATTCAAGTTCCTATAAGGATTCATTAATGAAATGTTTGGTGAAACTCCCACTTTGCTAGTCGACCTGGTCAACCACATGTATGACAAAATACTAATGACATTCTCATCAGCCTCAGCGGTACATCTTGTTCAGTGCTAATTAGCAAATGTTAGCATGCTACACATGACGATCATCATGGTGAACATCTCACCTGATAAACTTTAACATATTAGCAGTGTCGTTGTGAGCATACAAACACTGATGTGTGCTTTTGAATCAACCTCAGAGTCAGTAGCTTCAAACTGTTCAGCTGGCACACCCTCTAAAGTACTCAAAGAGATGTTTTAAAATCCTTTTTAGTTGCTAAGAACTTCAGATAATTAATTCCTCAGAATAATGACATCAGAATACATTTTGAAAATCAGTAAAGAACCAGCAGATGCTTCACCTTCCTAGCCAATAAGCTGGAAACATTAAAAAACTACTACAAACCTGCAGAAGAGGTGGAGGTGAAGGAACATATTCAGTTATTATTGCATTCACATTCATACAGTCAAACCACAAAAACAATAATAATCTCCCGTCATGGGTCAAGGGATTTCAGTAAATCTCAATAAAGACTTTTATTTTTTTGTACCAAAATAGGCAGTTAGAGCAGGGATAAATATTATAATATGTAAGATATACAGTAGATCCATCTCTGTAATAGATACTTTGCATCGGTGCTTTACTCTAACAGACAGTGGCATGGTCCCCTGGCTGAAACACACAGCCAGAGTCACACAGAGAGTCCAGTTCTGTCAACTGACAGCACCACGGCTTTACTCGATTTATGGAGGATTACCGTTGGAAAGAAAAGTAATTTAGCTGGACATTTTGTGAGGAAATACTAAAGCTGGGCAAAACTATTTATTATTTTGGTCTTAAAGCTATTCTGATGACAGAACGGTCTTTCTGCACGTCTCTGGTCTCCAGTCAGCTTGGAGGAGTCGCCTTGGGGGGGGCGGGGGTTCGAGGGTGGAGATGAGTAGTGGGTGGCTAACAAGGTCCATACAGGGGCTGTGTTACCTTAAGCATCTCGGTATTTCAAATGTTCGTTGGGTGAGCCCCTATGTGACATCACCCGGTTTTAGCTCTGATTTTGGTCTTCACCTTTTCCTTAGTTAAATATCTGGCTCTTTCGGTGCTACATGCTCCATTATGTTTAGCAGCTCTATGCTAAGTGAGTAGGTCTGTTGTTTGATTCTGAAAAAACGATGCTATGAGAGCCATGAGACTCAGCTAAGTGGTGGGCCAGATGCCTAACACTTCAAACGGAAACTCACGTAAAAGCTGTGTAAAGCCGTGGAGAGCTGCAGATTCAGGTGATTTATCTCTCTTGTCATAAGTTTTCACATGGTGTCCTTTGATACAATCTTATTAGAAAAATATTGATTATAGTCACTTGAAGTGAAATTCAAACCATGAATTTTTACCTGTTACCCAACAGAGGGTTGTGTCACACATTTTTCACAAGATGTGAATAACGCTGCATGTGGATGTCCAAGGCAAGCGTCCCATGAATGACAGAACTAGTACAGACAGGTTACTTGCACTGTAAAGTTGCATATTGTAGAGCCAAAACACGGGAGACAGGGATTAAAAATAAAAATACATTCTCACAATTGTTTCACACTGGGCAAACTAGGTGTGAAACCATTAAAACACCTTTGATAAAACAACCTATTTCTGGATAACAGGTAAAAATGCAACGCTTTGATTGTCCACCTATATTATGGGGTGAGGTATGGAGCACTAAGGTCACAAATGCAGCTATTTTCAGGTGTTATTCATGCACACTGGGACTGAAGGCTCAAACGTACACATCCAGCATGACAGAAACCTGTTTCAAAAAAGTTCATTGGTGGTTTTTGACAGTAGCGTTTACGAGAGGAGTTGGTGACGAATAACTTTAACTACAAAAGCGTGACATACAGCAAATGACCATAAAGAGTTCCCTGACCTTGTTAGCTCTTTCAAAACTAGCAATATAATCACTGATAGCTGAAAGGAGAGTGAGTGTGTCACACCAGAAACAATGGGACGGGTTCAGATGCTTTTAAGAAACCAGCCCTCGTTAGTGCAACTAGAGTAAGAGAGAGTTATAACACTGATGCTGATGATTATGATTGTGATGATCGTGTTGATGAAGAGGATGATACACCGATTGATGGTGGAGCGATCCACTAACGTCACACAGTGAATGTGAAGGAGGAGAGGAGGAGGGGGACGAACGCAATGAGTCAGAGAGGAGGAACAGAAGGGGGGGCAGAAAAGCCCTTGTGAGATGAAAACTTCGGTGATACACGTTTTTCAGGAACTGTATCAAACTGCTAAAAGTGAAACGACTTCACCATTACCAATTCAAACTATTGATATAAATTACTTAACATTTGGTAGTTTTAGCCTATTCTTTTGTATTTGATTTGAGCATTAAATAGGATTCTAGACAACTTTGGCTTCTCTTTGCTTCTTGTGTAAATTTGGGGGCAGAAAACACAAACAAAGCAGTTTTTGATTCAGTTTGCAATCACTTGCCATATATTTTATATCTGCACCTGGCAAAACGGCACTAAATTAATCTTGTTGTCTGTTTTTTCCGGTGTACCAACAGCAGAATAATTATTTTATCCTAACATTTTATTGAACTCTACATTTTCACTTGCGAAATTATTATCTAAAACAATTAACAGGATAAATGTTTTGTAATCCTTGATTAGCTGTTTCTGCTTTGAGCATATTTTATATTTCAATTTCAATTATAGCAACTTTTTTTTACTTCTTTCATAAGCATTTTTTTCAGAAATCTAAGAAACATGGGTTTAGGGCTCCAAATGAACTCTAAAAACACCAGGAGGATTAATATATTAATTAATACAAATCTATCTCATTTACTTCTCTATAGATGACTTAATTGAACAATTCTGCTTGTTACAGCAAATATTGTTTTCTTGTCTCCAATTACTATAGCTCCATTTAGGCCTTTGATACCGAAATGCTGGCGCAGATTATAAACTCATCACCTCATGTATAAAGTCTGTAGTCTAAAAGGGAGAGGAGGAGGAGGAGGAGGAGGAGGAGGAGGAGGAGGAAGAGATGGGGTATGAGAGAAAGATAGAAAAGACTTAACAGGAGCAATGCCATGAAAAGACAGACAGTCGGGAAGGAGATCAAGATTTTGTCCCAAAAACATGCTCTTAAAGCTACAGCGTGCAAAAGTCTGCCTCTTGGTGACAATAATATCATTACAAACCCATACATGAATGCATTACCCTTCGTTAATATGAAAACAACAACGACAATAAGAAGAACAATAATGAAATCAAATCAGATAATGGTACATGTCGCCATGATTTAAACCACCTCCTTAAACATTAAGGAACTGAGCTGTAGGAAGATCCACCAATAGGCTGCTGGACAGACATTAGCCTCTCCCACTTCAGGAAGTAGCAGTCCCAGATAGTCCCAGCCCGTCTGACTTTGTGTGTGTGTGTGTGTGTGTGTGTGTGTGTGTGTGTGTGTGTGTGTGTACTATGTGTGTGTACAAGAGAGCGACAGAGAGGAAGCAGGCTGATAATAGAAAATTAGAGATGTAGGAAGTGTCGAAATAGTGATGTGTGAGATCATGTAGCATGTGTGTGTTTATTCAGAGTCGCTCCTTGGTGGGCACCCAGATGTAAGGACCAGACTGCTCCTCAATGATCTGCTTCACCTGCGAATACACCTCCTCTAGAGTCGCGCCATGGACGATACCTGCAGACAGGGAGACGGACAGGGAGAGAGACATTAATATCCAAGAAGATCCTTTAACAAAACATATTACCATGGTAACAAACTGTGTTTTCTTAAAAAAATATATATATATAAAGCCTTTATTTAAGAAGGAGTGACCTTTCAAGGTCCACATCTGTGTATGTCATTGTGTGTAGGCCTATGTTTGTTAATCACATAGTCTCCTTATTTTTGAAAATAAAGCGATCTGTCACCTCCAAACCACTTTTTGAATCTCTTGTGCACAAAACAGGTACATTTTGACCTTAATATGTCTCAATTTACTCAATATGTCACATATTTTGTTAAAAAAAGGCTCCTAACCGGTGAAGAACTCTGTGAACTCCAGCTCCAGTTTGACGGCTCTGTCGAAGGTCTTCCTCGCCTGCTCCTCAGTGAAGCGCTTGTTCATCTCTCTGGAAAGACAGACATGAGTTATCCATATTAAGAAACAGAATATCAAATATTGTTTGCTTGTTTCGTGCGGTCAAATGAAAACGCTGAAACTGAAGTCCATCATTATTAATCTGAATCTGATGTTCCTTACAGGATGTTGTCGACATTGCGTGGTCTGATGAAGACAGCGATGGGATGAAGGCCTGCCAACTGGAGACGCTTTATCGCATTCCCTGATACATCCAGTATGCAGTGTTTACCCTGCAAGGTGACATACAGGAAAATATAAGATCACTATTTACTCCTCGCTGTTTCTTCTGTGTTCTTTTGATCATCAAACTATCTCTTTAACTCACCTTTTCAGCCACTTCTTTGACCGACTGTATGCTGGTTCCATACAGGTGGTTGTTGTACTGCCCGGCCTCGATGAACTTGTGTTCCTGGATCTCTTGCTCCATGACCTCTCTGGAAGACATGAAGTGGTAATCTCTACCGTCCACCTCGTAGTCTCGCCGTGGTCGCGTTGTGTCTGTAATTCATAGATTTGAAACATTGTTATTTAAGACCAAATATGATCTTAATTTCAGTTTGCCTATAAGTGTCTTTTTAGGTTTTGTTGTTCGGTCTTGTTACTTTGGTTACAAACCCTAGTCCACAAACCAATGGGTGACATCCTGGTAAAATTCACTTATTTTATCCAGTCTATGATCCTGACTTACTTGACTACTGTATATACGAAGACACAGTTCCATTCATTTCCTGTCAGATCACTGTAGTTCTATGCTGTTCCTGCTTTTGTTTTTGTGCTTGAGTTTCTATTATGTTTATATCCACATTGACCTGAACTCACCTACCTTCCTGCATTCCTATAAGTCACATGCCATCGTTTATTACATCATTATAAACATGCTTTATATTTCCTTGCGTGTTAAGTTAAAGTTTTATTGAAGAGTTCACCTGAAGGATTCATCACAAAGTTAGAACACTCACGTGGGACACAGGAGCCAAACTTGTCTGGGAACTCGGAGATGAGGTCATCGTTGACCCGGTCTTTCATTGGTCCAAGCACTATGACTGGTCGGGTGTAAGTAGCTGGGATATGACAAACAGAACCAGGTTGATACATGCACAAAATTACACTGGTTAGTTCAGTTAAACAATACATTGTGAAGATAAACAAATGATCTAACTAATAAATGCCTTTAGTAACTTAACTTCACAAGACAGTAAATAATAATAAACAAATAACTATGATGTACAATTGAGCACTGACCTTCCTGTTGCATAACAGGCTGGTATGTGAGGAGGGTCTCCTCCTGGCCGGCTGATTGGAAAGAAATTATAGACACGTTAAGATGCACTGATCATCAACATGAAAACACCCACGACCCTTTCTACTTCTGGATTCAACTTCTTCAACAGCTCTGGCAAAGGAGACTGGAGAAGCAGAGGTAACTTGTGCACACACAAACACAAACACTATGCACATAAGAACACAGAAATCACAGCACAAAAATACACATGTGCATTTACCAGAAGCACACACAGAGAACTACAACACACACAAATAAAAACTGAACAAGAAAAAAGCAAAGAAGAAGAGCCAAGAAAAGAGAGACTAAGAGAAAGAGAGAAAGAAAGAAAGCGATAGAGGAGGGTCTAGACTTACAGGAACTACTCTCACTATCGCTGGTGCCAGAGGTTACCAGCTCTGGAAGGACAAGACAGGTCAGAGTCAGCAACACAAACACATACAAACATAAAGATACAGACAAACACACACAGACTTGCATTGTTTAAATGTCAAACACCCAATGACAACCTTTCTCTTATAACAGAAAACATCAGCCACACCATATCCATCCATCAGTGTCTGTCTATATTCACTCCTGCTGTTCAGGGAGCGGGAGGCTAGTATGTGGACATCTGAACATAACAGATATAACAGTTAACCACTTCTGTTTCTACTCTACAACATTCATAAAGGTATAGCAAAGTCAACAGAATAACTTTAAATCCAACATTTGGGTTGAAATATTTAACTCAAATTGTTTCTGATTTAGTGCTGCACTTCCATAAAGTTGTAGGCTTTTTGTTGGCAGTGTTATTATCACAGACATTAATACAAGCATTTGGTGGAAAGTACATTATTTCAGATGTTACTTGAGTAAATTTCTGTGGTATTTTTACTTTATTATAGTTTTTTAATGTTATGCAAAATTGCACTAGATACCAGAGATAAATATTGTTATTGATGTAAGTGACACGCTACTCCACAAAGGAACATTTAATAAAGCTATATAATAACCATACAAAGTATATAGCATTTTCAAAAAGTTAATTAATTTAAAATAAGCTAAATTAACCATTGAGTACTTTTACTACAGATGATTTAAGTGCATATTGCTGACCAGACTTACATATATTTGCTTAAGTAGAATTTATATTTACAATTTAATAATTGCGGTATTGGTTTAATTAATTTAATGATCTGAATGCTTCTCCTTTTACTAATTTGTGTTACTATTAGACTGTTTTGCTGCTATTTGCCAGCAAAAAAACATTATACCATTATTGCTGTCTGGACTAGATCTATACCATGTTTGTCAATTAAAAATGGCAAACTTATTAATGTAAGTTGTACAAATGAAGCAAATTGGACATCGGCCTTCTGGACAAAAAAACAAAAACATTACAGTCAACTAGAGATAAAGTTACAGTAGTGTCAGTGTGGTTTGTGAAGAATCTGAAGTGACATATACTGACCAGCAGGTGTCACTGAGGGAGAGAATACATACCTTTATCATCCTGATCCTGCAGAGAGGCAGAGAGAGAGAGGTATTATTCATGATACTGAAGATGATCATGACAGTATCTGACTGTTATCAGCAGAAGCCCACCACACACACACACACACACACACACACACACACACACACACACACACACACACACACACACACACACACACACACACACACACACACACACACACACACACACACACACACACACACAGGGCAAGAATAACTTGCAGTCTTTCTCAAAGCACGGAGCAAGTGGATACATCACGCGTATGTGTGTGTCTGTCTGTGTGTGATCTTTTTTTAATTAGCAGCTCTTCACCGTGCAGAGTAGCTGATTGCAGACTTGCTGATTCACAGTGTGAAGAAAACAGAGAGCGAGCTGACAACACACTGATATCAATAGCTTGTGTTAGACTGGCGTGTCAGCTCTCGTCCTCACGCGGTGTGAAGTGTGAGTCAAGTCTCGTCATCGCCTCGCTTTTTTAAAACTCAGACTGGAAACTTTCTAAAGCCTGAATTTCAAAATCATTTTAATGAGTCTCTAATTGATGGTTAACATGGCTTCTCATATAAACAGCTGGTACGGCAGTGGCTAAGACAAGAGATTTTTAGACAGCTCATTCGAGATGAATCAACTACCTTCATACAATTGATGCTCTCTATAAAAACAGTCAGCATAAAATTGATGCTAATAAAAGTATTTATGGATTTATAGTGCAGAATCTGAAATATGAACTGTTCTTTACTAAAGCATGTTACCTTATTCTTTATACTTTGCTACATTAATCGGTTGGTTATGAAATACACTTCTGATCATACTGATGAGCTAATTCTTATTACCATTTTTTTCAGTTTTCTCGTATTGTTAGTTGATTCATGGAGCAGGACATGAAGGATTGTGTATGTGGAAATAATGGTCATTTCATTAAATGTATTGAAGTGTTTTGCTCCCCGCTCAGATAGCTCCAATGAGATATGGTTGAACGTCTCTGTGTGGCAAGATTTTTCCTTCTTTTTACTGCACAGTTATATTTAGTTTAATAGACAGGTAGAAAGACGCTTTCCTCTGCAGATAACACAATGCCAAACCTCCCTCTGCACCTAGTGTAACAGCATCTCAACACATCATCATTCCAGTTTACATTGACACCTGAAGCTCATTGCAAAGAGTTTCATTTGGTGTCCAAGGAAATGGGAGCGCACTCCTAAGAAAAGGGTTTCACTTTCTTTAAACAACAACTTTTACTCTTACTGCTTTAGATGTAAAGAGACTCTCTACCTCTTTTGAGAAATGAACCTCATGCTGGTTGGTTCACCAACACCAATAAGGTTAACTCTTGAATGGTCCTTTGGTGACCTTTGTAATGACCAAACATCATTTAATAAGTTTATAAATCAGGCTTCTACTCACCGATCTGTCCTGAGACCTTGCCACTCTGACCGTCTTTAACCTCGACCTCTCCTTCTTCTCTGCCCTGTAGGATGAGAAGACATGAATAGACATTAAGACAAATGCAAAGAAAGGACAGACACTAACACAAACATAATCATTTCAATAAAAGCAAATACTATAAAATGTATCTGACTTGTTAAACTTCCTATCTCCTTTCCTAACCGTTTTGAAAGTGTTGGTTTTTCATACCAAGTTTGGCAAGACTTCGTTCGCTCAGTGTTTAGTGAAGAGCACACGGGACAACATTTATTGAGAAGGCACTTTTGAAAATGGAAATAAATCATGCACCACTTTTGTGACTTCCTTCAGGCTTCTCAGACATGATACGGATCATTGCATTTCTTGTGAAACACTGCCTTCACAACAGTAACTGTTCACAGTAAAATAATGGGGTTTAACCAGGCGAATGTGAACTCCATTTGATCTCCTCTAATGTCTGGAAGATCTAACCTTTTATCACAGAATCTCTTTAAAAATCTTGAAACTGCAGATTTATTTCAGTCTCAGACTGATTTATAGAAATATACTGTAGAAATATTAACTGACACTCCTTTATTAAGAAAGTAATTTTAAAGCTCATATATTGAGACATTTTCTTGATCCATCTGGTCTATTAGCAGCAATATGAAATTATGTGTGACAGTCAGCTGATTTAATTTTGCGGCCTTTCATATTCAGATATTACTTCACAAAGGAGAAGATATCTTGTCTAATAATCTGAATGTGATTACCTTATTACAAATGCAAAGGGATGAGAGAGACATGACCAAGATATTTATGTCTCAGGGTAGAAAATCTACTTCCCCTCATAGAGGGTCCTGCTTGCTCCCACTAAAGAGACAGTTTTGCCTTCCAGTTTAAATTTAGATGTGACACTCTCTATGCAGGGCCACTTCCTGCTGGCAGTCACATCCAACTCTACAATTTCAAATAATGTGAATCCCCGCCATCCCAGCTCGGGGAACTCTTTCTCTGTAGAAGCCTTTCTTTATAATTGAGGTTGAATAATGCATCTTTGAGCCTCCTAATGCCTGTCAACAGCTGAAAAACTGTAACTGAAAACAGAGCAGCAGCCCAAAGGTCCACAGCAGAAATTACAATATTAACTGGGGGAACGACGTCAGACTGCAGGCCACTCTTCGGTTTTAATGTCTGATGACAGCTCGGCTCTGAACAACACCTTCATGTGAGCATGTTGACTTTGCTGCCAAAGCAGATGAGCTGTCTTTGATTATCACTATTCTCCTCTGCCATATCTGTCACTTTCTTTCAAATAAAGTGACTCAAATTCCAAACAAATAGTTATTCTCAAGAAGGGGAAGAGAGGGGAGAAAGGGAGCAGGTCAAAGACAAGATGAAACAGATCTAGGAAGAGAAAAGGTAAAGAGGGGAGGAGATGGAGACAGGACAAGACAAGGGGGTAGAGGATAAAAAGGGGTGATAGATAAAAGAGGAGAACAGGACCATGATGAGAGGAGTGAAGTGGGGATGGAGTAGGAACGGGGGAAAAAAGGAAAGGAGAGGAGAGGAGGAAAAGGAGAGAAGGATAAGATAAAGAGAAGGAGAGCTACAGTACGGATGTAAGGAAAAGGAACCATGACGAATTGGAAGATGAAGAGAAGATCAACCAAAAAGAAAAGTAGAGGAAGGAGGAGAGAAAGAAGAAGGGAGAGGATGAGAGGCAACGTTGGGAGACGTGGAGTGAAACAGAAAATGTGCTAAAATTCAAACAGGCTTTATCAGAAAAATAGCTGCTTATTTGAGAACTTATTAGACCTTATATTTTCAAGTTATGATACATCACATGTTTTATCTTAACTCAGTTATTATATTAACCCTGTTAACACCCTGCCACTGTTCTAACACCTCCGTCTATTGATACTCCACCCTCTAACCTTGTGTCTCTACATCCATCCTTTACGCTCCTCACTCCCACTCATCCTTGTCGCCTCTAATCTCTTTCACTTATTCACTTTCGTCACTGCCTCCCTTTCTTCCCCTTCAACTCGATCACTTTCAGCCTCCTCCCATCCTTGTCACCTTCTTCCATGTCACGGACAGACCTGTTCTAATTTGTCTCCTCTTCCCGCCTCAGAAAGCTATCAACATCTTTCTGCCGTCTCCTCTGCGGGAGATGAGAGGGAAGAGATTCTACCTGAGGTTTACATTCAGCACATTTTTCATAATGATGATGTTTGCAGTGTTACCAGCCAGCAGCAAAATAACACATCAACGTAAACTGAAACCAATTTGAAACCCTCCACCACCCAGAGCTGTCCTGGACAGGAAAAGGAGGCAGAGGAGAGGACAGAGGGAGATGATGAGAAGTAAAGGAATAGGGAAACAAGAAAACAATTTGAGGAGGAGGTAAGGAGAGGAAGAGGAGCAGGTCAAAGAGAAAGCTGAGGAGGATAAGCAAGAGGGGATGAGAATAGAGGAGATGAGGAGAAGGTAGAGAGGAGAAAAAAGGAGGGGTAGACTAAGAAAAAGATGAAAGGGGAGGAGATGAAGAGAAGTGGTGGGATAAAAGGAAGAGAGTAAAAGAGAGAGGAGAAAGGACGCAAAAATGGGAGAAGACAATGAGAGGAGAAGGCACAGGTGAAACATGAAGTGAAGAAGGAGAATAAGAGGAAGAGAATGACAACTAAGAAAAGGAAAAGTGAGAGACAAGGCTGGAATAATGAGAGCAGGAAGAGGAGAATAAGAAGGAGACAAGGAAAAGACGAGGGGATACAAAAAGGATTACAAGGTGGAGCAGGAGATAAGGACCGACTCTTATGGAATTGATTCTGTGGTGGAGTATGTGAAGCATCGATGTTTGGCGCCAAGGCTCTGACCTTGATGCTCCCCCATGAGGCTCAGGACAGCAGGCAGTGGCAAACAACAATACAGGTTGATTCTAGGACGGTGGTGGGACTTAAAGTACTTGCAGCATTAATCAAAGAACTAACGGCTTCAGTACACCCTGATTAAACAAGACAGTAGATGTGTTGCAGTGAGAGCAGCCGGCCATGTGAGTGCAGGAACAAGCCTGATTTGAGTGCCTAAACTAGCTCGCAGACTTCAGTCAATAATACCAGACACCCACTCCCAACCCAAACCCTTTGAACTCTGACCTCCTGCGGCTGGGGATGACGCCGACTTCAGGGCAGTTTGGAGGCGGGGGGCTGAGATGGCGGGCGGGCCACCACTCCTCTTCACCAGCGCTGCTCACGTGGAGGATATCCCCGAAATGAAAGGGCAGGACCTGACTGGGCGCGCTCAGATCGGACACACTACCGTCGTAGTCGAACAACGCTCTGCAGACAGAAATAAAAGATAAATGCAACTTCAGTCCGACAGTTCAAGCTGGAGTGGCCCAAAAAAAAGAAACATATGACAATAATTTAGTGAAAATAATGTTGTAATTTACAGGAATAAATGTAAAAATATTCCCCATTCTATCTTTATTCCGATTTGGAGGAAAATAGTTGCATGCTAACTATTGACAACAACTTGATATCTATAATCAAACCTAAAAATACATATATGACATAAACAATACAGAAAAACAGCCAGAGTTGTTGTAGTGAATGAGAGCCGACACAGCTGAGGACTGCTTTCCTACGCTATTAAATTATGACCTTGTCTGTGTGCACATGGCTGTATGTGTGTGTGTGTAAATGCAATTGTACACATCTGTCTGTGTGCAGTCTGTTTGTGTCAATAGTGTGTTTGTATGTTGTGTGCGCGTGTCTGAACGGTGACCACAGTTCCAAAACCCAGTCCAGAGGGAAAAGACTCAGGAAAGTAGGCCAGCAGTGTGTGTGTGTGTGTGTGTGTGTGTGTGTGTGTGTGTGTGTGTGTGTGTGTGTGTGTGTGTGTGTGTGTGTGTGAGTGTGTGTGTGTGTGTGTGTGTGTGTGCGTGTTGCAAAGGAACTAGAGCTGAAATAACTGGCATCCCCCAAAGTCCCTACTGCCTTCATCAATAAAACAGAATATAGACAGGGAAGAAGAAACCGAGGGAGAAATCAGACACAGAGGTACAAACCAGGATACAAAAACACATCCTCATGTTTTATTGATGCCAGATTAAAAACGAGAAAAGCAAGACCTCCTCACGAGACATTATATATTTAGCTGGCTGCTAAAATGTGACTTTGTGATAATTAAATCCCATGAAACCTCAAACTGGTGGAAGCATAAAAGCAGGTAGCATCAGGTACCATGTTTGGTAATATCA
Source organism: Eleginops maclovinus (assembly GCF_036324505.1). NCBI lineage: Eukaryota > Metazoa > Chordata > Actinopteri > Perciformes > Eleginopidae > Eleginops > Eleginops maclovinus. Next base: position 11,703,659 of record NC_086357.1, read on the forward strand.
TATTTTAGAGCTATTCTTGAAAACTTTCTGGGGAAAATGGGGTCAGGTAATCATAAAAGAGGAAAAAAGAGCAACAACCCAAATGTTGGTCTTGACATGCCTTCCAAAAAGTCACATGAAAGCGTTTTGGATCTAATTCGGAGATATTGCCATGTTGCCATGATGACATTATTTGACTGTGTCTTAGTTAGAAATCACTGTTTGGATTTGTGAGTTTGATTAAACCCTTTTTGTTGTATTTTTAGAGTTTCTCATAGATTTGTTTTTGTAGGAACTTCCTTTAAAAAAATACTTTGACATAAAGTGAATATTTATTCATTGCATTTTATTATTAGTTACCTTTTACAAATGATGAATTATATATTTGTTTGAATTTTTTTTCCAGCTGAATAAAATGGTGTACCCTCGTATTACTCTTTTCCTTTTTTTACCTATCGTTTGTCCCCGAACACATTAATCATTCCAGGAAATGCTGGGTAAATTAACCAGTTTAACAACATCTTAGTAATCTACAATTGTGCCCGCTTTGTTCTTTATAAACAAGACGTATCGTGAACAATATTTCTTTCTTCTATGAGCAGAATATATAAAGCAGTTGCAGAGGAACTATCAGTGGTTGCACTGATAAGGAGGAGGAGGTTCTTGTCAAAAGCATAGCTCAGAGTAGATCAACACGAATGTAAGAAACAAACATGAACTACTTTATTTTATTATGATAAATTATAATGGTTCCAAACAGTGAACGACATGAGAGGAGACAGCATGTGAAAGGTTACAGTATATAGCCTACAGAGCATATAAAGTGCAGGGTTACATTTACCTAAGTGGGTCCACAGATACATACATACAGTGGGGCAAAAAAGTATTTAGTCAGCCACCAATTGTGCAATTTCTCCCATTTAAAAAGATGAGAGAGGCCTGTAATTTCTATCATAGGTACACTTCATCTATGAGAGACAGAATGAGAAAAAAAAATCCAGGAAATCACATTGTAGGATTTTTAATGAATTAATTATAAATTCCTCTGTAAAATAAGTATTTGGTCACCTACAAACAAGCAAGATTTCTGGCTCTCACAGACCTGTAACTTCTTCTTTAAGATGCTCCTCTGTCCTCCACTCGTTACCTGTATTAATGGCACCTTTTTGAACTCGTTATCAGTATAAAAGACACCTGTCCACAACCTCAAACAGTCATACTCCAAACTCCACTATGGCCAAGACCAAAGAGCTGTCAAAGGAGACCAGAGACAAAATTGTAGACCTGCACCAGGCTGGGAAAACTGAATCTGCAATAGGTAAGCAGCTTGGTGTGAAGAAATCAACTGTGGGAGCAATTATTAGAAAATGGAAGACATACAAGACCACTGCTAATCTCCCTTGATCTGGGGCTCCACGCAAGATCTCACCCCGTGGGGTCAAAATGATCACAAGAACGGTGAGCAAAAATCCCAGAACCACACGGGGGGACCTAGTGAATGACCTGCAGAGAGCTGGGACCAAAGTAACAGAGGCTACCATCAGTAACACACTACGCCGCCAGGGACTTAAATCCTGCAGTTCCAGACGTGTCCCCCTGCTTAAGCCAGTACATGTCCAGGCCCGTCTGAAGTTTGCTAGAGGGCATTTGGATGATCCAGAAGAGGATTGGGAGAATGTCATATGGTCAGATGAAACCAAAATATAACTTTTTGGTAAAAACCCAACTCGTCGTGTTTGGAGGAGAAAGAATGCAGAGTTGCATCCAAAGAACACCATACCTACTGTGAAGCATGGGGGTGGAAACATCAAGCTTTGTGGCTGTTTTTCTGCAAAGGGACCAGGACGACTGATCTGATTAAAGGAAAGAATGAATGGGGCCATGTATCGTGAGATTTTGAGTGAAAACCTCCTTCCATCAGCAAGGGTACTGAAGATGAAGCGTGGCTGGGTGTTTCAGCATGACAATGATCCCAAACACACCGCCAGGGCAACGAAGGAGTGGCTTCGTAAGAAGCATTTCAAGGTCCTGGAGTGGCCTAGCCAGTCTCCAGATCTCAACCACATAGAAAATCTTTGGAGGGAGTTGAAAGTCCGTGTTGCCCAGCGACAGCCCCAAAACATCACTGCTTTAGAGGAGATCTGCATGGAGGAATGGGCCAAAATACCAGCAACAGTGTGTGAAAACCTTGTGAAGACTTACAGAAAACGTTTGACCTCTGTCATTGCCAACAAAGGGTATAAAACAAAGTATTGAGATGAACTTTTGTTATTGACCAAATACTTATTTTCCACAATCATTTGAAAATAAATTATTTAAAAATCCTACAATGTGATTTCCTGGATTTTTTTTCCTCATTCTGTCTCTTATAGTTGAGGTATACCTATGATAAAAATGACAGGCTTCTCTCATCTTTTTAAATGGGAGAACTTGCACAATTGGTGGCTGACTAAATACTTTTTTGCCCCACTGTACATAGTAAGTAAAGGGCAGCTGTCAGATTTGAGTGTATAAATAACCTTATAGAAGAAAATGTGGAGTAAAAAAAGACAGGAAAGCTTCATTGTGAGAGTTTCACACATCCCCTAATGATTTTGCAGCAACCAGGTCGCACTAATGGATGATGTGTAGTTTTATTAATGGCCACAACTATGTAAATGTCACTCTAAATCAATTACGTGCTCTCCATATTACAGTTGTTTTAATCATGTGGGATCTAATTACCTGAGTGAGGGAACACACAGTAATTGCTGGATGTGTAAAGCAGCAAGAAATACTGTTAAGTGGGTGTGAGGCTGAATCTACATTAGTGGGTCCACGGATACATAAAGTAAAAGCAGCTGTCAGAAGTGAAAGAATACATATCCTTCAGGTCCACAAATCCAAAATGGATTAGTTTTAGCTAGCAGATTCCTTTAATGGATCGTTTATATTCAAGGGCACGTGTAAAGGTACCTCTAAAGGAATTACCAGCTCTCGGTACTCAAGGCGTTTTAATTCCTATGTGGGAACCTCTAAAATGTAATTACTCGACTGAAGGAACACACTGTAATTACCGCAGAGTGTAACAGAAACACGTGGCCATCTTTTACACCTTTTCCCAGCGAGTGCTGTGGACATTTTAAACACTTCAGTATGTTAATGTTGCTTTTTGCACCGCCAGCTACCTATAGTCCAAACTGCAATGCGGTTCACTTCAGGTTTTTACTGAATATTCTCATGAGACTATTGTATGTACACGCACTTCATTTTAGAGGTGAGTATGCAAGGTAAATCCCTAGGATGCTACTGTATGGCAGTGATTTATCAACTGGGGCGGGGACCTTTTTCTAATGCACTATTGGTGGTCGGTTTGCCTTCTCAGGGTGACATTCTACTTAATACTGTTTGTTTAACATTTAGAAACTGTAAATTGGATACCATATATTATATTATCAGAATGGCGGTCACATCTCATTCAAAGAACTCACTCCAAAAAGCCCCGGAGCAATTTAAAACCATACTATTCAGTTTGGAGAAGCAAATGTTCCTGAGCAATGCGTCTACTTAAAATGCATTGAAATTGATATCTACCACAAAGTACTGTAGAGATTGGTATCATTTTTCAGCGCCCAGTGAGACACGATTCTGAGGCTTCATAGAGCCTTCAAACCTCAGCCAATGCGTCAATGTTATATATAAATCCATCGATCATTTTCCTCGTAGCCTGTTATGGCATATCAGTTCCATTATCACTTTTAACCTTTCTCTGTATTCCCCTGATCTGAGAGATAATACATCCAAATATGTAAAAATTGGCAGCTGCTAAATCACAAACAATACAAATATTGGCCATTAAGAATAAAATGTAAACTGAATTGGGGTCAGACTCTACTTTTTAATACTTTGTTGGTATTTCTACCTTTTTAGATGGATTTTGGTGCAGTGTACTGTACAATTACAATGACACATTGTGGAGACATACTGTGTTTCGAATAGGACATTATGGGTGGAAATTGAGAAGAGGGAAGGACACACACGTACATGTCACCTTGCTTCAGTGGCGTTTCATCTGAGGAAAGGTTCTTCCTACCCGTTATACACATGCAAACAGTGCCGACACCCCGCTACACACACACTGTATATACATGCATGAACACACACAGCGGCCCACAGCACTAGACACCCTCAATCTTTAACGCACCACCAGCCCCACCTCGATAAATCGGAGTGTTCCCGTTTTCAATATTTAAAGCTGATTGGTCATTTATGTTCAGCAACCGGATATAGCGACTTCCCTTATGACAGTGATTTATCTATGGGATGTTGGGGGAGTAACTTCATTATTCTATAGAACCTTGAAATGATCATGGCCTGATTTTTTGCAAGACTTGTAGGAACCTTGGCATTAAAATGTATTATGAAACTGATTAACTCAGTGTCATGATCATTTTCCGATACGCATGTTCCCTTATTAAATCTACAATTATACAGTCACCACGTTAAAAAAAACTATAGGAGCGTGGCTCAAGAGATGCCAATGTAAGTGTTCCACCTCTTTGGTCCTGACTGAAATATATCAACCACTATTAACCAGAGATTGGTATGACATTTCGTACAGGAAATATTAGTCCCTCAGGATGATTTGTAATCACCTGACATTTTCTTTCAGTAATATCATTGAGTCAGAAATGTATTGTGTTCAATGCCTTGGGTTAAACTAAACATCTTTTTTTGTCTGGGGTATTTTGTGTTTATGGCAACCGTAAGCATGCTAACAAGTTAAAAAAGACAGTGAGCATAGCAAAAGACATGCATGAGAATAGAATTTTAGCATTGTCACTATAAGCATGTTTTCAATTCATTTCTTTCGTTAGCGTTTAGCTTTAAGCACAGCTATGCCTCAAAGTGGATAACCTCAAACGGCTGCTAGCGTGGTTGCAGAATTGTATTCTTGTTATCATCTGTTGGGTAATGACTTAATTAAATATGAACTATAAGAGCAGTTTAGTGAAATTGATGTAGCTGTTGCTGCTATTTGACTTAGATAATGTTTTGCTAATTATTCTGTGAAATATGCTTTTACATAAAGTTGAAGTTTGAAGAGTGTATCACTTAATGATAGCTAATTATACTTAATGATTATTGCATCATTTCACTCACATGTATCTCAAGTGATAATCAAGAAGCAGGCCTCTTGTGATTTAATCAACTGACACCAAATAACAGTGGATGCACACTTAATTTATGCTAATGACAGTTGTGCCTATGGGTGACTACTTAAATATTTAATAAGGGTGATGGCATGTTTTCTTGCTTCGTCTATTAAATCCACATTTCACAAACAGGATCTTTGTGTTTTTTGTTGAAATGCCAAGTAGGTCATCGGGAGTTACCATAACATTGTCATATATTCAATAAAACAGGGTGTTTAAGAAATCAATTAGCTTGTTTCTCTTTCAGACTTGTAAATCGCTTACACTTGTTGGAGGTCAGCTCCCAGAGGGCTGAATATGACTTTTGGACTCTCGCTGCCTGTACAGAGTCTGACCTCAGCCCTGCTCTGAGTGTGAGTCAGTCTGTGAGAGTGTGTGAGCAGTTCAAGGTGACTCTGTTCAAGCTGCTGCTGCTGCTGCTGCTGCCTTTTCCTTCCAGGCCACTTGCACACAGTGTCAGCTGCAGTTTCCCTTTTAGCTTTGTGTCTTTTTTGGACCAGATGAAAACCATAAACAAAAATGAAAAATGTAATGTTTGGGTGCTCATTGTTCATTCTATTTGATTGTATAACTATACATTTAATTTAATGTCTTTCCTATTTTTCGTGCACAAGACTGAATAGGACAAAAATGACATTTGAATAAGATGAAAATGACCCTTAATTTTAAAGTCCTGACCCTGCAAGTCAGAGTGACTTTAACTGATGATAGACCTATTGATCACTGGGAGGAGGAGGTTTTCAGGCCAGGGGTGGGTCGGAGAATCTGGCGGGTAATGGCATCGGTATCATGCCAGAGCCGGGCAGGCGGGCAACGGAGCCAAGTTAGTAATATTACCTGGTTTGCAATGTCATTTGTTGTAGCACTTGCTTGAGGTCCTGCTATGTTAGCAACATAGTTCTTGATCATACAAAAGTAATGTTATCATAACAAATGCTCACGTTATGTTAATGCTGTCCATACAACAGCAATATGTATACGTGAATTGCACTGTGAGACATAGGGTTGTTGCAAATATACAGAATAATTCATTATGTTGCTTTAGTCATCAGTGTAATCATTAGAGCTGCCCTACCTGTCTTTGCTTTCCGCAGTATTGATCTCTAAAGAGCTCCAATGTGACTAATCTGGACCCAGCGACCTAGCATTTAATTAATATTTGAAATGCTGTGAAGAAAGGAACCTTAAAGTGTAGCTGGAAAAGGACTGACTGCGTCTTGGCTTTGCAGCGGACATTTAGGATGGACGGTGTGATTCAGAGCCTAAACAACCAGGACAGGCAAGGACAGGAGGACAGAGGAATACACACACACACACACACACACACACACAGAAAATCGAAACAGTTGACAGGTGATGGATGTGTTTGTGTCTGTGGGTTAGACAGCATATGTAGTGCCTGCTGGATAATCTAATTGTGATTTTTTCCCAATGTGATAACCTCCCTTTCAGCACCTGGCACACACAAAACGTGGAGCAGACAGCTGAGATAAGACCTTATAATGGTGGTGTCACACTGAAGGACACTAGACAATCAGTCACCTCTGAACACTGTGTGTGTCTGTGTGAGTGTGTGTTTGTGTTACCTGACATATAGGGTGCGTTTCTGTGTGGAGCGGAGCGACGTGGAACTGGAGCTGACACTGCTGGTCATCATCTGTTCCCTTAGGTCATGGATCTTCGCCTCAAAACGACTGTACTCTGCACAGAGACACACAAAGATGAAAAAAATACTGTTAGCAGCATTCCGGTTTTTTGAATAATCATTTCACAGACTATTTATTGAGAATCTGATTAACATCTGATTAACAAGCTACCTGTTACTCTACACTAGAAGCAGCTGAGCGATACTGATTTTTAGTTTTACGCCTCAGTCACCTTTGCTTAGTAGATCAGAAAGCAAATTACAGTTTGTAGATCAAAGAGAAGATCGGAGGCATGAACAAACACGACATTAAGGGTCGATGGAGGTCTACAAACTTTGTTAACCACATTTCCTACAAACGGCGGTGGCACAACAAGTACAAGACACATTTTAAGATGCGAAGAGAGTTACAAAAAGTTTGTTCTCCTTGTGCAACTGCAGGAGTCACACACACACACACACACACACACACACACACACACACACACACACACACACACACACACACACACACACACACACACACACACACACACACACACACACACACACACACACACGCACACACATAATAGACATGCGGACGCAAGCACTGAGCTGTCAACAGATTCTCTACAGCCATAATCTAATATTCTGTTTGATCTAAATATTTTACTCCTGTTACATCAGACCAGGTCCATGTCAATACCATCAGGCAAGACACACACATTTACAGCCATCCATACACACACATACACAAGCAGACACGCACACTGCCAGTTTGAGACAGATACATCACTTGAAATTGAAATCTGTGTTTACATCTCTTGAAGCAAGATATTTTGTAATTCATAAATGCGGATTTTAGAAATGTATTTATGAAGTCAGATCCATCTGCCGTGTCAATGGAGATGAATGGTTAAGAGCAAGCGAAAGGGGGTTTCACAGATGTATCAGGTGCCACTGATTGGATAGGGGGAGTTAGTTGATTGGAAGCATCCTGAAACAAACGGTGCTTATACATTTTGCTAAATTATGCTTCCTCACGGAAATCATACCGCATTCACCATCATGGAGGACGTTCTTATCCCTCCTCAAGGAGACAGTGAAGTCAGAGCTAGGAAACACTGGAGTAAACTACGCAGAATCCCTTAAAACAATCTTTTATCAAGTGTTGAATAAATACTACACCCCCACAAACAGCAGGTCATAAGTAATTGACTTCCTTTAAGACTTCCTTGTCTTTGTAAGAGCACCCGGGTGGAGTTGTCTATGATGCAAATAAAGGGCGTGACCACGTTATCATAATGAAAAGACACAACGCTACTTAGGTCATAACACGCAGGAACAGCCGTCAACACCAGACATTGGCAGAGACTAAGAGGTTTGGGGCATGGCTATTTAAACATGTTTAGTCAAAAATATTACCTCCTTCATTACATTGTTTCTTCAACTGGTAAAATGTTTTGTTCCATAAGAGTATGCTTGCAAGCATTGTTAAACATAGACAGTGTTTTTAAAGTGAGTCTATGTGTGGGAAAAACTAAACTTAAGTCGCCAGAAATCTTGTGTCAGGAGAAACAGACTATACTGAACATCAAATTATACTAAGTGACATTCAATCAGCTCAGCTGTCATTTAGCATTATCGTTGAACGAGTGATTAGTAAATAAGCTTCTATTTGCTAATTGGCTGAAGTAAGTTAAACTACACTAGTAGAAACACACAAATGTGATCTCTAAACAAACTGTAACACTTCAACCTCTACTTGTGAATATGCTTTTTTTCAAACATTTGGAAATTCAAATTGATTTTTTATAAAAATAGTATAATAAATCTCCAAACAATCCTTTCAGTTTTGATTGTGATGAACAACTGTATTCCCATCTCACTTGAATGACAAGTAGTAAATTGCGGGAGCGACCAGTTAGCCAATCAATGCAAAGTGCAATGATTTGCTAACACACTCAGCAAAGCAGCCCTGAGCTTTAGTATTCTACTGCTCCATGATGCAAAAACACTTTAGTTTCTGACCCATTTAATTCCCAGTGGTCGTAAAAATGTCACCGTACCTCTTTAATTATAAATGTATATTATTTTTGGAAATGCACAAAGTTGGAAAAGAAACAGAAAATCAAGTGTTCTTTAATACCCACAGTGGGTTTTTAGGATGTTTTTCAAAATGTCAGAAAATGGTGATAATTTGTTGGACAAACAGCAGATAAGTTTGTGATAAATTGTTACTGCCTGTCCTCTAGTCTCCGTAACACCACCCAGCTTCCCAGAAAAAACACTGAACTAACACACGGATGACGCTGGCAATAAGCCTGCAAAAGCCTTTCTGAAGGATGTCCCTGTGTGTGTGTGTGTGTGTGTGTGTGTGTGTGTGTGTGTGTGTGTGTGTGTGTGTGTGTGTGTGTGTGTGTGTGTGCCATTACTGTGGACTACAGAATCTAATTAACCCTTAGTAATTCAATCATACTCGAGTTACAACACACACACACACACACACACACACACACACACACACACACACACACACACACACACACACACACACACACACACACACACACACACACACACACACACACACACACACACACACACACACACACCTATCTCCTGTCTTTCTTTCTAATTTCCCTGTTTACCTCTTTGGTTACAAGCTCAACTTTTCAACACTGTCAAAAACCTGCCTACAACACCCTGATCTCAGCTCTGATTTCCCCTAAAGCGCTCATTAATCTGACACATTGATGCTCAAAGACCCAAACAGCTAAACAGTACTAAAACGGCTCAAAGCCACACACATCTGAAACAACTGAAACCCTCATTGTTATGCTTCTTCAATACATGGATGTTATGAAAGAAAAAAAGTGTAATGGATTTGTTGATCATTGACAAAGAGCTTCACATGCATGTGCTTACACATACTAACCCTAACCCAGAATGAAAATAATCAGAGTGCAACCTTTAATATCTCCCTTTCACTTAAGATTTCATTTATTGCTTTATTGCTTAATATTTTCAATTGCTGATCTCAGTCTGGAGTTTTCAATCCCAGCTCTAATCCATTACAAATTGATGGATTGACACTTCCACTTTTGTGTCTCTCTCTGGACATACCACATAGTGATCCAACACATCAACATCACACAAGATGAATTTTGCAACAACATTATCAGCACCTAAGTGTCTCTGTCAACACACATCGCCTCAATGCAGCATTATAGGATTAAGAGGAAGGCAGAGAGAGAGGAAGGGAGGGAGACACAGGACCGGAGGAAGGGAAGGAAAGGAAACAGATTAAGACTGTGACTGAGTTTAGGTGTATTGCAGCAAATTCACCTGTGATACTGGAACAAAGAATAAAGCTTAAGTTTATCAATGAGAGGCAGCAACACAGCTACAGAGATTAGTTGCTCCTCTGTGTGATCCATAGAACAAAGACCATGTTGTTGTCTAAGATGAGTCCTCATAAAAAGCCGGTGCTGCAGCTAGGATCATCTTAAGAGCAAAGCAAAGTGTGCTGCAGCTTGGATCCTCCTTTTGAGTCTTTAAAACCAAATCCAGCAAGAGAGACAAAAAAAAAAAAACTGTTGATACTCCAATGTTTCCACATCACTGATCATTTCTCACACTATTACTCATTCAACTTAAGGCAGCGTGTTAATCCAACATCACTTGTTATCAGACCATCCTTTTCAGTCCAATATTAAAGTAGGATTCAACAAAACTCTCCCTCCACTCCAGGTTCAAATGTTGTCAATAAGGCTATTTACTAGTAAATAACTTCAGGTCTGTCTCCCCCAACTCTCAGCTGTACTCACATGCTGCTGGCAGACAGGCAGTCTCTACAGCGTCTGATGCCGTTACAGTGGCTTTCGGAAAAAGTGCCTTTGCGGTTGAGAGTCAGGTTTTGCTGCTAAGAGTCCTGGGATGTGAATGAGATGGACTAAAAAAGCGCAAGAGAGCAGATGTGTATGTGTGTGAAAGAGAGATGATAAGAAAGATCTAACGCCAACCTCACATTAAATCAAGCATGTGGTAGGAAAAAAAAGATGTGTGTGAAAAGAAGTGTGTGTAGACATGCAGTAGAGTGTGTGTGTGAAATCAGTCCAGTGTTGCTCAGCTGCCACAGAAACAACAGATGCTAACTCTCTTTCTCTCTCTGCCACGCTCCTCTCTCTCTCCATTTCTCTTTCGTCGGTGCGTTTGCTTGCTCCTCCCCCTCTCTGACAGCAGCTTGCTGTAGGGCGGAGACACACACACACACACACACACACTCACTCACTCACGCACACACTCACCCACAGACACACTCACTGTTTCCTCAGGTCACTCATGCAGGAAGCTGAGTCGATGCCAGGCTCTCCTGCCCTACTTTGGCCCAGGGAATCGGTCTGCATGCCACACACACACACAAAGGTTAAGCTTGACCAAGCATTTTGGAAGATTGATTCTTGGGATCCTAATTTAAAATCCCGATTCGTACTCCCTAAAAGGTTTTCCATTCTATATTTACACAGCCAAAAACTCTTACTGCTCTGCATGATTTATGTCTGTCTGTCTCCATCTGTTTCATTCTCTCTTCATCTCTGCTCTGGCTTTTGTTTTCCTCTATCTGATATCTGGCTTTCCCTTCAAGCTTTTCACTTAATAGAAACCTATATAAAAAAATACTTTATCAAGAAAAGGTCAGGGGGTTACGCTATAGGTAGTCCATCAAATTCCTCATTACACGAACTCCCGAAGAGTGATACACAGCGGAATCACTACACATCACGTTTCACGTGATCAGCATCTAACTGTCTCTGTCAACACACATCACCTCAACCGTGTTATCAGATTAAGGAGCTAGAGGGAGACACAGAGACAGAGAGAGTGTGGGAGAAAACAAGACATAATGGAGAGGGAGACAGATAAGGGAGGCAAGAGGAGGAGGAGGTGGAGAAGGAGGAGAGGAAGAGGTGGGGGAAGGGGTGATGACAGAGACTAATGACTCTGGGTCTCATGTTCCCTCTTTCCTTCGTTTACCTCTCCTTTATCCTCCCCTTTATCTCCTCTCTCCTAGCTTCCCTTTTTTTTGCCCACCTCCTCTCCTCTCTCCTCTCCTCTCCTCTCCTCTCCTCTCCTCTCCTCTCCTCTCCTCTCCTCTCCTCCCCTCTCCCTAGAGGAGCATTGTTCCTCCATTCAGCAGCTGGCGGAGACCTTTTCTGCATTTTGCAGCTTCAGTATTATCCAAAATGAATCCACTGGAGACGGGTAGCTCTCCTCTTTAGGGTTGTGTGCATTGCACCACACTTTCCCAGCTCACCCTTTCTAATATTGAATCAGAGCTTTATATGTAAAAACATAATCGCTTTCCATACAGGAAAGAGTATGGCTTGTTTGTCGTATTTGATGTCAGTATAACTTTAACATTTGAAATGTGTGCTTCTTATGTTACATGTAAAAGCACCCTGTGGAGTTTGTGAGTATTGGTAGCACTATAGAACAGCGGTGTAATGAGTGGGCCATTGTTTTGATGCATCATGCCTACAGTATGATACCTGCCGCTGATTTCACGCTATTCCACGGATGGACAGTTGGTGGCGCTGACGTGCAGAGGAGCGTAGTAATGTGTCCACAAAGGTAGGGATGAAGAAAAATGTAAGCTGGAAACAACTTAATATATTCAAAGCATTGGGTTTCAGATGTTTAATGAGCAAGAAAACAGTTGTTACTGCTTACGGATACAAACACATCTTTAGTTGTATAACAAACTAAAACTCCATTGGGCATCTTTAAATTTGTATTATAGTTTTTTTTGTTTCCTGTGTGAATCATTTTAAAGTTGCTGCTGCAACAATCTAATTACTCTGAAGGCATAAATTAAGTATCCTTATCTCCATTTCTAAGTCATAATGTGGGCTATACTTAGATTTTAATCATTTGGATGTAAATATTAATGGAGCATGATGCAAGTCATCAAGATCCTCTAGAGAAACAACCTTCTAGCATTTGTGCGGTTGAATTAAAGAAACATCCTCCACATGGTAGTTTGTTTTTAAAGTGTGCACCAATCAATATGAGGCTCTTGATCTAAAAATAGCTTTGCTGGAGGAGGCTCATCTATAATTGATACAATACTGTGCAGTAATCTATACTGGTATTGATTATGGGATTAGATTTTGGAAGAGGAAACTGGAAAAGTTAAATAATAAAACAAGAAATGTCTTATATTGATGCACTGAAGTTGAAATGTCAAAACTGAGGGATGTGTTTCATCTCTGCAGCTAATAAAAGCCTCAGTGTGACAGTGGTGTTAAAAGTGAGACTTTCAGACATCAAAATCCCACTGTGTGAGCGGTGAGTCAGACCATTAACACAGACACCAGTAACACTGGGGAGGAGAAGAGGTGCAGACAGGTGGGTGAAAGGAAAAAGGACTGAAGAAGAGAGGAAGGAAACTGCGCAAAAGAGAGAGAACAGATGGATCAAGTAAAGCAGGGAAAGAAAGGAGAGCAGAGTCCTGTATGAATTCAGCAGAACACATTCCCACAACTTTGTGTCTAAAACCTCAGAGAAAGCTGCTGTTAATCTTCTACTTCTACACACACACACACACACACACACACACACACACACACACACACACACACACACACACACACACACACACACACACACACACACACACACACACACACACACACACACACACACACACACACACACACACAGTTTAATAAGCAGGCTAACAGAAGTGAAAATAATCCTCTCTGCATCACCTCAGTATTACTGCTGACAGACACCGCCTCTGTGTGTGTGTGTGTGTGTGTGTGTGTGTGTGTGTGTGTGTGTGTGTGTGTGTGTGTGTGTGTGTACAGTATCTGTGTGACAGTGTGTGTCTGTGATGGTTGTGTGTAATCCTGGTGGCTAATACTGCTGTCAACCTCCAGGCCTCACCAGTCCCACATCAGGAAACTTAGAAGCACATAAGGCGATCCTGTTTAAAAAGGTCAAATCTGAGACATTTGGGATTTTTTAAAGAAACACCAAGAGAGGTTTCTGATCAGCTGGATTGGATACTTGAACTTGATATTGAAGTGGCAGAATTGAGCTACAAGGAAACCTGAGAGGGATTCATTTCGGACTTTATGGGAAGAAATTATATAATAATAAATGATATTTAACATAACAAAACTCTTCCTCTCTGGCTGTATGTTAAAACACAAGTATGTTGCAGCCTCTCTAGCTCTGATATAACTAGGAACTTATGGTGGCAGACGTTAGCAATCTTTATATAGATATTACTGTTTAACCGACATTTCATTATCTTGGGCTGAAGACAACACATTTAAAAATTGAATAAATGTGGCGATGCTATTTCGATTTGAGTGTGTGGTTTTTGTTGTACAAATAATTATATATTAGGTTCTTGTCCTGTTACTTCTTATGTTCCTCTCTAAATAACTCAATGAACCGTGTTTAAACATGTGGTATAAATAATTGAGGAACAAGAACTGAATTAATTTGGGGGTAAAGTTACAAAAACGTTGTTCTCCGCAGGTTCAGAAATGGTGTGCGAAGCGTAATATTTTATGTCATTTTTCTTGATATCTTAACAATACTCGTTAACTAGGTGGCTGTAAATATAAGGATGGCTCTTTCATAAACACATTTATTTTTGTGAGAGAAACTTACAGTGACAGTTATTTACAACAGTTTTTAAAAAAGGGGTTTTCTCTACTCTCACCTCCTTATCTGATTACTGCTTACATCATCATCTTAACTCATTCATCTTCTGAGTGCACAGTAGTGAGAAGAGCATAATGTGTAAAATGGGTTGCTGTTAGGATCAAATGTTTAGTAAAGGAGATATATCAGAAAAAAAGCCTATTTTTCATGATTGTCTGATGATTCATTTGATAGAGCATTCAATCTGTCAATCCAATGTGCTCATAAATTGCTTGTAATTCACCATGGTGCACTTCATGCAACGTTTATTCTGTCCCTACAGATGGAGATTTTGGGAGAAAATCAGTAAAGCAGCAAGGGTGCATGGGATGTTTTTTTTGGAGAAACACATTTTGAAGCCACAGGTCTGGCATACAGAATTGGCTTGGAATAAGTAGAAACGTGATGGGGCAAGTCAGCAGTGCTAATGCAGCATGAATACTTCTCACAGACCAACACTCTCCATCTGCTATAGATCAAATAAACACAGATCTATATCCGCTGCGTCAGCTTAAATCAACCGTATCTGTGCCTACACACACACACACACACACACACACACACACACACACACACACACACACACACACACACACACACACACACACACACACACACACACACACACACACACACACACACACACACACACACGGAGCTGTGATGTGTTTGGGTACACTGGGCACCATATTTAATATAGATAACAGGAGGAGATCTGCACACTCAAGCCGAGAGAGACACTTTTCCTCTCCTGGTGGAGGTCATTATGAGTTCCTCTCTTTTTGGCAGGAAGTATGTGTGTGAAACAGAGGGAGGACTGCTGGTAACAGCTCGCTATCGCCGCGGGGACAGGACAAACAAGGACCTCAGATGGACACACATACACACACCCACACATACATACCCATAGTGCTGACTAAAGCCCAGCATGGACAGAAGGTTTGATGGAGAGTTAAATCAAAAGTCATTAATGAGAGTCACGACACACACACACACACACACACACACACACACACACACACACACACACACACAACAACACAAGGCAATCCTTCAAGCAACATCTTAAAATTACCTAATTTCTTGACAGTTATGCAGCCAAAAACCTTCATCTTTAAAGCCTAGCTAACAGCTAAGACACCAGCTGGACCACCTCTGATGCCCACTGTGTGTTGTCACAGTAAGATTCCCAATATAACACCAAGCTATGCCAAAAAACTGAGCTGGACAAAGCCATTTCAACAGACCATCGAATTACTTTAATTCTTTTAAACCATTTTTGCTTTAAAGGATTTTTGCCAGTGTCTTTGCTTCAGAGTCAGAATCATTTGTTCCTTCAATCAAAGCTCACCAGCTGCTGACCTAAGAGAAATATTAAACTAATGGAAATTCAATATCATTTTATTTTTCTAATCTGCTCTGTAAAAAAAAATCCTGTGCTTTCCTGTGAGAAAAATTGGAAAGCAAATGCAAGGAATTTATATATATATTGCCGTTTAGAACTTCCGTCAATCAAACACAGCAGAGAGGTGAAGGCTGAAAAAACCTGCTATTTCCCCAAAGTAATATTTCCTTTTGTTCTTCATAGTAAAACGATCAACAACATATTTATTAAACATGTTGTCTTGAACATGTATGCCTGAAGTGACCTATGTTGCACATTCCTGTCCTTCTGGTCTTTTAGGACAATTTACCATCCAAGGATGCTGTCCATGGTGCTGATCTGAGTTAACTCTAGAGCAGACACCAATCAGAATCAGAATCAGAATTACTTTATTCATCCCAAACTGGGATTTTTTTTTGTTACAGCAGCAAAATACAATATGAAGCAAAACAAATAATTAGAAATAAAAATAAGAAATATACAGATGGTAAATAATAATATAAATGTGAAAAACGTAAAGTGTGCATGTTATGTCCAGTTCACAAGATAAGCTATGGAGCATTGATTGTCTGCCAGCCAGAGGGGAATTATTGTAGAAGAGTTATAGCAGTTGGCAGGAATAACACTAACTCATATGAAATACACTAATGTTCTTTCTCTGTGTTTAAAATATTATTACAGAGGATGTTTAGTTTACGGATGACTATCTATTTAGTCTTCCTCGTACTAAAGTAATTGCAACTTTTAAGAGGTTTAAACTTTCATAGTCATGAGTGACAAAGGTACAGATTAATAGTGCAAGTCACCATCAAGTGTGAATGAATTTGAAATAAACTTCATGCAGTCTTCTTACTATAGCAATATGTTAAAACCATAATAAAGTGTGAATCATTGATATAACTTTTCAGAATAGCAAATACATTGCATGAACAGGTTGTAGCTTTTTAATGGAGTATTTTGAAGTATTTCATAGATTGAAAATGTTATCTAGTTTAATGCTGTGATTTAGACTATATCCCTTTTACAATGCAGATTACCCTAATCAATACAGAACATAAACTTCATTGAGGATAGTTTTTTAAACACACTTCCTTTATTGAAAATCATAATTTAAAATCCACACATCATGCTTGTAAGACCTTTGGATTTTGTTGAGCATACATCACTTTTTCAGCCTGATATATGGATGACTTCCCTACTGTATGCACATTTCATATCATTTGCATACAGTATCTGCTGGGGAACTTCATTATGTTCTGACAGGGCCATCCACATCCTAATGAATTTTGCCCACCACCTCCATAAATTGAACATCCTGCATCCATATTTGACAGCGAAGATTTTCCTCACTATACATTAATGTTGGTCTGCATCATCCCGGTGTTATATTCTGGCCTGAACTCTTTCTCCAATGTTTGTCCTACAATCTCTAGCTCTGTCTTCTTGCACCACATTAAATGTATTCCTGGTGATGCTTACGCTTTCCTCAAAGTGCATTTTTTAAAGCTGCCTTCTTTATTTCTAAAACTAGTGACTTCTTGTATTTATAATATATTGACACACTCTTTTATTCACGTTCTGCAAATAAATACCATTAAGTAAAGATAGAAAATGTATCCGAACAGTTTTGTTGAGTGGCAAACATCTAGTTTTCAGAACATGTCATTACTTCACGGTGAAATACTTCACATTCGATTCATTTCATGAGTTAAATACATTTTGCCTCAGACTTTTTAAGAGAAACTATGTCTTATACTCTGCAGTTCTTACCAATAACAACACCTTCTTGAAACACCTCAGACTGAATATAACATGGCTGGTGGCACAAAGGGACCAGGGGACCTGATGCCATCTATCTGTGTGTGTGTTTTTGTCTATGTGTTATTCTCAGGTCCCCCACCATCTCAGCATCCCATTAGATGAACCGCAGTTATAACCTGGTATCCTAGGTTACAGCCTTCTCAGTCACTCCCAGAAGACAATCATCCAGGATAATGCCCACTTTGTCTCTCGGTGTGTGTGCGTGTGTGTGTGTGTGTGTGCGTGTGTGTGTGGGTGGGTATGTTGCACTAAAAGTGAATTTCTGAAACTTCAGGATACAAAAGCATGAAAAATAAATGTTTCCATTGATTTCTATTCATTAAATATGATTAATAAAATAAATACATATAACCTTGCTTAGTGATAAGTTGTTAAGACTCAAATCTAAAATGGCATCTGTTTTTCTTCGCCATAATTTCCTGCAGTGTTAACCAAACCTAACAGCGATGTCTCAGGTGCCCGGAGTACACCTGTTGGAGACAGTTTCTGTTTTGTGCAAACAGTAAAAAGAGTATTGCCAACTAGTGGCGACCTCTGGAGGCCGTAGTAATTTAAGGAAATACAATTGCTGTTCGCTTCAGCCAATTCGGAGAGACTGAAGTGGTTACTTGAAACTAAAGATCCTGACAAGACACATCTCCCAACTATTCAATGTACAGCTCTGGATAATTTAAGGTTGCTAATCACTTTTCTTCTTTTGATTTGATGAATGTTTTTCAGCCTGATAAGCCAAATAAAGTCACCACAACCCTGAGAAAACAAGCCAAAAATGTATAAGTAACTCAAAGGAAATTTCAATTTCTACGAGTCGTCTAAAGTGTTTAGACAGACAGCTGTACATCACTTCAGCAAAGAGACAAGATTTACCCCTGATGAGACTTTCATGGTGTGTTAATGTATTCTTTTATTTGGAAAATCTCAGTTTCTAGCAATTACCTCCATTTCTTTTTCTTGATCTGTACATGCGATTGAAGCCAACGTATTGTGTGTACTCACCCTCAGGTCTGTACTGCGCTACTATGGTAACGGTCTGTCCTGCGTTCTTCAGAGCTGCTGCTGCTTGCTCATGTGTTGCACTGGACAGGTCCACTCCATTCACCTACACACAGACACACACACAGACACAGACACACACACACACACAGACACACAGACACACACACACACACACACACACACACACACACACACACACACACACACACACACACACACACACACACACACACACACACAATATTAGGGCCTTGGATCAATAGTAATTCATGTACACTGAGCTAAGCACACCATTAAGAACACTGTACAGCTTGGGGCGTCAATAACTCACATGGATGTGTACTATGTGTGTACTTTGTGAAAACATGTTTATTGCATTTAATCATTCCATGTCAATGATTTCATTATACGCAGTCATTCTGCAGGGATTATCACTGCCTCGACAATATGAAAACTGAATCCTGTTAAAATCCCATCTGAAGAAAATTAAAGCCATATTTCACTTAAGGCGGAACAAAACATACATAAAAGCTGTAACACACATCCCCCACCAGCCATTGTAGACTCTTGCAATGTGTGGAAAAATATATTGCTTGAATTGTTCTTAGATAGAAGAAACAATGCATGAATGGTAAATGTTAAAATGACTGGATTTTAAAAGAGCCTTTCTACCTCACCAAATGCTTAAAAATGCCCCCACACACACACATCCATTAAATTCAAAATAATCAGCTTCACCAAAAGTGTCACAGTTACTTCAAGTTGTGACTTCACTTTAATAAAAAAAGAAAATGGAAGATCCAGAGGAAGATGACAGGATGACTCCCATGGCAAAACTATATACACAGTAATAATACTAGGATTTGATTTCTTAATAATGCTTACAGTGCTTGTGATACCGTTTGTAATACGTGTTAGCAACATACCGACAGGATGCGGTCTCCCTTTCGTAGCTCCCCACAGAGATCCGCTGGACCCCCGGCGAGAATGAAGGAGATGAAGATTCCCTCTCCATCCTCTCCTCCAACAATGTTAAAACCGAGACCTGTGGACCCCCGCTGGAGCACCACCCGTCTGGGTTCCCTGGAAGAAACACAAAATAAAGACACACACTCTGTTAGGGTAAGAGATGATGGTATCCAACATGTAGGATCAAATAAGTTCATATTTACATATTTTAATCAGTTTTTGAAGCATGTTAATGTAAGACCTCAGTTATAACTGTTATTAGCTGCTAAGCTGACTTTTAGTTGTAACTGTTTAACAAAAGTACAAAGAACCAGTGAAAAAAGGAGAGGTGGAGGATGAAAGGAATACATGATCAGGAAATAAATCTAATAAAACATCTAATATTGTATACTTACTGCATAACTACAGATGAAAACATATTGAAACTTTAATACACAGTTCCTAATGTATATAGCCTATTGTTGAATGATACATGGTTATCCTCAGTGAAAGTAAAGGGCATTTCAAATTGAAATAATTTCCCGGGATGTCCAGCAGATGTCAGTAACACACTGTCTCTGTTTTGTTGCACCAGCACGAGTATTAATTATGGTTTGATTTTGTTAGCATTGACATTAACTTCAATGTCTTGTCGACAGTGGGTGTAAAACAGAGCACACGGAGGAAATCCAAGTCAATACAGACAAAACATGCAAATACATATTAGAGACAGAACTAAAAACAGGTCCATCTTATTGTGAGGAAGACACTGGATCATCACGTCATCCTTACTTCACTTGTCACAAACAATCATGATGCAGAAGCCATTGAAAGTGTTTTGTTGGTGAGTTATCGGGGTATTTATAAATAAACTATTCACTGCACATCCAATTTGGGTTTGATCCCCTTTAGCCTCTTTAGACCTGACATTTCCACATTTAAAACTTGTCAAGAAATGATCATAAAAACGCTGTTTCAACCATCAACTACAGTCATTAGTGGGCTGGCAACTCAGTTTTAAAGCAACAGTAAACTCTAGCCTCATGTAACCTCACACTCAAATGAGTTCCAAATATCCCAAAAGGTTCCATGCAGTGTGGTGCAGTATATAGATATTACATTTGGGAAAAAGATAGCACCAGTAATCAGTTTCGACAGACCCCCAGAGCTGTGGTGTTGGCATCAGTATATGAGAGAGGATGTTTCTATGCACCCTTTGCTCTTCAACACAAATGAACAATAATCACACCTTATACCTGAAATCTCCTGGTTAGAGAGACTGCAGATGTCTTTGAATTGAGCACAAGCAGTGGACACCAATTAAAGCCCTTAGTCTTCTCTTTGCATGACAAACTAATCAGAGAGTGAAGAGGAATGATGAGGGAGAGAGAGAGAGAGAGAGAGAGAAAAAAAGAGGGGCAGACGCCAGTTGTGTGACAAGGGTTGTGTGATAGACTGTAATACCTCCATTAGAATGGATTAAAAACAGTACAGCAGCACAGAAAGAGTATCTGGATGTGTGTGTGTGTGTGTGTGTGTGTGTGTGTGTGTGTGTGTGTGTGAGTGTGTGACCGGAGTTTACATGACAAAAATTCTCACTGCCATCTGCCCTTTGCTGCCAAACACACAAAAACTCACAGACATTCATAGACACACACACACAGACACACAAACACACAAACACACAGACACACACACACACAGACACACACACACACACACACACACACAGCAGTGCAGCTCCGCAGGGACAGAGGTCACAGTGTGGGCTCTCTAAGGGCTCTGTTTTACCAATCTGGTGTTGTGGATCTAATTGAGGTCCACTTAAGACCTCAGAGCGGGACATGAGACACACAGCAAAGGGGGCACGAAAGAAAAAGGGGAAGAGAAGCTCCTGTTTACTGCTTAAATTGCATAGTACATAAAAAGAAGCTGTGGAATTGGATAGAATTTCATCAAAACTGATGGAATGAGAATTTTCTTTGGCAAATACAGATGACTAACTGACCTAATAAGCCTGAAAAGTTTCTTTCAGCGTCTGTTTTATATTAATCACCATTAGAGTTGGATATGTGGAGGTTGATATATAATAATTAAATACATTAACTATTGGGTAATATCTCCACAAAAGTTTGATATTGCAGTAAAAGAGTCTTGTGTTTCCTCTCTCCCATACATGTTCAGGTGTTTGTGTGTAAGGCCTTACCTAGGGATGTCGTCTTCTCCGGTCATCGCCCTGGGCAACGGAGAGTATCTGGGCGTGGTCAACGGGGCGGGGCTTACCGACTGGCTGCCGCTCATGTAGGGGCTAATATGGTTGTCTTGATGTGGGGAGTATGCTGAAAAGAAAAGCATGCACATTCTTTGGTTGGTATATTTACATCCAGTTATACTTACAGTATATTTTTAACAGTATCTGCACTTCTTTGCTCATTGTTAGTATGGAATGAAACATCCTCATCTGATCAAATATTGCATTTCCAGTTTCCATTTTCCTCTGACAATCAATCGCAGCTCATTATGTCTTATTTTAAGATAATCACCCAAACTGTTAATGAACTGTTTACAGTGCGCTGTGTTGCAGAAAAGAGGAGAGACGGTGGTGTGATATATGCTGTTAAGGTAAGGTGTTAGATTCACAGCAGTAATAAAAGACATGTTGTTTGATTATTTGCTAAATTTGGAGAGGTGACAAGTGTTTTTATCCAGGGGGCCAAATTTATTTCTGATAATCAGACTGTTATACAACACATTTAAAGCCGTCTGGTTGATATCAGTATGTCTTTTAAACCACAACATAGAGCGTTGCAAAACAACTGAAATTGAAAATACTTAAATGATGTGGACACTGTATGAGCACTTATTCAGACATTAAAGATGTCATTATATCTTCAACGACATCCTTGATTCAACCTCTTACAGGTAGCTCCAGGACCGCCATCTCTACTAGTTTGTCAACCACTAGTACAAAGACGTTTTGGTTTTTTTTGTCTGTGTTGAGCAACACATACGTATTTCTGGTTCTGCATTGATCATTAAGCAGTCCACTGCTAGAGTAAAAATGTTTGGCGAGGTCGATTAACCAATTCACTGAGAGTAAAGTCTGTTGTTATTTGAACCCTTACCACAGTCTTTGCCTAAACCTCATCAAGACAAGAGTTTATTTAGAAAAGACTGTAGAAACTGTCACGTGTTGCTTGACATTTGCAGGAAAATGCACAAAAAAATAAGAATAACTATTGCACAAGATGCTTTCCACGCTGTTCTGTTTACCATCTAGCCCTAAATTGCTTCAGCCTCTTGGCTCAACGTTGTAAATACATTTCCAGAAGAGGCCGGATCCATTAAAACCTGATGTGAAATGAAAAGATGATGGGGGAATCTTGTACCGAAAGGTGTGTGTACTTACAATTGGTGACGTCAGGAGGAGGGAAGTTGTCATTGATAAAAAGGGAGGTGTGTTTGGCCACACGGAGATAAACAACATCAGGGGTGGACTTCAGCGCAGCCACCGCATCCTCATGAGTGACCTCTTCCAGACAGGCGGCGTTCACCTGGACGCACACAAAGCCACACGCTGTATTACCATGAAAAGGCATTCTTAACACATAGACAACATTATGTCCATAACAGGCAGTGGGGGATCTATCATGCAATTTTGTGGCTGCACGTGTATCCTAAAATGTATTATCAACATTAACTTAAGGAGGAGAAAATTGTGTTATGAAGTATTTATATTCTATGTTCAATGGGACAGCTACCGTTTAAAATGTCCTTTAACAGGCTTGGATATAGAGCAGCAGAGTCAAAATCATATTTACTTTTGTCCACTGTCCTTCTTTATAACAATTTATTTAATCCTAGAATATAATTGATCTAGAAAGTAAATTGTAAGGATATAATAAACCGATGCAGTCGAGTACAAGCCTGTTTTTGCTAAATTCTTAATTTAAACGATTAACAAGGGCAAAAAGTAATCTGTTACTTTAAAATAATTACATTTTCTGGGGTTGTTAGGGGCAATTCATTTTATATTTGGTAATAGTAAGTGAAATGTATAATGTATGTAATGTGGAGCTTCATTCCCCTAAGTGTTGATGTGTGAAATGTAAAGCTTTACATTTAAGATAAATACTGACAAAGGTTAATAAAAGGGTGTTCCTTACAGCCATAAGTTTGTCCCCTATCTGTAGCCGTCCGTCTTTGTGTGCAGCCCCTCCTTCGATGATCTTCGTCACGTAAATACTGTTGTCTCCAGGGACATGTTGGTTTCCGACGCCCCCTGCTATACTAAATCCTAAACCTGAGAGAAAACATCAACAGGTCATATTTTCGTATGCAACCTCCTGGTTTCCTGAGGACAATCATACCGTTATATATTTTGATATACTGCAGTGCTGCAATTTCTCAGCTTTGGGACCTTTTAACATTTTTGACATTTAGATTTTTTATTTCATACAATGCAATTTATAGGGTAGTAAAATAAGTGAAATCCAATTAGTTAAACCATCTCATTTATTTAATATTCTGAAGCTTTATTGGCTCTATTAGTCTTTTCTATTCCCTGCCAAATCAAAATACTGCGGAACATGCTGACTCAGAAAATTGTGTCATCATACTTTCTCACTGACGCATCGGCAATGTCTTTATCATTTATTTTTTCAGAAAGTATATACAGTACCACTCTCAGCCTCCTAAGTCGGCCCTGTTTACCTTTTGTAGTATTTTCTCACCTTTGGGCCCTTTGACCAGCTTGATATCCATGACCCTCTCGCTGAGGCTCCTCCTGCGTCGTATGCATAGTCGGACCAGACCTCCTGCATCCTTCAGTGCCTCCACCGCCCCGCTGTGGGTCACGTCCCTGACGTCTGTCTCATTTACCCGGACTATACAGTCATTCACCCTGCACAGGAAGATAATTCACTTGCATCAGGAGTTCATAAAGAATATGAATGATACACATAAAGTCTTAAGAAGTTAGTGCTTCTCTCTGAAACAAGAGATCTAGTTTTTCTCTTATAAAGAAAGCAAAGTGGGAGCAAGCTGTTGTCAACTACTTGTAGTTGCTGACGTTTTTTTCTTAATCTTATACAAATAAGAAAAATAATATTTGTACTCAACTATTGTACTAAATAAAATTAAAAGATACTTTACTGGAGGTTTTATATTTTATGATACTTTCCATTTCTACTTCACTATAATTTGGATAATTTAACTTCGCTTGTTATTCCAAATGTAATTACTAATTACTTGCGGATTCAGATTATTCACAGAAAATATAAATCAACTAGTATATTCAAAAATGTATTGTTTTACTTTTAAGAACTGCAAAATTAAAGTTTTAGTCCAGAACAATGATGTGCTGAAACAGTTTAACATTTTATTCCAGAGTTATGACTAAGATTTGGTTTAGTTTGAAATAGCAATACTGTGTGTGTGTGTGTGTGTGTGTGTGTGTGTGTGTGTGTGTGTGTGTGTGTGTGTGTGTGTGTGTGTGTGTGTGTGTGTGTGTGTGTACCTGAGTCGTCCATTTTGGGCAGCGGCCCCTCCAGGTATAATCTTGGTGATGAAGATAGATGGGTCTTCCCCGATGTGAGGGTTATCAGTCCCTCCTGCGATACTGAACCCCAGACCTGAGTTACCCTGCTCAGATAGACAGATACAGAGTGTGTTAAAGATAAAACACTGTCTAAACACACGTACATTATTGGTTTTATAAGATAAATGTTGATGCCAGCAGCTTTGGTTATATCAGTGGTAAAAAGGACAATAATTCATGCGGGATTTATTATTGCCGTTGCCAAAATCAACAAGAAGCATCTTCTAAATACTACACTTATCTAAATGGCATTCATTGCAAAACTATAATTAATATCCCCCGAATTTCAACTTATTCAAAAAGGGATGTATCACCTGAACAAGTGATATCTACAAAATCTTTCTCCACATATCACTTTTTATCAAATAATGCATAATGGATCACGCCTTTATGTCATCACAGCCATTTCCCTGAGTATGTTTCACTCCCTCTCTCGTGCTTTGTCACTGGTTTTTAGAGCTACTGTAATGTCTGTGGCTGGGATGCGTGTGTGTCCATAGTGTCTTTTAAGCAGATCCACTCAGGCAGACAGAACCAGGTCACATGAGAATAGCGAGAGAGGCAGGGAGAAAGCCTCCGGGTGAGAGGAAGGAGAATATAATGAGAGAGGGAGGATGAGGATGAGGAAAATAAAGAAAGGAAAGATAGAGGAGGAACGGAGAGGAGGGGGAAACAGGGTTACCAGGGTCGGAGTGATGGATGGACGAGGAGGATGAATGAGAAAATAGCTGACAGAGCTGATAAAAGTTTTATGAATATAATGTTTTAATAATTCTTACAGTCACTGTTCATTTTTCCACACACCTTCTTTTGGAATTGATTTTAAAATAAATATACTTATAAATCTCTTAATTGTTTGGAACTCACATATCTCACAGATACACACAATTTTATGTCCCCGGACGAGCCCTGAGGTCCTCTTGGGCTGGCTTTTTAAACATTCTTGAGTCCCGCAGAGAGGCCAACTCAGTGGACATTTTTAAACGACAGTTTAAACTTTTTATTAGCGAGACCCCACTTTTGTATGGTCTTTTATTCAATTAATATGTAGTTATTTTTACATTTTCTATTTATTATGCAAGTTTTTACTTTTTTGAAAGTTATTATTTAAGTTGTTTTAATCATTTGACGTTTATTAATCTTATTAATTATTACATTTGTATTATTATTGTCTTATTTGTGTTTTCATTTCATTATTCAATTTATATATTATCCTATTTATTGATTTGGTCTTCCTTTATTTTACAGAGAAGGATGACTATTTCATTGTGTTCTATTTTTTATCATCATACTTTTTACTGCTGTGTCCCTCTCTAAGTGTTAAACTGGTGTATCATTTATTTTATTTTGTTTTATTTTGTTTTTTGCTGCATGTAAATCTCGGTTGTGTTTTAAATTGTGATGTATGCCTTGTTAAAGCCCTTTGAGCTGGACCTGATGCATGAAAATTGCAATACAAATACAAATAAAGCTTATTATTCTTAGCCTTTGTTTTTGTTTTTGAGTACATAATGGCACTGCTCTTGACACCACTGATGATGTTTTAGTAAGTCCAAAGAGAGGGTATAAACAGAGGGTTTTATGTGCATGATTACATTAAAGTGTATAAAATAAGCCTGCATGTGCGATGTTTGTAAGTCTTTACCCGCTCCAGCGTGATTTCCTCATACTCATAGTCTGCTTCTGTTCCATTGACCTGTCAGGGAGAGGAAGAAAGGAGAAAGTGTGCCGATTAAGGGTAAATGCTTAAAGCTGTTTTCTTGTAATGGACACTCAAATGCTCATTAGATTTCACTCTAAAGCTTTTAACATTCATAATTTATATACAGCGTTTCCCTCTGTCAGTTGCTATTGACAGGTACACAACCTCTCATACTGTCACAGTCTGTCTCTCTGTGGCCATGTTTCCTTTTACCCAGGATCCTCCATTAATGCCATTTCCATTCACTCACCAGATACCATCTTTCTCTAACACCTGACTGATCCTCCGTCATTATGACATCAGTGACACATGTTGCATTTATCCTTTACTTTTATCACGGTGTCACCAAGCATGTTCTTTGAGTATTCAGTGTCACAGATTATTATCAAGCAATGCAAACATCAACAAACAAATCAGAATTATAGAATCGCAAAAATAGACTTTTGATCTTTTATGAATGACGCATGAATCCCAGAGATTAAACTGGTAATGCGTGCTTAATGATGATGTACCTCTGATGTCATATTTAAGACCCATGAGCCAATCACGCTGCTCGGCCGGCTCTACTGTACTAGAAAACATATTAACATCTAGATTTCCGGACTGACCGAAGAACACAGGGATTTAAATCTGATCTGAGCTCACTATTATATACTTCTGTGTTCCAGACTGTTTATACTTTGGAGGTGAGTGTCTTGTTCCTCCTATATGCTGCTGCTGCTGGCACGCACACACACACACACACACACACACACACACACACACACACACACACACACACACACACACACACACACACACACACACACACACACACACACTGGTCGAGTGGCATCCCAATGGCCCATGTAATCCCCTTGGCTGTAATCTGTGTCTCTCTGCAGTCAGATTAGTTTAGATTTTGAATTTCTGTCATTTCAAACGGATGGCACAAGCTTCCATAGGCCACCATGTGCAGTGTGTCTGTTATCACCTACGATAACATAATAATAATAATAATAATAATAATAATAATAATAATAATAATAATAATAATAATAATAATAATAATAATATTCATGGATGGACACCTAATGAACATACAGTTGTTTTTTTCTAGAAATACTAAGGGAAATAATTGTATGCCATTCTTAAATCTAGAATTTACAGTCCTTTTAAAACCTGTTTATGATTTCCTGCTTAATAGAGTCACTTAATTATCAAAAAAAACATAATGGCATTTACTGATTTCGCAAGTTATAGATTATACTTCCTATAGACAGTAAATATAAATTGCCTTGTGATTCTGCAGTGTGTGTGTGTGTGTGTGTGTGTGTGTGTGTGTGTGTGTGTGTGTGTGTGTGTGTGTGTGTGTGTGTGTGTGTGTGTGTGTGTGTGTACATCAACTTTCTCTAAAAAGAGGGTCAACATAACACCCTTTCAGCAGCAAGAAAACTGAACCTTTTTCCTTGGTGATAAAAGTGTGTTTCCCGTATTTCGTAAATAGGTACAATCTGCATGAGACAAATCTTTTTCCCTCGCTCTATATTTGAGGCGGTTCAGCAGGGAGTAATTCCACAGTAATTATATAATAAACCTATCTAACAACAACAGACAGTGATTCTCGGTGGCAGCTGGCCACCAGTAAAATGACATCTGGACCCATCCAATTCTGGGCTGAGCTTTCTGTCTAAATCTAGAAAGCTGCTATCACCATATTTCATTTTATTTGGGAGAAAGGTAGACATTTCTGAACATTTGAAGATAAAACTTTCAAAACGTGCTGCATTTCTTTACAGAGAAAAGTACACACATGAATGCAGATATAACTAAATGGAGGCAAAATACAAGATAATGATTATATTAATTATACTGTAACAAAACGGTTTTTAAAACAGGTGTTCATAACTGGTTTATTTTTCTAACATATTGTGTGCAGGTTAAAGCCAGGAAAATCATTACCTACCTAAAGCAATGTTCAGTAAAAACCTTCTAAAAGGTGGGGTACAATAAATGAATGAATTAGAAGTACTCAACTTACAAGCGTAAGTCTACCTTTAAAGGCTGTTTACTGTAAGGTTGTGTGTTAAATTTAAATTGTTGCATAAGAAAATCTTATTTGACTTTTCTCTGGAAACAACATAAAAACACTAAAACTGTAAGCGGATTTGGCAGCAAACAAACATCAAAATACACCGTTGGGTTAAAGGTTTTACATTTCATTAAGATCATAAGCAGTACTCACATATGGGGGGGTGTCGACGCTGTCGGTGTTGACGACCACTGGAGGGGGGTTGGCCTGCAAGAGAGAAAAGCAAAGTGATTAAACAGTTATAACTTGAAGGAAATGTTCAGGAAACCTAAGACACACCATATTTCACCAAGACAACGATGGTCATATAAACTTAAGAACCACACATACACACAGCGATCTCAGATAGAGGACTTACTCGTCTCATGTTTTGGTACAGCATGTTGAGTACATCTGCTACAGATTACCACCACGGAGCGACAGCAAACACCGCATGACATACTGCACAGCCCTTATATTGGACAATACTAAAGTACGACACTGAAAAAATCACACTGTAACATAAAGCCCTGTTACTGTGCCAGAAAGTACTCGGAGCAACTCAGTACTGCGCCACAAAGCCTGTACTTTTACATTTTAGATTGAACTCTGATGTAGATACTATACTCTACTACTCTGTCCTCCCAACTGCATGTAGCGTCCTGAATTAAATCGACATCCAAGATCCATCTACTTTGTTATAAATCCATAATCAAATATCCAACAATAACAATCTCCCCCTCTCTCTGGTCTCTCTGATGTCCTGTCTTCTTCTTCCTTCCTGCCCTCCCCCCTTCTTCTTCTCTAAGCAAAGTCTCCTCTTTCTCCCTGGCCTCCTTCTACGGGCCCGGTCTGAGCAGGTCACTTTTCAATCTAAAAGAGCTCGGGTTAAAGAAGCAGCAGCAGATGACTGACATTATCTTTCCTCTTGCTTCCTACACTACCACAGCAAATGTGAAACCTCACTCACAGCTGATACTTAGCCACAAGGTGTCTTATTCTCCTTATGTTTCCAAGTTGAGCACCAGACCCCATCTTATGCTACCTGTCTCCACTTTTCTCCTCCTCTCCTCTTACTTTCTCCCAAGAAAAATGTAAAGCTCTCCAAGTCCAGCGTCTGCAGCTCCTAGCCTCTTCCAGCAAACCAGCAGTGAGCAAACCAGCCCATAAAAATTAATCTGAAGTTCCAGTTCTTGTTCTGCGGCCAAAAGAAACAAACAAATCAGCTAACCAAACATCAAACAAGCTAGCAAACCAAAGGGACAGTGCACCCACACTTCACTTCACGGCATCAATGTGCAACAGACAGCAACAGCATCTATCCCACTACACTAATCTCTACCTCCCTCATCCCCCCTTTTTCTACTCCTTTATCTTTTCTCTCGCACACACATGTATTATCTCACTCCATGTATCTCTCTCTCTCTCCCCACCACATGTCAAACTGTCTGTCAGTCAAGCTGACAGGATGCTTGATCCCACACGGGAACAGAAAGAGGGAGAGGGGGGATCAGAGGGATTATACAGTACGTATGGTGGGAGGAGTCAAATCTGCCAGATCAACAACAGCAATGAGGACCAGAGGGTGCAGAGGGTGCAGACAGATTCCCCCCTACCAATAAAAACAGAGTTATAAAAGATAAAGACATAATGGTTGGAGAACAGATACAAATGAAAGAGGGAGGCAGTGGGGAGGTCGGAGACAGAGAGGAACTTGCTGACATCTGCAGCTGTTAGGGTGTGTGTGGGTGTGTGGGTGTGTGGGTGTGTGTGTGTGTGTGTGTGTGTGTGTGTGTGTGTGTGTGTGTGTGTGTGTGTGTGTGTGAGTGTTGATGTGTACTAAAGGGAGAAAGAAAGCGTTACAAGGGAAGAATCAATAATGCTGTATACAAGGCAATCATAATTCATCATATTCTCAAGTATTTCCCAGTTGATTCCATCAAACATTACAATGGTTCACTCTAATGATGCATAATTTGAGCCTGTGAGTCTTACTTTTATGTGAGGGAGAAAATATTAAGTTCTATATTTTAAAATCTTGTAAAAATAAAGTACAAATCACCAGAATGTACTTAAGTCAAAGCACTCATGATGCAGCAGAATGGTCCCTGTCAGAGGTTTACTGTATTATTCTAAAGATATCATTCTTAAGGATGTGTAAATTTAAAGGAGGCATTCATCTTTCAAATCAAAAAGCTTTGATGCAAATAGACGCAGTTGAGAAAGTAGTAGAAATATTCCCTCTAAGATGCCCCAGCATAAAAGTATTATTAAATGGAAGAGGTTAAGGACATACTGTATAGGTAAACATTGAATTGACAATACTAACAGTTGATTCTACTACTGATTTCAAAATCAAACTGCAGATGATTTCTAGACACCCCTTTAGAGTTGGCTGTCTTTTTTTGTCAAAAGTCACCCAAAAAGGTCACATAAGGGACAATCAATATCACCAGAGGAGCCTATAATAATGATTAAAGAACAAATTATAAACATGTATCCAAAGGTTTTTTTCTTTTTATCAAATACTGGATACGTCTCCTCTATAAGCCTGTAGCAATCCTTAAAAAATAAACTACTGGGAACAAAATGACAGCTTGACCTTTCTCTACAGGTCATAGCCTGTGTGATCTGGGGTCACACGTTCCTAAAGTTCAATTGTCTGTCACTATGAGTCTCTTGAACTTTACCTGACTCTTGCACCATTGTAGAACCAGCGCTGTACAAAGCACAACACTTTTGTGTGCGTGTGTGTCATTGTCTATGTGTGTGTGCGTGTGTGTGTGTGTCATTCACAGAGCAACAAATCCAGTGGGTCAGTCAGCCGGTGATTCCATTGACACGCCATGTCAGACTGCACACTTATGTAATATCCATTTGAGTGTGTGTGTGTGTGTGTGTGTGTGTGTGTGTGTGTGTGTGTGTGGTTGTGTTACATGAAAGGCCAGTAGAACAAATGTGCAAATATAAACAAACAAGCACTAACACACACCGTCCATATCCAGACAGTGTGTTTCTGCTCGGTGCAACTGATTGTTCATTGTTACATAAACTGTTACACCAGCTGCGCTATAATGGCCTTATGGCCTGTTCAGTCCAGTACAGCACAGCTTAGACAGAGATCCAGAGTATCTGTGGTCTGTCTCATCAGGCAGAGATACAGACAAGTGCTTTCATCATGTTCCGCATGCTTTGCAAGATGTTTAAATCGTAATTATTCAATTAGAAATTAGCAGATGAATCATGGATTTGATAAGCAGAGAATTAAGGATACCAAAATATCTTAATGATGCACAACAGCACCGTGTTCAATAATAACTATGTGCATATAATGTCATTTACACCCTCAGACACGCATGTGTAAAAAAAAGTCAGAGGGCAAACAGAAAAAGTTACACATCTGCGGAGTGATGAGTCTTGCACATGTGTTAACACTACATTTGCTAACATTTGACCTTACTTGATCAGCTACATTACATTTCATTCATATGGAGAAGCCATTGTAATGAGGCAATGACTGATGCTCGCATTAATACACACAAATACTACCCTACTAATATCCGTGACCACAGTCTTCCTAATGCGCAGTGAAACTCCATTTGACTAATGAGCTAATCAGATGAAGTGCGACTCTAATCAAATCAGAACGACCATGCTAATCACGCTAATCAGACAATTTCTAGATAGCAGCTGTACATACAGCGCAATGACTACCAATCAGGCAGCTGCATGATCTTTCTAAACTCACTATAGCACAGTTGATACAGTACAAGGGTTCTCTTATTTCGATAGAAAATTCATTAAACCTCGATCTGCTTTGTCTGTGAGAGTAACAACCTATACTATGAACCTAATGTGTTTATACAGAACGCTCAGAGTGCAATGTGTAGAACAGCACTGAAGCACTTCAGGCTGTCAGCACCTCACTTGAAAGGGGAATGTATATCATAGTAATAAAAGCACAACACTTAGGGATTTGCTCACAGCGGTCAGTGTACTGTGAAGAAGTATCATCACATGGTGAGACTGTGTGTTGGATCAGAAGGGGACGTTTGTGTTGAAGGAAGGACATTTCTTCCCTTCTCTTTTCGTCCCAACATGCCTATAGCGTCGGATAAACTTTGACAAGTATTGACTCCAGGAGAACATTAAGGCAATATGGAATCATATTATCATGCTTCTTGAAACAGTGTTATTCTTTCCACTTTTGTTGGAAAGTAAGTTCTTGTGAGATGCGATGACAATACAATAAAATGGTATTATTATGCAAAATATATTAATACATATTTTCTATAAATATAATTATATATTTCTTATAAACAGTGTTCAGTGTCTTCATCCAACGGACGTTAATGATTTTTATTCTATGCTAGGAGAGGCCTCACTCTATTTACCCCATATCGATCCATCTACTAGCCAGCCATCAAACCTACCTGCACATTGGCCTGTATTTTTGGGAAGTGGTGTATGAGCGGCATGTGTGGGGGGGTTTCCATTGAGTGTGCGGTCCAGATGTAAGTGTCATTAGGCCACTGCTTGCTCCCAGTCTTGCCCTTGGATTTGCTCTTAGTGGGACTCTTCTTCACACTGTCCCTCAGGTTGGGAAACTTTCCTCTGGAGATAGTGGCGGCCAGGTTGGTTGGCAGGGTGTTCCACCCATATCCGCTCAGCCCTGAACACAGAGGGAGCTGTGGCGAGTGAAAAGGGTGGATGGACAGCGACTGGGAGGCGTGAGGAAGAGTTGGAGGGCACTGGTGGTGGTGGTGTAGTTGGTAATGCTGGAAGAGCGAGTGGTGACTGGGGGAATGGAGCTGCATCTGCTGCTGCTGTTGGTGGCAGATTTGATGTGTTGACTGTGAAGAAAGCATGTGATTTGGCGACAACGGTGGATGGTAGTGTTGATAGTTTGAAGCATGGTGTTGCAGCTGATGATGACTCGGTGATAAGAGAAGCTGGTGGTGGCTCGGCGAGTGCAATACGCGATTTGGCGATGATGGAGCCAGGTGGTAAGTTGGTGAGGGCGGAGCTAGCTGATGACTCGGAGATGGCGGTGCTATGTGGTAGTAGCTGGGAGAGGGAGAAGGAAGCAGAAGTTTCTGCGAATGGCAGCCATGTTTCGGCGAATGGGGGAGGGGATTTGGTGAGTGAAGAGATAAAGGTTGCAGGTGATGATTTGGCGTCTGTATTTGCAGTAAATTCTGGCTATGCTTTGCATGAGAGTGGGTCTTCCCAGACTTGGACTTCCCTTTGCCGGATTTGCCCTTACTGGAGCCGCTGTTGGGCTTTTTGGGGCTACAACAGAACTCGTGACTGTGGAAATAAGTAGTCATAGCTTCAAAGATTTATAAAAACTCAAAGAAAGCGTCTTTATTTTCTTATGTCACTCTCACCACATTATCTTCTTTACAGAGATGATCCAAGGGAGTAGCTGCTCAAAATCACTTGTGTCCAACCAATGTAGGTCATGCCTTTCCTTAACAACCAATTATCTTCCTTGTACATGACAAAGTTGGTATTCCTGCTCGTCCTCTCTGTGCAGTGTGTCTTGGAGTAAGGATACCTGTGATGTTGGAACATTAAAATACAATTCCTTCTTTGTGGGCAATGTCTCCATTTCTTCTATCTCCTTTGAATTAGAGCAGATAGTCCTGAGAAGCGAAGCATCCCCCTTTAGCGCAGTATCTTACACTCCTCTTCTCAGCTTTCTCCCCTCTGGAATTAATTGAACCTTTTACCATCTCTCAGGGTAACCGGGTCACAAGTAAGACAAAAAGGTGGGGTCCAAATAAGAAGCAGAAGGTTCCCTTGGATAAGTTCAAACCTGTTTTAGTCCTGCTTTCTCTCAGGATGTCTCCCTTTCATGAGCTCCAATGGAAGATTTCTCATTCCGTGATTACGCTCCACTTCAATGATCGGTCACTCGGTGTCGCCCATATTATCCACCTATGATGTTGCGGACGCCAGCTTTGCAACTGAAGTGTTGGTTGCTCTGTAGATGATGCAGTTTAGTTCATATAATCCAAAAGAAAAAGTAGAGAAAGTAAAGCTGGAGATTACTCAGATTCCTTTTGGTTTTCAGATTCATGCTGATTCCATCCAGAAGAAATAAAAGTTAGGAAGAGTTCAAACGTGTTTGTGATTCTTCATTTATTTGGTCTTAAATCTTCCTGCTATCATGATTTGATATAAAGCCACATCTCTGTGCACAATTCTCAGCCTCTCTGATCTTTCTATGCTGCCTCCCTCTCTCAGTTTTTGTCCCTCTCTCTCCCCAACTCTGCCACCCCCTATCCCTCTCTCCTGGTTTAGCCAATTAGGGACTTCCCCGGACTCCTGCACATGACAGCAGCCAGGCATGACTAATCGATAGGCATCGAGGGACAGTGATACAGAGCTGAGAGCTCAGTCAGTGTGTGTGTGTGTGTGTGTGTGTGGTCAGTGTACGGAGAGCTGTGATTGGTGGAGGGTGGTCCCTTCTATCAACCTTTGTCTTGTTCTTTTAAAGCATCACAAGGCAGACTGGGTCAGCCGGTATATAGTGTATGAAATGCCTGCTGTGTGTTTGTGTGTGTGTAACCCTACATGTTGGCCTACTTCCTTGTAAGAATGTGTGCTCCTCTCCTTGTGAGTATGTCTCCAACTTTAATCTTTGTTGGGGTGGAACAGCCATTTTAATCTAGTGTCACTTAAAAAATCAAGCATATACACACACATGTATACAAAGGTATAGTGGAGGTCTTGTGATGGTTGGGAAAAATACAAAGTCAGTTCATTGAAGCGTATTCAGGAGCAAAGCTACAATGCAGTAAACATCGACCTGACAGTAACTACTGCAAATGTCACTCCTCTTTTGGTCACGGTTAGAAATATATGGAACTGCTGGTTACTATAGAAACTCTATACTTTTTGCTTGACAACCACATCTCATCCAGTGTCTTTGTTCAGCAACTGTCAAATATTGGACGACTACGCCAAATGCTTTGATCTCTTGTGTCCTAATTAAAATACTTATTACGTTACTTCTATATGTTAATGTAATTTGATTACATTTTCTCACCCATGAGATTTCATCCCTCTTTGTCGTCATCTATTCGAAGGTGTGTAGTTCGATTCCAAGGCCGTCTTGGCCAAAGCGTGAAATATCCTTAAACAAAATACTGAACTATAAATTGGAAGTCCCTTACATGAGAGTTGCACCGCCTTCAGCATGAAAGTTTAAGATAGAAAAAGCTATTAAGTGTTATAATAATTGTTTTTTTATATATATCATACTTTTTTAATCATACTATAAGAAGGAGTTGTTTACTTCATTGAAATTTCACTGACAAGTGATCAGTGACAATTGATATTTTTTGTTAAAACGACAAGTCATTTGACTTTCAATCCATTGTTCAAGCTTCCGTTAAAGTATTTGTACATTTATATGAAACAGAAATCAATAAAATACTTAATATTTGTAAAATTATGAAAGGTCTATCTTTAATATCAATTTAGTTTTAGCTCCTGGCTTCTTCCAGTTTGTTTAAGCTGGTATTTAAGAAAGAGCAGCAGTTTCCATTGGTTTGTGTATACTCACACACACACACACACACACACACACACACACACACACACACACACACACACACACACACACACACACACACACACACAGACACACACACACACACACACACACACACACACACACACACACACACACTTACTGTATATGCTATGATGTACAATGCTCTATAATGTCAGCAAATATATGTCACAACTCGCCCCAAACCAACCTGATGACAGAGATAGGGAGGCAGACGGACAGACAGACAGACAGACAGATGACGGACAAAAAAAAGCAGCGCCCATGTAGAGAGCACGAAAATAGATGAAAAGAGGGTGAGGGCGGATGAGAGAAAGGCTGTTATAACCGCTCAGTGTGTGAGTGGCCTTGTGTGTGTGTGTTCCCTGTGTAAAGTGCTGCTAGCGCTGCAGGCTAACCGCTCAGCCAGGAGAGGATGAGCAAGGAGAATAGGCTGTTAGCATCACAGTGCTACATGAAGCCCACACTAATATATGGCTGCAGGGTGGGGTAGGAAGGGTGGGATGATGGTGAGGAAAGGTTGAAGACAAGAGATGAAGCATAGAGTGGGTATGGGGGAGTTAAGGAAGAGTAAAGGGTGAGGCTGAGGGTTTACATCTTACATTAGATTATGGTTAGGGTTAAAACACCGCAGTCCCATCAAGTTCAATCACTAGTATGCTCCTTGAGCTAATTCTCATGCGTGCTACTGTTGCAATATCCAAAGGACTGACAGGCTACATTCATTACATTAATATTGTTATGTATGAAACATCTGAGTCAGCGTGCCCACACCATCAGGCTCTACTTTCTCCCCCGCTCCCTTTGGACACGGCTCTTAGAAGAACTCTTAAGAAACACATAAAATTAGTCTATCGAGCGTGGCATCATTCATTTTGTTAAATGGCCTGCTTCATTGAATCCTCGCTTTATGTTGTGGGTCAGACTGACCTGGTGATAAAAATACAAGAAAAACAACCTATTTTATTTAGCGTCAAAGCTTTTCTGCTCCAAATTAATTGGTGTAATGGATATTAATTATTCTAGTGGAAAACACTTTTTAGACGCAGAGGAAGAGGAGATACTGAATATAAGGAGCTCCATAATCTCTAAAAATAAACACCACCTGTCTCTTGCTGTTAGATAAGTGTCTGTGTTTATTACACAATATACCAAATAAAAAATACATTTTGCTTAAAATTTGAGGAAATGCAAACACAACACTAACTTTTTCACCAGTGTTAAACCCAACATGTCATGCTGTTCTTTCAATTCAATTATCATTACTTTTACCTACTTAGCATCACTCTCAAATGCTTATCTGTGACTATGCCAAACATAATAAATGGGAATCGAAGGTGCTCAATAGTTTCTGCAATTTTGGACTGGGGCTCTATTAATTAGTTAGAAAATACTAGCAAAAATCATTAATAAAACATTATGATTCCCCAATGCCACTAGCTGCAGGGAGACAATATTGTGATAAAAGTTGTCCCCAGCAGGGGGCCTCAAACGCCACAGACACATCTGACAGGAGACACAAACACAGACATGATGATGCTACTCTACTGCATGCTTCCCTCATCCTTACTGAGATATTTGTTTCAGCAGTCTGATATTATCAGAACTGATTGACAGCATGTATGATATCGCACAATCAATGTCTAGCAGGATCCTAGACGAGAAGAAACATTTGTAGTAGGAAATACATGAGTTTATACATACAATCATGCCACAAAATGATGCACTGAAGTAATTAATGGAATTTGAAAAAAAGGCTGTTTTGTCTGTTGGTCTGTATCATTTTTCTTATTTGACACTGATAGGTAATTTCTGAGTGGTATGGTAAAAAATGTCCACTCCAGTGTGATGTAAGTCTAAGTACACACATATGAGGATATTATTATATATGGATAAGTGAATATGACTACAAATACTCTGTACTATATGCCAGCTTTATTATATAGTAACATATTTGATAACTAAATAATGTAATACACAGTGTTCAGCTCTATTATTACTAAAAAATACAAACTGGTTTAGCTGTTCTTGACTTAACCAAACCAAATTCATATTAAAATTGAAGCTGCATAAAGGCTGCAGAAACACTGACATCATATGGAGATGTAAGGTTATAGCCTAAGATCTTATTTATCATACATCACAACAACAGAAACACAACATCGCAGAATAAACCATTATTAAGATACCACAGTGTCTACACAGGTCGTGTCTTCAGACTTTACTACGTAGAGTAGTACAATACATGTGAAATCCATTCCTCCATTCACTCCATTGACTGTGTGTTGAACATCTAATTGTGTAGTGGACACAATGAACTGCAATCCAATACGATCTTTAATTATTCCAATACTGTCAGAAGCTATTATATGCTGTAATGGGATCTGAGCGTTAGTAGGGGGGTCAATAGGGGGATTCTTGTACTCTCTTAAGCTCAGGTGATCCTCTTCTTCTCACACTGATCTGGAAGCACTTGTGTGTGTTGGTTGGGTAATATCACTTCCTCAGGTCAAGAAACTTGGTTCAACAGGGAATGAGTACCGGTAGCTCATTCACAGTGGAGTTCAGACTACAATACTCTCTTGTTTCTCATCTGTTCCACTCTCACTTTATGGTAAAACCCTAGCTTGTAATCTTGTGCCTCAGTCCAACAAGAAGCCAGTCATGTTCTCTCTGTGTTTGTATTGTATGTCAAATAAGTTCTTAGAGATGTTGGGGATAAATTGGAAGCTGTGTCTTTCTCTATCATGATATCTACTGTGTCTGCAAACCTTGAGATCTGTTCCTCCACGATGTATGAACTGTTTTGTAGTGCTTGGAGATGATGCCCTTTGTCTATGGATGGCAGAGATTGATTAACTTCAATGAACACTTCAAATGACAAACCTCCAGTACTGTACAACATAATTATGAAGTGATTGCGCAATAATTCCTCCGTAATACAATGACACAAAATATTTTCCACAGAAATTACAATGATGATGATAACGTAAGGGCTGCAAGTAACAATTATTGTCTTGATTAGTCATTGACATTAAACTCAACGAAAAGTTGTGAAAAACGTTTAGAGGGCTATATTGTTAACAACACTTTAAGAATATGGAATCAGGGAATATTTGGCATTTTAGAGATAAAAATACTTCATGAATTATTAATTTACAGTTGCCAGATTGTTTCAGCTCGAAAAAAAAATCATTACTACAGGTAACGTCAGTCCAAACAAATCCATCATCATTATTAGACCTGCTCCAACCACCAGAGCATTTCTTTAAAATAACATTGGTAATGTTCTACAGCTCCGATAAAAATTAAGACACCACTCCAAATGTTCTTATATTTTGTATCTCTACCTGTAAGGCAGTCATTCCCGTATTTGTCAGTAATTTATAGAAGACATGTCTATAAATAAAACAAGAGAAAATTATAATGCTAAAGTGGTTTCCACGGCTGTACATTAGCCTTCCTAGTGACAGGCAGGTGTCCTCCTCCTTGAATCACTATCTGTTCTAATATCCACTTGTGTCTTCTCTGTCGAACGATGAAACTCTATGTATTAAACAATAATACAACTGTTAATTACTGCAACACATTGTGACTGCATGACAAAAGTATCACCCCGCCTGGTTGTATCACACTAGCCGATGTTGCTGTCATCGTCATTTGTATCTGAGTACAGTTTTCATGTGGCACCAGTGAAAGGATAAAGCCTTCAGTGGTGTTGAACCGTTCCCTGCTAATTACAGTAGGATAGACGGAGCTGTCGTTGTGTTGTGTTCAGCCTCATTAGTTAGTGGTCATATTAACTGATTGCTCTTCGTCAGCAAATCTGCATTGATTGTGTCAGCAGAGATAGAACATGTTGGAGGAAGGACCCTGATGGAGAGGGAGGAGAGCGAAATGTTGCGTGTGTGTGTGTGTGTGAGAGTGTGTGTGTGTGTGTGTGTGTGTGTGTGTGTGTGTGTGTGTGTGTGTGTGTGTGTGTGTGTGTGTGTGTGTGTGTGTGTGTGTGTGTGTGGTTTCTGTGGGAGAGAAACGGTTATGCGAGCTTCATCCCACACACAGAAGGTGATGCAACACCTCACACATTCTCAAGCACCACAGATCTAAAGCGCTACTCACTGCTGCGATACAATGCGTGTGTGTGTGTGTGTGTGTGTGTGTGTGTGTGTGAAACAAATGAATTCTAAGATTTTGAGCTGACACACTCCTCTACACTTGTCTTCTCTCTCTCTCTCTCTCTCTCTCTCTCTCTCTCTCTCTCTCTCTCTCTCTCTCTCCCTCTCTCTCCCTCACACACGTACACACAGCTCTGCTTGGTGATCAGCAGCATCACCATGACAACAGTTGACGCCGCCCGCAGTGCTGGCGAGCATCCGAGAAGGCGTTCATTGGTTACAACGGGCCATGATGGTCCGGGTGGTACACAATTTGCATAAGCCCCTCCCACTGATGACATCCGGGGATACTATTAGGATTTATTGAGATGAAAACAATGATGGATCTCTCGTTCTCTGATTTAAATTCAGTACATTTTAAAAGACATGATTGATAGGAGAAACAATTTCTAAACAGCCACACAACACAACAGGTAAGTGATTGTGAACTAGGGTGGGGGCAGTAAAGATCAATCATGGCGCCTTAAAGCTTTCAAACAAGTCTGAACATGTTACTGCTTCTGATTTATTGGTTTTCAAGCTGCTCAAATACTAATTTCCCTCTGATATGCATGCAGTGTTGCCATGGTAGAAGAGGTATAAGCACGGATTGTGTCCAGTTCTGTGGTGAATGAACACCAATAATGAGTCTGATTCCACATCCCATTATTTGTCTGTTTTTGTCAAATAAATGTACAGCCTTCCCTTCCCCTAACTGGCTTAATTTCTATGCATCGATGATGTATAGTTTCTGAGTGCGCAAAGAGGACAGCAGGAGGTGAACATTTGCAGTTATGGTGTGAAGAATTACAAAAATAGAAGTTGTACTTTGGTGTGTCACACACATCCCACTCAGTAACAGATGATCTATTAAAAAATAATGTGGCAGAAGCTGATTTAAGTTTTATAATACTCAGGTTTACTTGGGCACAGTACCCGAGTCGGGACGAATGCACCTAAACATGACCTTTTCTGCCCGACACACCACTGGAGCAAAGGAGATGTGTGCATGCACTGTGGTATCCCATGAGGCATGGGGAGAGTGGAAAGTTTCCTTGGGCAGCAGCAGGATAATCAGCCACTCTCTACAGGAGAGTAGGTTGATCTCTACTGAACACACGCACGCTGAGGTATTGGCTGAGTGTGTTACTGACGTGGCTAATCACCACCTTTATTTTATATAAATGACATTTCAATAACTCTAGCACACATGGTTGATTTACTTAATGTTTTACACAATTTCCCTTTTGATAAAAACTTAGCTGTTATACACAAGTTAACTCCTCCATCCTGTGTATTTCATTTTAATTTCTTTATAAAACAGTGAAGTGGTAAAGCCAAAGAGATAATATAATAGCAGTCTAACTAACTACCTGGTACCTACTATTTATATTTACTTCATAAGTAATCCTTTCCTAATAAAATAATCCATACCTGGGTCTGTCAGCTGACCTGATGTGTGCTCTTTATGTTGATGGATACATTATAGTATTTAGCAGGTAATGTGCATGATATATTGACAGTGTCCACTTTGAGCTAATAAGCTATCAGATTTCACT
Organism: Eleginops maclovinus; assembly: GCF_036324505.1. Taxonomy (NCBI): domain Eukaryota; kingdom Metazoa; phylum Chordata; class Actinopteri; order Perciformes; family Eleginopidae; genus Eleginops; species Eleginops maclovinus. The sequence goes on from NC_086357.1 coordinate 11,745,980, forward strand.
TAGAGTCCTAATCAATTTCTGATTCTCCCTCTTACTATCTATCCCTCTATCGCTGTCCATCATGCTCTACCTCCACTTCCTGTGACCACTAAACACCTCTTTAAAGCTTTTAGAGCTCTTTCTGAAAAGCCAGGAAGACTTTCATACCTCTGCTTTACTACTCATCAATTATACAGAGACAGGATTGGGGGAAGTGGGAGAGGGGGCCACAGTTTGTGTCTACAACAAACAGTGGGGCAACCAATGATATGTGAGAATTGAAGGCAATAAACTCAGGTGAAGATACAGTAAGATATTTTACACATATAAATAAGATATGACACTTTGCTAAGCTGCCCCTCTGCAACATAAATCCTTCATTCTGCTTATCAGCCAGAAAATTACACAGTCTTGACATTTTAAAATCAAAAGACAAGCTAAAGGTAACACTGGAGCAACCAAAACAGTCAGATTGAATAGCTCAATGCATCAAAACCATCATGGTCAGCGAGGACCCTGCAATAAAGTGGTTTCCCGTGAGATAAAGTACAAGGTTATGTCTGGACCTTAACATGATCCAGACCTCTACATGTCACAGCGTTTTGCTCTATATGGCTTATGTCAGAGGGAAGGAATAATGTGATTAAATTGTAATGGATGTTTGTGTGTGTGTGTGTGTGTGTGTGTGTGTGTGTGTGTGTGTGTGTGTGTGTGTGTGTGTGTGTGTGTGTGTGTGTGTGTGTGTGTGTGTGTGCGTGCGCAGGTGAACGATGTGTTCATTCTACTGCCAAATTGTAATCTGGCAATGACTCTGAAGGCTGAACATAGTTCGAAATGCGTAAAGCCATGTTTTTGATTATGGGGCAAAATCAGCAGATCCAAACCGCTTTCATCAAATAGTTGAAAAAACAAAAAACAACTCTCTCTCTCTGTCTACTCTCTCCCTACACCAACACCAGCTGAGTGAGTGTGTGTGTGTGTGTGTGTGTGTGTGTATGTGTGTGTGTAGTATAATGGCCTATCAGTCATGCAGTAAGTGCCTTAGACAGGAATATGGCAACACCTTGGGAAAACACTGGCCAATATGATTACTGCAAAACGGGGGGGGGGGGGGGTGGTTGGGTAAACTTTTTCCATGGGCTGCTGTGCTGTAAATCTGCAGACAACTGTAAAAGTGCTGCAGGACAGAAGATTGTGAGTGGCGCCCGTCCACTCAGGAGTTTTAATCAATAATGCAGTTTTGGATCCAGAGACATTACTGAATTTGTCATTTGCAGGACCAAAAGTATTAAATCATTTGAGCAGCGGCAGGAAATATATTGTCATCAAAAAGAATCACGACAATAAGTGTGTTTCCGTCAACTTGTGTCCATACCTTTGTTTTGGCTGATATGGAAGGATATTTAAAATGCAGCAAAGTGCCATGGATTCAGGTTTGGCTAATAAACAACGGCAAAGCATGCCATTTTAATTCACCAAAGCTTTCCCCCCTGACTAAAGAGATGTGAAAAATTTAGGAAACACAGGTACATCAATGCACAAAATAGACAGAAATTAATATTTCTGTTATATCAGCAGGTGGATTTGGGAGCTGGACACAATGACAGCCTATCACCTTTAAGCAGCAGCTTCCTTAAGGGTGGATACTTCACGTCAGCTTCTTCTCAAAACTTCAGAGTGCCAGATACAGGAGCTAAATATAAACCTCTAAAATTCATATCCAGATCTCAAAAATTATATCAAGGGCAGATGGTGCGCATTTTAAGAGCACAAAATAAAACTGAAAAAAAGGCGAAACTATCCATGAAACAAAAAGGGATTTGTGTGTCTCTGCTTTTGGATCTGAAGAATCTAAGGACTTTGATGCCTTTTTGTAATATTGGAAGTAGTAGGCAGAGTTGTCTTGCACAGATTGAAACTGTTCTTGCAGACAGTGGCTGCAGCATCAGTCAACATCACAGGGGCCTTTTGTAAAGATCCTTATAAAGTAAAGTAACCTGAACTCCTGCCCTGCTGATTTATGTTGATGTTGGTTTATTGATTTATGCAGGCTGCTGGGGTATAGACTGTGTTGGTTAACACAGGCACCAAAGTGTTTTTTACGACTCGTGTCAGCACAGTGCACCCTGTGTGTTGGACAAATAAATACTGGGGGGACAAACTAACTACATCCCTCGATGACTCAGCAAACTACTTTATTTTACCACCCAGGTAAACACTTTCTAAATAAAGCTTGATCTATTGCTATAATAATTATTGTACAGCATAGTGAAAAGTCATTACAATGCTGGTGTATTGGACTCCTAATAGGAATCATACTTCCCAAAGGTTAATGGTAATTTCATTGTAGAACTAAAATGTAGGGTTTGCGTTAAAGCTGTTTTTACGTATGTTGTGTGTTAAATGTTTTCCACGTAAAGAACTTTTTAGTTGAAGGACTTTAATTAAATTAAGGTAACCTTTATTTCCCCTCACCTCAACGCTGAAAGACACTTCTGCTGTGCAACTGATGTGTTTATTTTTCTTTCCTTTTGCCTTCTCCAATTCAAAAACTGTGATTGTCAGATTGTATAGAAGCCTATGAGAATTGTTTTTCTCATCTGATTTATTATTTAGTCATTATGTTGTCTTTAATATTAGAGTTTCAAATTGCCTGTCCATAATATCTCTGAGGATGCCGTGGCAGAAGGTATTGTTTTTAGGATGCACACATCAACTGTTTCATAGCTAGCATAGTGTGCTACGTGCATATGTTCTTTATCTACGTCGTACATTAAAAACTATAAATCCAACCCGATCCAATACATCTGGTTTATAATTTGTATAAAGGAGGAAAAGCCACATTATTTAGGATTCCTAAAGCTCATTGTGCCAAAATATAACAAAGAAACCATTTAAACATCACACGGTCCCTTTCCATGGAACTGATTTTGACTTCAGTGTGGACCTAGCATCTTGTGCCACTGGACTACTCAGCTAAATTAAAGCTTTGCCATGGCAACACACCAGCTCTGGGTCTCATAGACTATGCCTGGCCCATTTCCATGACAACCTTATCAAAAATCTCAACCCTCAACAGACCTGCTTCAACTTCCATTTAAAACCTGATGCTGCCCCAAGCTGCCTCATGGTGCTGGCTAACACACTGAAACTAGAGAATGTTAAGTAATGTAGTGTCCAGCGCCATGTACGGACTCACACACACACACAAAAACACACTCACAACAAAAACCCAGGTTAAGTTACATGCTTCCCACCCTGATCCACTACCACCCCTCAAGCACAACACACACACACCCACACAGAGAGGGTGTGACATGTGTGTTACCTGGCTCGCATTGATACAGTCTGTGAAGGCACTCCTCCTGGAGAAGAACGTAAGGAGCTGCTGCCAGCGAGACGAGGAGGTGGAGGGGGAGGAGGAGGCGGGAGAGGAGGTAGAGGGGGAGGAGGTGTGCGGATGTGCGAGCTCCTCCGAGGAGCCGCGCTTTGGCTTCTGTTTGACCCCTTGACCCCCGGACGACCCGCCCACCCTCGCACTGCGGGGATACAAGGTGTTGTTGCCAAAAATATAGTTCATCGTCTCTGCGTTCTGCACTTCTTTTAGACACACGAGATAGATATCATGTTGCAACGCCTCTCCACTGCTTCATCTCTGATTTCTCTCCTCTGAAGCTTTCTTTCTCTCAAGCTCTAAAAGTGTTGCTGTCAAATATACAAGTTGAGCCTTTATTTATTTTCAGTTTGTTCTGAAGATGAAGCTATTATTCATCTTCTCTGCTCAATTTTCTTTGATAATTATCTTTTTTATTCCCTTTTCCTTTCTCTAGCTCCCTCAGGATTGAGAGAGCAGCTGGCAGATAGAGAGACAAGGAGGAGGAGCTGGAGGAGGAGTTGGTGGAGGAGGTAGAAAGTGCAGAGCAGGTAGACAATGTCCTCCTAGAGTTGGAGCAAAAGTCGGTGTGTTGGGGTCTTTATACATCCACTGATCGGTCCGTCTGCCCATCTGTTGTTCCATTTGTCCGTCATCCCATCGTCCAGACTGGAGAAACGTCCAACATCCACATCTCTGTTAGTCCAAAATCTCCTCTTCAACTCCTTCCTCTCCTCTCTTCAGAGGGAGAGAGAGAGAGGGCGCGTGGGCCAAGCAACGACAGGATATGAGGATTGATTATTTAAAGGGGTTCACTTTTTCTCTCTGGCTTTCTCCACCCCACCTTTCCCTGACTCCCTCCCTCCTTCTCTCTAGTCCAAGGAGATGACCAGTCAATCTCTCTTCTGTCACTGTGTCTGCTCCCATTAAATATGGAAGGAAGCGTGGAGGGAGGTGGAAAGATGCAGGCGCGGAGGAGAGCATCTGAAGTAGGAGGATGGCTGGAAGAATCACTCTGCAACTCTTCGGTTTCTCCTCCCCTCACTCCTACATCTGTGGTGTCGCTCCAAGTCTCACTCTCTCTTCTTGTCGCTCACTCAGTATAGTATATTATTCAGTCTCTCTCTCTCTCTCTCTCTCTCTCTCTCTCTCTCTCTCTCTTCTTTCTACCTACTCCACACCCACTCTCTCTCTCTCTCTCTGTCTGTCTTTCAGCAAATTGTCTTTTCCAGTCTTTTATTGGAGCTGCAACCTGACGCCCCTTTCTCTCTCTCAGTCAGATATCATTACTTGTACAAGGCACGCCCCCAAATGCCAGCCAGCCAATGGCATAACAGAACCCCCCCTCCTACCTCAAATATACACACACCCTCAAAACATGCATGCACACACAAATGTAGGTAATGAAGCCTGTTGCAGGTTGAGGAGGAGATGAGGTGAAACAGCTAAATGCCACCGAAGTAGAAATTGAATGCTATCGGTGACTACCCAGATAACAAGATAAGTGAGTTCTATGTGCGTGTGTGTGTGTATGAAAGGGGAAGAAGTAAAAGTGAATTAAGAGAGGTGTCACCCAGTGTCAGCCTTTAACAAGGATTTACAGTGAGCTTTATATCAACATGTACGTGTGTGTCTGTTTGTGTCAATGTGCAATCATGCAATCGCTAATAACTTTGTTGTTTACACACGTGTGTGTGTGTGTGTGTGTCTGTGTGTGTGTGTGTGTGGTAGAGAGATCTTCTCCTGAGGCCGTTTCCGGACACTGCAGCACCCAGCTCTCCCACACACTCTCACTTACACACACACACAAACACACACGGACATACACGCATAGAGCACGTCTTCAGAATGGAAAAACAACAGGCTGTTGCTGGGTACCCACTGAGATGAAGAAAAGGGAGAAGACAGGGAAAAGAAGAACAGAAAGATACAACATGCATTACAGGCCAAGAGGCATGCAGTAAATTAGCTATAGCAAGTAAGAGTCAAATGCTAGCTTGCTTAATCAGGAGGGTCCTTTAGCTGCAGGCACTAGCTCACTTCATTAAACCAAACAGAGCTTTCTTCCAGCAGTATCCCCCAGTGTCTGAAGTGCACAGCTAGCCTACACAGCTAGCTTAGCCTCCCCGAGGATTAGCCACAGGTGGAGCAGGACCCCAGTCACAGCTTCTTCCTGTGTTTCCTTGGGAACTGTATCTATGGCAACAGCTTTCTGAGCCCTGGAATACACCTGGTGCTGGCTGACTCATGTGATGTTTGCTAAAAGCTGAATGTATGTCACTGAGGTTCCTTGTGTTGTTTTTAGAGGAATCCAATACGACGAAAGCTGACTCATATTTGACAGGGAAATATAGTGGGAGATGGATTCTCAGAGAAGTGTCCCCATAGTCAGGCTTTGCAAGAGGCTTCTGTGGCCAGCACTTAGCAGTCTGAATATAAAACAGTTACAGACCGAACAAGCTGCTACAAGTACACATATATTAACAGTCCTAATTCATAAAGTAGCAAGAAAAGAACCACGAGAAAGCCACTGAGCAACCTCGGAACCCTGGCTAATGTGGGGATTACCAACAAACCTGCTGCCTGAGAAGAAGTGGATTGCGACTGAAAAGGAAGCCAATAAGACATTGGTTGCGGTTGAATTGTTCCAATATCAGCTCTTTTCCTATCCACTATTCCTTGACTTCTGCATGAAACGTCACGGGGTTAAGGAATAGTGGATAGGAGAATTCAAAAGGACTTACGAAAAGAGACTTCGGTGCTTTGAGAATCTGACTGCACACTGTCCAACGTATGATGCGACAGCGGACGTTAAAAATGTGCGTCTGCTGTGGGGAAACTACAGTTTTCTATACAGCAGACTATTGTAAGACATCTAGATACTGGCACCCTGCTCTTATGGGTTTTTTTATGCTTTATGAACGGGGACAATAGTGAAACATATATTCTTCATGACCAAGGCTGGAATTGAAATAAAGTTAAGTGAAACTTATGCTTGACACCACTTGATTTATTATATCAGTAATCATTTGCCTGACAAGTTCATGGCCAGTGTCAACTCTTCGTCATTACAGCATGATGTTCATTTTGTAAATGTGTCATTCAGAATTTAGTCAAATAAACAATAAAGCAGGGAATGCTTTAGAGTGTGGCTACGTTAAGTTGGTTTAGTTGATATTAGAACTTTAACCCTTTCTAGGTTAATTGTAACTGTGTTTGGCTAAGAATGTCAACTCACGGTTGTTTTTAGCTCAACTCTCCCGTGTCATGACTGGTCCCAAAAAAACAAGATGTCAGCAGCCAAAATTACAAACTCAAGGCTTCAAAAATGTAACCTCCAAACCAGTGGATGACGTCTACAGACTGTGGTCATAAACCAGATACTGGAAAACATTGAAATCAACCTGATTATGGCAGTAAGTGAGAATATATCACATCGCAATCAACAGTTTAATTGTTCATCCTCGGGGGGACATAAATGTCTTACAATTTATTGTAATCCATCCAGCAGTTGTTGAGACATTTCACCGAAAACATAAGGTTTAAAATACAGTCTGGACCAAAGTGAAGGACTGACTGACAGTTTCATCCCCAGAGTCATTCTGCTGACATGGCTAAACAAAAGCATTGAGTGGTTTATTGCCAGGCAAAGGAAAATGCTTCTCACTTAACAGACTCTCTCTGAACCAACATACGCAGTGTGATAACTTAAGTTGCACAACACAGCATGAAAGCAACCCGAGCTTCTCGCCCACAATCAGTAAGGAAAGATTAAAACATCAATCAAGTTGTCCGCAGAATGAACACACTACCACCGGAGCTAGCATAAATTACAACTGAAACCATATCATTAGCATCTGACAGTCATTCTCTCCAACCGGTGTGTCTGCAGCCACCGTGACTCAAAATACAATACACTGCCATGACAGGCTGACACAGCAACAATTCAATGACTCACTGGCTACCTCACTGTTAGCCCTGCCTTCCTTTGCCTCTCTCCATCACTTTTACATTCTGTCTCTCTAGCCCTGTATCTCTCAAGTCAAATGTCAGCCAGTGAATGTCGGCTCTATTAATATTTCAGGACCAATTAAATAAAAGCACACATCATGCATGTTTAATGTGCGCCTGCAGAGAGAGCCAACTTTGCCCTTCTATCATATACAGGTAGTGATGGATAGCCTAGCATACAGATGCTGTGTTTGTTTGTTTTTTTAAACAGATGATTTACTACTCCCCCCACAGGCTGACCCGCAACCTATTTCATATCAAACCAGCGTGTACCAGACAGTCTGACCCTGTAACCCAGTAGCAATGCCGTTATGTAGGTTTAACCGTAATACAGACTAAAGGCTTCATTCCTACTGGTTTTAGCAGAGACTGGTTACATGTGTAGTTAAGGAGTAGTAAAATCAACCACATTTTATTTCTTGCCCTTTCATGTTGCCCTGGCTTGCCTTTAAATTTAAAATGGCTCTCAATAGGATTGTAATAAATATCGGCTTTGTGTTGTCAACAACCATACAGGTGCAGCTAGAAGCACTGTAAACCAGACGGCATGCAGATCTATACTGCGGTCTCTTCCACTGGTTCCTAACCATTTTGGCTCTCCCCCAGCTCTTCCATTAGATCCCTTTCAGATTCTGGTAAGGATCATTTTGAAAAGATATGTCAAGCTCCCCTGGTAAATAATGGGGATAAAGAGGCGTAAACATACATCACTGCAAAGCAAGCAAAGCACCGGCTCAATCCCAACAGGCCGGATCAAATGTTCAGACTCTCAGTGTCTGGCTGGGTTTTCTTCTGAGCTACGCAGCACACATTTACTCTGCACAATATAATAATAATGGCAACAGATCAAATGACGTCATGACACATAAAAGGGGTGTTTTTAGTGATTATGCAGCTCTATGGATATTTATACAGTTTGAGCTCTTGGTTTGATTGAATTTGTTTTCTTTCACCTCTAACATATTGTCATAAGGCTTAATTTGGCGGCACACTACTTACCAAACACCAAACTGCATACAAACAAACTTAGCTACTAGCTGTCGAACATTGCATAGCATTTTTGCAGCTCAAGATTAAAAAATGCTAAAAGAAAAGTAATTATTGAACTCACATCCAGCAGGCATCCAGAACCATTACTCGGGGAACACAAAAGATGGCACAAATAAAGGCAAAACTACAGTAAGGGTGATTACATATAAAAGGATGAGTGTTCAAGCTTTTAATAACTAAAAGCTACACTGTCCCCAAGTGTCAGATCAAGCTAGTTCCATGCTGTTGTCTGCAGCTCTATAGCTTGCTCTATCTGTCGGTCAGTCCCAAAAGATTTCCTTGACCCCTTGACGTTCCACCAAAGAGGTTAAATTTTACCATGGAGGTCAAGAGTTTGTGAGGATGCGTGAAATGCATGCATGAACGCATGCAGGTAAGTGGTGGCAGCTTTTGAAATCAGGCTTGTTTTATTAAACATAAGAAAAAATTGGGTGATCCATACAATGGATTGAAATCCAAAAATAAACCAGATTAAGGTAGACAGATAATCCTATCAGTGCCTTTTCATAAAGCTAAACTCATTAAAGAAATTGTTCAAACAAGCATCCATAATACACATACAAGAATTGATTTGTCTATTCATCCCTATGGCTTTCCATTCGGAGGCAATCACTACACAGCTGTTAAATGTTACAGTAAGTGCTGAGTAAAGGTCTGACTGAGTCCTTATTTCAACAACTGTATCGGCAGGAGGGGACAGTGATTCATTGGGGAGGGGATTGTCACATTGACAGGTTGATTAACATCAAGCAACAAATCTGTGTCTGTCTGCCTGTAATTCTCTCTTCATCCCATTTCTTGCCGCTCCCCCACCCTCTGTTTCTTTCCTCCCTTCCCTTATTACGTGCATTAGCCTAATGACTAAGAGCCACTAAGGTTTCTGTGTTGCCTACGTGATACTTACTGTTATATAAACTGTACTGTGTAATAAAAAGACAGCACGCAACCTTTTTTACTCCTCATTAAGTCTCTGCAGTGGGTATACATTTTATTGGTGAAGTCATTTAAGCAAAGTCATTTATACTGCCGCAGCATTTCCTCCTTAGTAAATACAGTAGATTTTCCAAAATGTCAATAAACTGCTTTTAATGTATTGACTCTCTTTATAAGCAATATTCATTCAATCAGTTAAATGCTCGCTATTAAATAGTTTGATTAATGAAGCCCAGTCGGCTCTTGATTTGACAGTGGTTATTTTTCTGCCTCTACTGCCTCCTGCAGTTTCCATGCTGCAATTACCAGGCGAGAGGAAGACAAAAATAGCTGCCTTTTTCAGATCTCAACTACTTTCTATACTATAAATACTTAAGACATAAGATACATGACAGGTAAAAAGACTTAAAAATGTAAAAAGCAGCACAATTTACAGACATCAAGGAAGACAAACTATATAATGGGTGAAAAGTAAACAAAAACCAAAGAAAATATCTGATGTTTCATTTCCTTTTTTTCAGAGAAAAATCAAAAACCTTATACGCAGTACAAAAGGAAACAAACTGTCAAGACAAACAGACGAAAAAAAACTGTTTTAGCATGCTCTATGTTCACAAGCTACAGAGAGAAAAAAACTGAAGGTTTCAGGAGACAAGAGTCGACACACTTTTATGATGAAGTACACTCATGTTAAAATATTTAGATGAAAACAAAGAGTATAGAAACTATACCTTGTCTCAGATATAAAGAAGATATCAAAGTGTCACTCTTTTCTGCCTTCCTTTGCGTTTATAGGAATATAAACGTGTTAAAAGTAATTTAGATGATATTCTTTGCACCATGTGCCAATAAGACATCTGCACTTTATCCATTTGCAGAATAGAAAGTGTCCTATTAACTATTTCATGATATTACTACATGAAATACTTTGTAAGAGTTTCTATGAAGTTGTGCAAGCATGGTGTCTGTGAATTTCAATCAATGCAACGACAGAGTCTGCACAACAGTCTCAAAACACACAACAAAAATGAGGATTAAAGGATAAAAAAAATGGACTGCATGCTCATACAACCTAAAACGTGAGGGACAACTGTAAAGGAACATAAAAACAACTAGGCTATGGAGGCATGCGACGGGCTCAGAGGCGGGATTACCTGGTAGTGGGCGTGGCTATGTGAATAGAGGGAGGAGAAAGGCGGGGCTGGGACTTCATTCAGCCTCTCCCCCTCTGGGTGACGCCACCCCTCGTCATCATACGGACCCTCGGGTGATTCTACCTACGATGCACAGACAGATCTCAGCATGGTGCAACACTCTCTCTCTATTTTGGGTCCTTCAGGTCACTGGTAGTCAAGGACAGAATATTGATTCCAACCATTATTGAGATAATAACATATTGACAAGGAACTGCCTTAAGCGTAACCTGGACAAACAGTGAAGTAGAGAAAAAAGGTTTGCAGTTGTGAGAGCAGTTATGTTATGCTTTAGAAGAACAAAAATATATTTCAGTTAAAATCAGATACTGCGGTGTGTGTTTGGAAACAAAGGGCAATGTAAGGGAGGGCTTTGAGTTAATACCGTTTCCTTCTTTGCTAAAGTTAGTTTTTTCTAATATATAGTTGCATTTTGGCTTTGTAGGGTAGAGTAGTTTAAAGATAGTCACAAGATGATATATATTCATTGATCATGTATACGATGTATTGACAAGAAAAAAAAAATAGCACTCAAATATATCACAGAGACCAAGGAGGGGTAAGTGAGTGAGTGTGTGTGTGTGTGTGTGTGTGTGTGTGTGTGTGTGTGTGTGTGTGTGTGTGTGTGTGTGTGTGTGTGTGTGTGTGTGTGTGTGTGTGTGTGTGTGTGTGTGTGTGTGTGTTGGTGTGTAAGAAGCAGGGAACATGCCCATGGGGAGAAGAAGGTGGCAGGTCCATCTGTCATACAGAAGCAAGCCAGATCCAGATCCTGGGGTCACACACACACACACACACACACACACACACACACACACACACACACACACACACACACACACACACACACACACACACACACACACACACACACACACACACACACACACACACACACACAGTTTGGCTAGGAGTAGTTCTCAAAATAACCTGAACACCTGAATACTCCGGAGGTTGCACATACATTCATCACAGCTCCTCATCACAGATTTGTCATACAGGTGATGAGCAACTTTAAAACTTTGTGAAGAGCAGTGATGATGATACAGCGGTACAGGCGAGGTTGTGGAGCCTCAGTGCTACTAAGGGAATGATGCAATCCTACAACGACGACAGCCAAAAACTCTTTAGCTGCATTTCCACAGACAACACACGATTACTGTGCATGATTGCAGTACAGTAAACAAAGATGGAAAGCTATATTGATGCATGGATGGTTAAACAAATCACTGCATCGATCAATATCACAGCCTATATGGACCCTCGATGACCCTCAGTAGTGAAATGTTTATGGATTAAAGTGACAGGAAGGTGGTGTCCAGCCACAAGGTGGAGCTGCATACCCACATTTCCTTCACCACAGTGACAAGATCCTCACTTCTGTCCAAGACTTTTCCAGCTGAAAAACTTTAAGCTCGTGCTGACTGACTCCTGAGTCAGACTTGGGATATGACTTGGAAGTGACATGACGAGAAATGACTTGGAAGTGACAACTCACCCTAAATATATGCACACACACACATACACACTCTACTACTACTGACACATGAGTGTTTATATAATAAAAAAATACACTTACTAATAATCACTCATGCCACAATGTACAAAGGATGACATATCAGTGGGGGAAGATACAAATAAAAAAAAAATGGAGGAAATGAAAGAAAAGAGCCAAGACAATGAAAATGAGAGGAAATTAAGAAGAGCAGAGAAATCCTGGGACATTTTAAATCTTCCTGTATAATGTCTGTAAAACCTTCTGTGGCTAAGGGTTTTACAAACTGTGTTTATTCCTAAGAGAATGAAAGAGAATCCACAAGAAAACCACTGAGTTAATGTCCATTTGATCCCCTTCTTTACTACCATATAATTCAATGTGGTAGCAGATAATGTAATATTCTAAATTTGCATATGCAATTTTAGTGCAATATGGACAGGCTTTTGTTAGTTCCCTCATATAAAAGACAAGAATTGTGATTTACTAGACAATACGAACACCTACAATCAACAAATGACAACAAAAGATGAACACATGATGAAGCATAATGATGTTTGCGTTTTCATGTTTGGGAATGAGTGTGTGTCGGGGAAACAAGTGTGTGCGCGTGAAAAAGAGAGTGTGTGTGTGTGTGTGTGTGTGTGTGTGTGTGTGTGTGTGTGTGTGTGTGTGTGTGTGTGTGTGTGTGTGTGTGTGTGTGTGTGTGTGATCAGAGTGATGTAAGCGCTAATCTGCAGACAGATACAGCCCAATCAACCAAAATAAAAAGATTACCAGGCTCCCTGCGATATTATGAGTGTGAGAGAGAGATAGAGGGGGGGAAAGAAAGAGACAAAGAGAGAGGGAGCCAGACAGACACAGACCGAGTGCAGAACAGAGATAGTAATGGGCCTCTTTACTAAAAAATGGGACGAGGATTTGACTGAATCCCTGTGCGCACAGCTCTACGAAAGTATTCTCCTGGTACAAAGAAAGGCTCTGTGCGTGGAAGGAAATGTAGGCCAGTATCCTTGACTTCTAAGTGCATACAAAAAAAAGACCTATCTAAGTCTGGAGCCATAATGAAACAGGTCTGCATTTAAACAGGAGCTGCCTCTGCCACCTTGACCAGAGACAAAAAATATGTACAACTAATTATAGTAGACATGAAGCATATCACCACTGTGGGCTAAAAAATCTCTTATCTTTAACAACTCGTCTTTTCAGAGACTATGACAAACAGGCTTAATTTAAGCTTGACTGCATTACCATTTTGCAGTCCATTCAGTGGTGTTCAAAAGGAAGTTTCAAAAGCACAGAACTGTAGTCACTTTAGAGTCAATTTAAAGAGGAATGAAGTGTAAATAAAAAACAAATCCCACCTCAAAAACTGTGTTTTTCTCTGAAATTGCAGATGAATTTTAGGGCAGGTGAAATGCTGCTAATTATTTTTTTTCCAAAAATATTTTTTGGGGCAGAGAGGGCCTTTGTCAAAGATATAGTGTTGAAAGGGGGAAATAGAGGCCAAGGCCTGAACATTTCTGTGTGCTTGGGAGTCGAATCTGCATACTTGGCACTGGACACATTTTTTATGAACATATTCAATTAATGTTATTCCTAAAAATGTTCTAACCGAACGCATCACTGTATCATTTCCAATACATAAGTTTGGCGTTCTTAGTCAGTCAACCTTGACTTGAACAACAAGAAATTAAGTGTTTATGGGGCAGGAACATTATTATGTATATCGTATTTTTCTAGTAAGCACTCAAGTCCTTTGAACTGTGCGATCCCATCAAACATAGCTTTAGGCCACAGCTACATGTGCCCAAAACATATCTGGCAAAACATTTTTAGTATAAAGCAACAGCGTTATGAGGAGAACATACTTTAACTTCTAAATTGATTTAAAGAGACACTACAGCAAATAAAAAAAAAAAAAATAGAAGCTTCATATATTCTTGTTCGACTGTTAAAAGGTTGATTTAAATATTACATTCTGTAACAAGGCAGAACTTGTTTACAGAATGTACAAGGTTCCGTACGTTATTTGTCAATTCAACAATAATCGATTGATGCTGTTCCTCAATTATGTTCAAATTGACTTAAAAAATAATGAGCTCAAAACATAAATAAAATGCGAAAAAAAACCTGGCCCCACGCATACAGCAACTGTCAGAATACAGCAAGTTATTCTGATGCAGGGATTGACAGACTGACAGGATGTAAGGGGGAGACCTGAGCCATGCATGTAAACACACAAAGGCAGGTAGACAGCTGACGAGATGGGAGACTGATTGACAGTGTCAGTGTAATGTGTGTGTGTGTGTGTGTGTGTGTGTGTGTGTGTGTGTGTGTGTGTGTGTGTGTGTGTGTTAGGCAAACTGATGAAAGAGCCTTAGTTACCTGAGCAGGCGTGATGTGTGTGTGAGTCACGTATCCGTGAACGTGTTGAATCTGAGACAGCTGCCGCTCCGCCACCTGAACCAACTCTGCGCCACGCAGGTCACCGTGATGACCCAGAGATCCATCCCTCCCCAGAGATTGATCCCTTTCTCTCTCCATGGTGCCGGCACACCCTGCCTCTCTTCTCCAGGTCCCCCTTTCCCTCCAGGTCCCTCCTTCTCTCCCCTCTCTCCCTTCCCTTCCCTTCCTACCCAGGGTGCCTCCGCCCCTCCCCAATGTGCCTCCGTCTCTACTTAGGGTCCCCCCCCCCCCTCTCCAGGGTACCCCCGTCCCCTGCCAGGGTGCCTCCGTCCCTTCCCAGGGTGCCTCCATCCCTTCCCAGGGTCCCTCCGTCCCTCCCAAGTGTGCCTCCGTCCCTCCCAAGTGTGCCTCCGTCCCTCCCAAGGGTTCCTCCGTCCCTCAGTTCGCTGGCTACTCCCATGTGATGCAGAAGGCAGGGGTGATGGTGGAGTTTTGGGGCACCTGGTGACGCCCCTTCTTCTTCTTGACACCGATACTTCTATGGTAGGAAAAGACGAAGAGGAGGAGGAGGAGGAGGAGAGACACCAGAGGGTAAAGAAAAGCATAGGAGAGGGACAGAGAGAATGGAGATGGTTGGGAAGACGAGGAGTAGGAAAACAAAGACAGAGGAAGAAAGAGTGTTAGTTCTGAAGTAGAAAGATTTATTCGGGCTGGAAAAGAAGAAAGTAAAAGTGTGAAATTGTAACGAGCATATAAAAGAGCGTAGCAGAGTGTGTGTGCGATGTAAACGTGTGTGATGAGATATTTATTTTGTGTGTGTGTAAGCACATGGTGCAGTCCAGGTGTCCAACCAGCATGGTCTTAATTGTTTCCTGCACTGTACATATGCGAATGCACAACACACACACACACACACACACACACACACACACACACACACACACACACACACACACACACACACACACACACACACACACACACACACACACACACACACACACACACACACACACACACACACACACACACAGCTAAACAAAGACACACACAAGAGAAGACTTCACTTGAAACAGAAGTTTATAGGCAAAATGAGGCAAAACTGAATGAGGACAGCGAGCGGGAGTGGAGCCTGCCTCAGGGAATGACTGTTTCTTCCTCTCCTCCTCATCTCTCTGTACCTTCATCACGCCGCTTTGCCTTCCACATCTCCGACTCGCACTACAGTAACTCTCACTGTTTCCCTCTCCCACGTCTCATTCCCCATTCTCACGCACTCCTCCTCGCTTCTCTTCATCTTTTTAAAAATAATATTTGATGTTTCTCTTTCTGCTTTACTGGACCGGGTAAAGGGAAAAGTTTGTGAAGCTGAGGAGGCAAGGACGACAGGTCTTACTTTTAAATCCTCAACATTGTGATTACATGGTGTGTGACTGTCTGCACACTGAACACACACTCACTCAGAAGTGCACTAATGAGGTGAATTATGGGAAAATCGTTTATCAAGTGTTAATTATTCCATTTAAATGTAAATGACTCAGAAGAGAAGATTCTGATAAAGAGAAGGAGATGATTCCCAGGAGGACTTTTAAAGCTTCAAGGAAATTGGATAATTAGTCTCTGATCATATCAACACCAATTTATCGGGATAATTTCACCTAAGACACAGGTAATATAATGCAGTTAGAAAATAATCATACATTATCCAAGTAGAATCTAGTAACTCATTTCAAGTATGCTTGACTTTAACCCAAGGTTAATGGGAGAATTAACTACAAATGCAAATGCGTGTATAATGTGTGAAAAGCACATGTAAAAAGGATTTGCAGCACTCGCATGGTAAGACTATTTGTGTCTGCTAACTGCACGGCATTGTACCACAGCTGGACACTTGGAGAGCTAAACCGGATCAGAGCCTGAAGAGGTCAAAACAAATGCAGTAGACATTTTAAGCTTAAATGCCATGTCAAACATAAATGACATTTTTTTAGCAGCTTGAACATTACAAATGATCAGACGCGGATTTGTTTGAGGTTCCCTTAGTTAACCTGTAGTGCGTGCTTGACCATAAACACACTTTACATTGAGCCAAAAACAGAGTAACCACATTCCTGTACACACAAAAATAAATGAAGCCTGATATTATACATTGGTTATCTTTATGTTAGCCAATGTGATGTCATTGTCTATTTAATAATATGTAACTAACACTTTTGCACGTTCAACTTCAATAAATTGTAACAAGCATTCATTGTCATTTTATCCATTTGTTTTTCGGGCCACATTCTGATTAAGGGAATAAAGGAGATAAATGTGAGCCTAACATGAAGGACAATTCAACAAAACTAGAGCTCAATATACAAAAATGTGTCCAAATACACAGTATTACTGGTTTGTGGCAATC
Organism: Eleginops maclovinus; assembly: GCF_036324505.1. NCBI lineage: Eukaryota > Metazoa > Chordata > Actinopteri > Perciformes > Eleginopidae > Eleginops > Eleginops maclovinus. Next base: position 11,762,824 of record NC_086357.1, read on the forward strand.
ATAGTGGTTAAAGTCAGATATGCAGCATCTCGGAGCTGGAGTAATGTTAAGAGTGAGTGGTCATAGAGCGAGCTGAGAGGCTAACACAGCTATCGTATACAGACTTCATGTAGCCTAAGAGAGGAGATGGATTATCCTCCCCTACAGAGAGCCAGTCACACAGACTGTTGTCATTAATTTGACATTCGACCTTTTGGCTTAATCTCTCTCCAGGTAGTTAACACAAAGCTGACCTCATTGCTACTGTATTCATTTAAAACCTGAACTCACTGTAGGCAAACATTTAGCTTTGGGTAAAGAGGTCATGTCAGGGTTAGGGGTTCAGACAAGGGTCGGCATTAGACATGTTGTTACAATAGATTAGGTTAGGACAAGCTACCATTTCATGAATTAACTGAAAAAACGAGTGAGCCTATGAGATTTAACATAGAGTCCCCTCTGTGTATCTACATCAGTAACTACACACCCCACAGACTTAATTAATATCTGTCCTAAGAGAGACATTTAGACGTCTTTTCTTGGATCCAGAATGTTTAAAAAAAACACTGTTATTAGTAGAATAAGTGAAAACCTGTTTGAATGATTAAAGATGAAAGAGAGCAGTTGATTCAAGATGTGTGATGATTCATAGTCCACTGACTGACAGCAAGACCCTTGAAAGATTGAAGCCGTTTCTCTACATTGACCCTACGCTGCAGCTGGCTGTCATTTATTGTCCGCTACAAGATGCTCAATCTATTCTTGAATTTGTATTTTAGGTCAGAGCAGCTGCTTTGCACAGGAGAGTATGTCTGTGCAGAACAGTATCAGCTAATTCATACAAATTCAAGTAGACGTGGCTGTGTGTGCTCTCCCCCTGCCTCCCCTGCTGCACGCTTTAACCTCATTTAAACCGAGATTGGGAGCAAATGCTGCTCTGACAAAAGGAACTGATCTGAACCCTTCTCATGACCTTCAGCGCACTTCATTTCTTCATCCCCTCTCTGCCTGATCTTTTCATTCAGCCTCGACGTGCCAATTAGTCAGAAATGCCTCAAAATAATCTTGAGATTTGTGGTTGAACAGCCAGGCACTAAGACCCTGAAGAGACCCTGGCTTACAGTGTTGTCACAACACTGATGCTACTGCCCTCTGCACTCACACACACACGCACACGCACACACACACACACAGTCAGAGTCCTATATTTGGTGTTTCATTTTCCAATCACACACCTCTTCGTTAATTAATGCTTGAATGGACAGAGACTCCAAATATGTCTCTTTCTTCATCGGAGTGTGTGTATGTGTGTGTTTCAGAGCTTTCCTAATCAGGACTGCAGATAGCCTGCATAGAAACACACACAGACGCACAAAATTGGACACACACGTGCACACTGCTGCTGTCATGTGTTAGTGTGTCAGCCAGTCTTGCGTAGCCGGAGAAACGTGACTAGATTGGAAGCAGATTCAACCTCCTAGTACATGTCTACATGATGGTTTGTATCTCTATGTGCGTGCGTGCGTGCGTGCATGCGTGCGTGTGTGTGTGTCAGAGTAAAGCCAGGCGTTAGTCACGCTTGGTGAGATATGAAAGAGCAGGGGATCCTCCGCCGTAAGGGGCTTCTCACACACACACGTGCCTTCATCTCTTTCTCTGTATCTTTTCATTCTCTCCATCTCCCACATCACAGTCTCTCTCACGGTGTATCGCCATAAAAAACAAAAATACTTCTCGCCAAAGAACCAACATCAGATAACAGCTGATGATCGGAGTCATTTGGCATCATAAACAATGAGACAATAATGAACATTAATGGTTTCAAACATAAAGTTAGTCAAACCAATTGTAGTAAAAGGACACAGGAATGGAACAACATTGTGTTGAGAGGATTTCATTCAAATCTAACACGTTTTATTTCCCACCTACAGTACATTTAAATATTTCCTAGATACAATATATGATTTATTGATTCAGTCTTCAGAGGATGCTTTCATTCCCCATAACAGCTTCCTCTCTGATACTACATGGTGATGTAATATCACTAAACGGTAGAGGGCTAGTGAGAAAATGAGGTCAAAGTCAGAGTTGTACAGGCACCACTCACGACGCAGATGCAGTTTGAAAACACTTAAGAAATTTAAAAAAACTTTAGCATCTACAGTAAAATCGTACATCAGCAAAGAGCTCATTTTGTCTTAAATGTCGAAAATATTATATGATATATAAATAGAAAACAGCAACATCTAATTAATTATTTTAAATGTTATAGCATAGCTGAGTCAACCTACATAATTAAATCAATAACGGGTAGTTGAATTAAAAGCAAGCAAAACATTTCTTAAACACAACTTCAAACATGTTAAAGGAAGTGCATAAATGTGTAGACATAGTAGAAAGAGGAAACTTCACCAGAGCAACAGTCAGTAAAGACTCTTCAATAAAAATAAACAGACCTGAGCAGAAGGAGAGGAACAGATTTATCTGTTTTGTTATGTGTCTGACCTAGTTGAGGTGTTCTTGATGTATCTTCTTGGGCACTTAAACCGCCTTAGCAATGGACACTCTGATTTCCATCTTACAGTAACTTTAGATGTGATTTAAATCAAACTTCATATGAGTGTCGAGTTGTATCAATTCCGACGACAATTCAGACAAGATATTCAAGTACAAGCGTTTTACCTGAGTGACAAACCAAACTATCCTGGAAGGAAGAACTCACTCTTTCAGTTCAGCAGAGTTAGCCTGCCGTAAATAGCAATGTTTTTCAGTAGCTGAAATGTGAACTATTTTCGATAAAAGGTAAAACATAGGGAAGAATATGTTTATATTTGATCTTGTCAAACATTAAGTTGAATGTCACCTGCTGACCACTTTTTTTGTATTCTTTAACGTATTTCTGAATGATTAAAAAGCATGTCCTCACACTGATGATGCCACTCGACAGGGAATAGATTTGTTGTTTTGTTTTCTATCACAGCTATACAGCCACGATTGTATGATTGTTTTGATATTGGTAATTGTATTTGTTGTAATGCAAGGACAACACTTCATGTAGCTGCCTCACATTCTATGTTCTATGTTTTATGCTACTCTTCTCATCGATTAGTTGCCATATTTTTCCTTTTAGTTTTAGTCGATATATTTGGAAAAAACTTTTAACTACATCTCCATTAAACACAATGTTTGACGTGGTGCTTTTGCATGATCCATTGTTGAAAAACTCAGTTATTTTTTACATCTGTCACATATATATCAACTAATGTTAGAAGACAAATAATTTCTTTAGTGGAGGAAAGCCCTGCTAGTTTTATTTTAACAAGAAGATGCAGACACGTTGAAATATGTGAATCAAGATAAGTATTGCCTGAACCCAAGCCAACCCTGATGTATAAAGAATAATGTCCAACACAAAGACCATCTATAAAGCTCAAAAGCTCTCAGGAACATCTAATCATCCTCAGGTCACACTCTCTAGTTACCCTCTCTAGCTAAACTTGCAGAGGACAAAAACCAGCGCTCCTCCTGTGACATACTCGTGACTCTCTCTCTAAAGCTCCAGTTGTCTTTCGGCCAGCCTCTATCTAACAGGCTGTCATGGTGAGGTGATGTAACAGGACAGAAGTGAACTTCATACAGTTGATTATGGCCTAACTGCTGAACTGGACAACAGTTCAACACCCATTGCATTCTCATATCCACAGATACACACAGTCCAGTGGCCTACGCTCTCTTCTTATACTACAGCACTCAACATGAATTTCTCAAACCAATCAAATCACCCTCTTCTGTGGTTTAAACATGTCATATTAGATTTGCCGCAAAACAAAATGTACATGTTGACATGACATATACATTTTTCTGTGAGTCTTTCTCGCTTTATTTCTCAAGATCATGACCAGTTTTCAGTACGTTGTTGAGGCAAGTTTATGGACCCGTTTTATGGAGACATTTTGGTTTCGCTGTGTGTTTTAAAGGCTTTTTCAAAGATGCAGCACAGAGTAGCAACAGTTCCTCCACATCAAAGGCACCGCTCCTAAAGCACTTGGTTGGAACTTTAATATTTCATGTGTTGTTTTCTACTCAACTGTTTCAGAGTACTTTGCAAGAGGATCATTACCAATTTTAGCCTTAACTCATTCACTTAGAGGTTATGTAATAAGTGGGTTTACTTGTAAGGGATATGACAAAACTCTAGCGAAGGGTTGGAGATGACAGATCTCTTCTTTTCCTTTCCTTATTTGAGGCAGCTTCAACTACTTCAATGTGAATTTAAGAGTTGTTTTGAATCGTATGTTTATTGTTCAGGGTCATCACAGAACTACTTTACGTACAATGCAGAGCTTTTTTATTTTGGCCTTTTGCCGTCGGACTGTGTGAGGAAAATCATTGCACCAACGCAAACACAAGAGATCTCACAACCTCCACAGCACTAAGTGGCTGCAGAGTTTGAGTCCAACAACTTTCAAATAGTGCTTCACCATCCACTGTGCTGCCACAAACTGATCTACATGGTCAATGAATGAAAATAAATCCACATTAAGATACTGATGCTGGATATTTAACCTCAATACTATTTTGGTAATGCAAACTGTAATTCGTTTTTTTCCCTAAAACAAGCCTGTGTAAGTTCAGCTTGTAATATTTCATATGTTTGGCTTATCCGGACTGAAGTGTTTCCGTAACGTTGGGAATGTTTTACGGAACAAATACAATACAGAAGCTACTGACCCTCTCCCTAAAACAGCAAAGAAAGAAATACATCACTTCTTTGGTTTGAGTGCCAATGTTTTCAATTGGTAACATTACTCAAGACATTTTCTTTCAGAGGTTTGGTCTTCCTTCCCAGCGCCTTTCTTCCAGAAAAAAATGCAATGTGCATGCACATGTTATATTATAAAAAAGAAGCTGCATCGTTTATCATTTTTTCCCTGCCATCGATATCTCAACACTGTTTCACCGGTGTCCATCGCCCACTTTGATTTTATAATCTGTTTGAAATGTAATACCTTCAGCTTTTAGACTGTTGGTTGGACCAAACAAAACATTTTAAGATGTCACCTTGTGAACTGAGAACTTTTGAGGGTCACTTTTTTAATATGTTAATGTTTGTGTAGGCTAAAAATAACTTACAAGTTAGTCAATAAAGTTGAAAAATTATTCAAATTGAACAAGGACTAATTTAAACGTTGCATTCTTTCTGTGCTTTATAATTTCAATATATTTACAAAATAATGCGTACATTTTACAGGTACATTCACATATCAGAAGAATCAGATACTATGGTTGCAGCAAGAAAAACCTGCCACACACACACACACACACACACACACACACACACACACACACACACACACACACACACACACACACACACACCTCTCTCACTCTCTGTCTCTCCTGCTGGCTACTAACTCTCAACTTAGTTTACCCAGAGTCCCTTGAGAGGCTTAGTCATTACCCCTTTCTCTCTGTCTCTCAGCACATTTTGCCTTACTCAAGTCTCTCTCACTCTCAATTACACTTTACCTTTACCCCATGTCTCTTTTGCTCTATTTCTCTCTCTCTTTCTCTCTCTCTCTCACACACATGCACAAACACTCACACACAAAAGTCTCTCTACCTACCTTGCATCCAAACATCAAAGATATGGTGTTGTTGGTGCATGCTACTTTGCAGTGGCACAACATGTGGCTAACGTTAGCTAGCTGGTCCCGCGCTGGGGGGGCATCCTAGTCCTCACACACTCACACACACATCCACAACACACATACACATGCACAAGCATGTGTAACATTAGCGTCGCTCCATCCTGTCCCACACTCCACCACTCTTCTGCCCCCCCCACCGCCTGGCTACGGTCCTCAGCTGTGGCAGGCCAGCGTCCTCTCCCTCTCACTCTTCACTGCTCTCATCTTCATCATCATCTTCATTTGTGTAATCCTCATAGCTGGTCAGGACGCAAGAGGCAACATGTTCACTGGTGTCGTCACTGTGTGTGTGTGTGTGTGTGTGTGTGTGTGTGTGTGTGTGTGTGTGTGTGTGTGTGTGTGTGTGTGTGTGTGTGTGTGTGTGTGTTTGTGTGTGTGTGTGTGTGAATCTTTAGAGCACGTGTGTTCTCAGAGTGTTGTTGTTGTTGTTGGTGTCAGCATGTGTGGGTCAGTCTGTCTGTGTGCAGGAATAAGTGTGTGTGTGTGTGTGTGTGTGTGTGTGTGTCAGTATGGCTGTAGTCTCTCCTGTCCTCTCTGCAGCAGCAGTCCCAGTCCTCTATCTCCCCTCTCACTCTCTGTATGAGAGTGTGTCTCTCTCGTTCCATCGCTCCCCTTCTCCCTCTCTCTCCCTCTCCCTCTCTCTCCCTGGCTCGCTCTCTCTCCCTCGCTTCGCTCCACTGCCTCTCTTGGCCTGCATCTCAACAGCAAGATCAATGAGAGAAAGAGGAAAGACCTGCACACAGAGGTTGAAGGCAAATTAAAAGTCTGACGTCCTCTTCCTTTTTTTATACCTTCAGCAGTGATGCTCTGCCTTGTACATGTATTGCCATGTTCTAGTAAACACCCACACTTACACACATACACACACACACCCACCCACATTAAAAGGCCAACTAGGAGGGGAGTCCAGTATTAAAGGGGCAAATGAGGACTCACTTGACGAAATATGACGTTGGTGCAGGGAGAACAGTAGAAAGACAATGTTGTTACATCATCCAGAGTCCGAAGCCACGATCTCCCAAACACGCACACATTACAGGGGTGACTTGGTCAATTGATATTTCAACAGAGTTGTTAGGCTGACGGCGGAAGGACGACTTTGGAATGAGTTATTTCAACCACATGTGACCGGGACACAGTGGAGAGTGAGAATGAGAACAGTCATTAACAATAAGCCAGCACCGGAAAGGATTTTGGACAGAACTCATGCATACATACATGAGGTTATGTAATGTTAAGTAATGTCCCAGGAAAGTCAGCTTGGAAGATAAGTTTCTATTGTGCTGCAGACAAAAATGGGACAGGTTCAACTTTTTGCAGGACGACCCCGCATCTTTTTTCTGGAGCCCCCTGCTGTGTCCCCATGTTGGTCTGACTAAAATTAATGAGAGCTTGGCCTTTTCAGTCAGGCTGAATCTGGACTAAGGTGTTCACGGATCTCTTTATTGATGGTACAATTGTGTGTACAAAACTCTACTTAACCACTCTTTATGCAGCTAACTATTTAACACCTGGATAATGTTATTTAAAAAATGTGCATACAGCCCCTGAAAACAATTAAGAGACCAATTCAGATTTATAATTTTCTCTTGTTTAATTATTTATAGACATGTTTTTGAGTGAAATTATTTTGTATTATTTTGGATGTGTTGTATAAACTACTGACACTTTTTCTCTGTGTTGGAATTCAACAGACACTGGAATGGCTGTCATACATGTAGAGATAACAATTTAAGTAAAAATTTGGAGTGGTCTCTTAATTTTTTTCCGGAGCTGTATATTAAAAAATTGCTACAAAGGGATTGTTGTAAGGCTGTTTTACTGTACATTTTAAGGTATGTGTTATATAAACATTGCTACAATAGCACTATTTCAGTCCTATTTGGAGACGTTATTACAATTTAGGATTATATAATATGCTATTAGTATATAAAAGAAGACTACCGTACGTTGGCTTAATAAATCGCAAATCAGTAAATCAAGTCAAAGTTTATCAAACATTAGGTTTATATACAGACAAACCGTTAACACTTTATGGTGTAAAACACATTGTGACCACAGCATGATCAGTCCAATTTAGTGTGAATCTGTCAACATGCTAACTATGTGAACTTGCCAGTGATTGGTCATTTAAAACAGAAATGACCAGGGATGAGAGGATTAAAGGAAGATTCAGTATAGGGCAGAGGAAGTCAAACAAGTCAAAGCGCCCTCGCTCTTGATGCTGCCGGCTGGGCCATCTGGACTATCACACATAGCAACACATCCCCTCAAACAGCAAACACACACAGTAGCCTCTCCGCGGTTGTCTCTGTCTTCTCACCTCCACTAGAAAACAAACAACACAGCATGGAAGAGAAGAAGACAGAGCAAGGGAAACGCAGTGCAAGAAAGCAGAGGCTGAAGCCAGAAAGAAGAAAAAAAAGCAAACAGGGTGATTTTAAGGTCACGTACATGTTATCAGCAGGAGGGGGAAGGGAAAGTGGGGGAAGGAAAGATGATACTATACAAAGGTCACCAAAAAACACAAGCGGTCACTGATAAAATGATCGATCCACAACCAAAGATAATGCTCCAACATGTAAAGCTGGTAATCAGCAATGAGTTATTATTTTCAGAAGCTTTTCCAGCAGATACAAGATGCGCAAGCCTGAAGGAGCCAATTAAGTCCAGAAGCTGATGCAGGTAGACAGGTCATATAAATAATGCAATGGCATGAAAGGTTATTCTGAGCACTGCAGGGACCTATCGTCAAAAAACTCCTTATGCAGAAACTTACACTTGTACAACTTTGTGTGTTCTGTGTACGCCACCAACTATGAATGAATAATTAATGCAGCAAACATGTTGCAAAGCTTCTATTGGCTGTGTGCACCACATTACTAGGAAGTATTCTTTAACTAGACACAATTTGTAGATGTTTCGGTGTGCTGTGCTGATATTTCTTAATATTGGATGTTATGTATTTATATTATTAGCTATACATTTCAGGTAACTTCAAGGTTCAAGTGTAGTTATGGCATTGAAAATCTTAGGTCCTGAGCTCCTCCAACAGTGCAACATAGTATAGAAGGACATAAGACAAAATAATAATAAAATAGAAATAATAAAATTAAAGTGCTGAATGAATAGTGAATAGAATATTAACACAATAACATAAATTATGCTTGGCATTACGAAAGTGTTCAAGTATATGCAGGACTCTATGTACATGTAGTAGAATTAAAAGTACAATAACAGAATGTAAGAGTTAAAATTAAATATTGTACAGTGATATGCAATTAAATACAGCTTGAAATTAAATAAATAATGCGATGCAACCAGGTACATTTCAGGTGTCAAGTGCCTCCACAACCCAAACAAGGTACCTAACATAACTTAACACTTAAAACCAGTAATCCATGAGATCCTCTTCTGTGTGTCAGTTGGAGTTAACTTGTTTGTTGCTGGCTTCGTGAATACTTGAATATAACTCTACAAACATTTAGCCAACTTCAAAATCCACTACTCGTAAAATGGTTCAAGAGATGCCTCCTGACAATAAAGAGGCATATTGATATACAAATGTACAGGATTTGGACCCTTGCTTTTATGAAATGTCTTGTTCTAGACTTTTTTACTTAAAGAAAATGCAAATTGTGTTATTTTGTAATAAATCAGGGAGCTATTTTTATGTTTTCAAAGAGTCAGCTTTGGGTCAAATGCCAGCCTTCCAAAGTATTGGCTCGTGCGATAAGCTAGCTTTCCAGAGACCAGCTATATGAGTCCCTGTGTATGGCAAGGAACAGATGGACATGTACACACACGCACACACACACAAACACACAGACACAAGAGCAAAAACCCACAAACACATACAAACGCGTGCATACATCTGGGATAGCCACAGGCAGCTTGGCTCATAAAATGTTAAAATATAATGTGATATTTCCATAATCACACTTCAAATTACTGAAAGATACATAGAAAAGATGGAAGAAAGAAGCACATGAGATGGAAATCAAGGAGAGAGAGAGAGAGAGGGAGAGGATGCTACATCATGAGCCTAGCAGGCATGCACTACATGTTAACATTAGTAGGTCAGGCAGCACAGAAATAACCGTGTTACCGTGTGCGTGTGCGTGTGTGTGTGTGTGTGTGTGTGCTAACCTCATACACTCTGTATACTATCCAATCATGGTGGAATCCCCGTTCTGTATATCAACCAATCAAAAAAGATGCCATACATCAACATTACAAGTATAGTCACATGATCACCTCTTACCAGCTGTGTGTTCAGCTTCTACATGAGTGAATTCTCTTCTATATATAACTCCCCCCCCATCCCACCCCTCTCCAAGATGCTGTGTGAGGACGCTGACTCCTGCTGGAGCCCCGCAGCTACTAATATCAGCTGTGCAGCAGAAAAGTTAGAGCTTCACCCCACTAATGGACTATCATTTATTGAATATTTTATAAATATCTATTTGCAGGGACACGGCAAAAGTGTGAAGACTCTGCAGAAATATAATTTGGGTACCCAACATGTTGGTGTTTTCATCTTATACACAGTGCCACTATGTGGTAAAACATAGACACAGCAGTACAGGCAGAATATTGTGCAATTAAATGTAAATAGTTTGGGTTTTTCCAACATTGACAATGAAATGTAAAGGTATATGGTGTTATAGCATCAACATTCTTCAGTAAGGTTTAGCCTATGAGCTGTAACATAGTTATCAATACTGTATGTCTAATGAGTAATACATTGCATAGTCGATGTATTACTCATTAGATTAAATGTATTTTTCATGAGTGAAATCAATATTTAATGGAAGGAAATGTGTTAATGGCCGTATAATGTAGTTGAGCCCTATGTTAACTTTAGTGAAACAGCTTCTCTTCAGTCCATTCCAACAAATCTTTATTCATCTTTCCTTATTTTTTATGTATTATTACTCAAAACCGCTGCATTTTTACTATAGTTGCTATACTTTAGAGGCCTACAATAGGGCTTAATCTTTTTGATCCACATTACACAAGTAAGTAAACCTGAAACTTAATTATTCTGACAGACTGAGGTTATGGGTTCCCCAATCCACGATTAAACTGAGCCGTTTAACTTCCACCTCTTGAAAATTCAATGATATGATTAACCCGAACTGAAATAAACTCTGCTCAATGCTTCACTTGTATGTTTGTGCATGTGTTGGTATATCTGAATGTGAGCATTGATGTGTGTAGCTCCTCAGAGATTAGTCATCTGCTCAATGGGATTAGTTGACCTGGCTGTACTCAGGTATGACCCCTGCTGAACTATTTAATGTCAGCTTGCTAGCACGTTAGCTGAAAAGGGGGGGATCACAGACAATAAATTCATGTTGCTGCGAAAACAGTCAAAACACCTGATAACAGCAGCAGTAAAAAAGGTAAATGTGAACTCAAATTATATAAGGACACCCTTAAACTACTGCTCCTCCAAGAGTCCCAAAGAGTTTTTTTACTGCTTGCCCGCTTTTCTCAGAAAGGTGATTTACTTTCAGAAACAAGCACTTGTCAGTCCTAGCCTCAAGAGGTGACCATGGTAACCAGCCAAGTTTGGGTGACTGCGACTGAGGTTTGGAACCTGATGTGAGCTGCCCATGACCTTGCACTGCTTCCAGATTTGGCTTAGTTACAGAGATATCAACTATAGACAGATTTATGCTGAGACACAGTTCCAGTTAGCAGAACCCTAGCCAGCTTCAGGCCAGTTTATGTGACTTGTGGTTTGCCCATGCCAAAAAGTCATACTAAACAAAATAACCCATCAAACTTCATAGTAGTTTCAATTATTGTACCAACCGCTGATATTGTATTTGTGATTGTGTGTGGCTCGCGTATTACGATGGAGTACCTTTTCAGTGGCATAATGTTGTTATGATTTAGTCTCGCTTACTTCCATCTCTTTACATTCATGATGTCTCAAGGCCTAAATCAAAGTTATACATTTAACAATTTCCAATTCACTTTCCCCCCAACCTTCAAGGGTCAGAGCCACAAACAAGTTGATACAACATGTGTTTTCTGTTAATCAATTAGAAACAGAACCTGCACTTTAAACTGTTTATTAATTCCTGTTTGCATTTCCAAAAAAGAAGTCTAAATGAAGCTTAACTTGCCTATGTTTTATCTTGCTCTCTTCTGTACATTTGTTGAACATAGCTTTATGTTTTCCATTGTGGTCAGAGTCTCACATGGAAAGCAGCATTAGCAGGACGATATCTTTAATGTTAAAGTACTGACCTGTGGAACTAGACTAATTGCTCTTAATTACTCAGCTTCACTCGGTCCTCTGCCAGCATCGCTGATCTCTAGCACCTACAGTTCTGTGAAACCATGCAACAGGGATCGGATCAGTGTTTTACGAAGGATGTGACACATCTTGTTCCAGGACTATTTGAAAGGCGTCTGTGAAACTAATATGTTAGAGGGCCAACCTGTACTGTAGACAGGCTTTGAAAACTGGTGATGAGGGATAACATGGATATTTTTTTTTGCAATGTGTTCTTATTTGTTTGTTTAATACGTACGGATTACGGGATGTGAACATTACATGTACAAATATAGATGATAAACTCAGATGTTTTGATTCAAAAGGCTTTGAAACCATTCAAATTGTACATGCAAAAACAAAGCGCTAGGTTTGAAATTCACCAAACACAGGTGTGTAAAAGGTCAATTAGGGACAGTGATTAAACTCAGTTGACCTTGCTACCCTACTATAAAAAAGCTATTTTCTTAAGTGAACCACACAGCAGGTGAATGAGAGAATACATAGTTATTAAAGTAAGTGAAAATACGTTACATTGACTGAGGATGAAGAGTTGCAACGGTCCATCTTCACATGTAGCCTTTGAACCGGCCCGGTAGGTGTCAGCCCTTCTACAAGCAGGGCTACCCAAACACCTACAGACCTAAGTCCAATTCTTCAAAACACGTGCGGATCTTCTCTAATATTTGGCTGAATTTCTCATGGAGTGAGCACAGCTCTACAGTACAGAGCGGTGTTAGTCCTGCTGCAGATGCATAGCTTTGGGCTCAATAGTCCTACAGCTGCTTGGGAAGTTCTTTCCCTCCTCTGATCTCCTCTCATGCCTCCACCGTTGATTAATTTGTCCGCCGTGCCCCCCTCCTCAAAAGTTACATCAGAGCACCAGCTGGACAGTTGCACAGATGGATGGATTGATGTAGTGTGGAGTTTTCTGGAAGGAATCCAGTAAAATAATCAAGAAAAGCCAAATATATGGAGAAACTCCTGCTCATGCACACCAGATCGCTTCTCTGCTGTTGGTCTCTGTGAGTGTCGCTTTCATTTTCCCTTTCTATTCTCTCCTTTGTCCCACTTAAAATAGATCCACCTCTGTAAAGTCTATTAGCAGCCTAAGGTAAGCCTCTTATGAAGAGACTCTTGCTCTCTTGGAAAACGGGAGGCCAGTCACACTCAGTAGGACCAAACAACAATCACACACTAATAACACCAGGGTGGGATTTAAGACCAGAAGAAAAGAGGATTTGTCGAGATAGAGAAGAAAATCCACTGAAATCCACATACTGTAGGTTTGACAATCTCCACAAGCATAGATAGTGATACATATATTTTAAAATAATGTGATTCATTTTTGGTTGGGTAGAATACTGTTAACTTTAGATGTGATTGCACTGTCAGGAATAAATATGCCATATACTTCCTGGTTGAATCTGTGTGCATGTGTGCACTGGAAGCTTGTTGCATTTTGTTTTATGTTATTGTTAATGTAACTAAATGAACATGCTACGAGCATAGGAAATATTTAGGTACGAAAAAAGGTCTTGATTCTTTCTGTTTACCGAGAATGCACATAGTAAACGATTCAAAGAGGGTCAAAGAGGGAGATCGAAGTAAGAAATGTATCAATCATTCTCCAGCAGTAATCTAGCGGTCTTGAGCTCAGGAAACACCCTCTGTTCTTTAATCTATTATCTTAATGAGATAAAAGGGATTAACCGGATGAATGTGAGATGGAAACCCAGCAGTCTGTCTGTGTATCTGCAAACTGTGTGTGTGTGTGTATGCGTGTGTGTGTGTGTGTGTGTGTGTATGTGTATGTGTAAGTGTATGTGTGTTGTGTGTGTATGCGTACTGTATGTGTCAGTCCTCTAGCACATTCTACTTTTCAATAGATCCCTATCAACCAGGAGACCAGTCAGCTTCTTCATAAAGTGTATTGTTTTATCAGAGTTTTGTAGCCAAAACCTCACAATCCCTGCGTTAGCCGGCACGAGGGGAGTTCCTCATGCTCCTGACTGTTCATAAGTGAGTTCACAACATGCCTCCAAGAGGGTATTTCTTAGTAATGCGGGAGGATCCCCTCTGGGTCAAAGTGGATGTCCTTCAAACAGACAATGTGGTATAAACACTTAAGTAGAGTCCACGAATAAGCACAATCAAGACTGAGTCCATAATGAGATTGAGTCTGAATCAAGATCCAGAGGGCGCCAAGACCAACCTTCTACTAAGATAGAACCAATTAATTAATATTTAGATTATCTTACAGTAATTGTATAGTTTAATCAAAAGTAGTTCAGAACAAATTACAGTTTTTTATTTTTTTATTTGAGTGCCAGGTGGTGTAGAGCGTTTATATGGGTTATGAAGAAAGATTGTAGAGTAGCTAAACTAAGTTGTATAAAAACAAATGAAAGAAGTTTACACAGATCAATAAAGGATAAAGGAGAGTAGGAGAGTTCATCTAACAGGGCTGTGGGGGTACCTCAGACCACACAGGTTGGGAACCTCTGGTCTAGCCTTCAAGTTATCTAGCAGCATGGAAGAACAAAGTCTGTTATAGTGCAATGTGAAAAGACACTAAGCAAGACTAATGGCTGATGAGAATGTACAGCAAAAGGTCTGCACAAGCTGTACCTCTAGCAATCATAAATACGATATTACAGCTAGTTTAATTGTATTTTGAAATAAAGTGGTAGTAGGGTTGATAAAAAGTGCCAGAATCTCCTCCCCCGTGCTTTTATAATTAAAAAAAAATAAAGCTTGCTAAGTACAAACATGTATGTCGCTTTCTGAAAACCCAGTCTACATTAGGCAACCATTGGCCAGGTGTGCAAAAAGAGATGAAGTATTCAAGATTTGAACTTTTCTCTCCATGATTTGACAATATTTACTACTTCTGCCCTATTTCATGTGCACAAATATCATGAATATCTTCGAGAAGAGAATATCCTACAGTGTGTTTTGTTACCATTATTTGAACAATTATTGCATGTTGCCCCTCTTGGCTTTCCATATTTCCACTTGGAAAGTGTACTTTGTTCAACTCTTGACAGTTGTGAAAGTCTTTATCCTGATTGACTTTAGACGAGATCTGAATACATGTAGTAAAATACCCTGGGCTTTAAGCTTTGTTCTATACAAGCTCACAGTGGTTCTGCTGCTTTCAAATGGGCCATGCAATTTCGAAGTATGCACATAGGTGCCACGAGTTCTCTCCAGTCAACCAGCGGATCCGTCCGTTATCTACACAGCCAGCCAGCTAGTCAGATAGCTAGTCCTTTGAAGTGTGTGTCCTATCAACCCAGTTTCTTGTCTCTCTGGGCATCACATGTTGTCAGACCAACAGCTGAGCAACAGCTCGGCGGTCCCATTAGAGTCGCTTCGCTAGAGCACAGCCCGCTCCTGTAAAAATATCACCTTATAGTCTCACAAAGCACAGCAGACCATTTGTGCAATAAGTAACCTGTCACCGATGTAATGTGACTGGAGCACTTTGTGTACCATCCTTTAACAAGACTGTGGTTTGTCGTAAAATGTTTCATTTGGTTGTCCGAAGTAGATTTGCTGTGCATATTTAAGTCTCACTTTAAATAAAAAATCAGAACCGTTCTCATTTAAGAGTAATTCACACATACTTTGAAACATACAAATGAAAGGGTTAACTGTCATAAAACAATAAATGTGACAAAATCATCACAAAATAGGTTAAGAGACCATTTTCTCCATGGCTGCAAATCAACACTGTTTACTTTGTTTATCTTCCATTCCCCTCTGCTCAACTCCAATCCGCTCTCTTCCTGTGTCTCACCTTTGTTGTGAGGATGCAGATGCAGTCCATCCTCACTAGTCCGAGCGGTGAACTTTCACCGTAACATCTTCCAGCTGCTACTTTCACCACTCACCCGCTTGTTGCTTTTAGTGACATCCTTCTGCTATCTGTCCGTCTTTGTCTCCTCCTCCTCCCTCTCTTCTTTCATCACTCAATCTATCTCTCCTCCCTTCCTCATGTCATCTTCACCTGTCCTTTCATCGGAGCATCCAGAGAGGACTTCTATTCTAAAATAGAGGCGGATTCGGAAACATGGCAGCTGTCCCGTCGCACCTCTGCCCGCCCTCTTGTTTTCCAGCTGCCGTCTGCGTTTTATGGCAGCTGGTAGCCACATTTTGACTTCAAGAAGTGCATGGCTCAGAATATATGTCCGCGCAGACCCTGAACACACTCAGCACACACAAAAAAGGGCAAAAATATCGAGACAGGCGCAGAAACGCATACACATGAATGAACAGGCAAACACTCACACAGACAGACTTTTATTCACAGACGTAAGCACACACACACACACACACACACACACACACACACACACACACACACACACACACACATAAATACTTATACTACACACAGGCACACTCACACACCACTCTGCTGTTTTATCAGGTCAGGAGTGGGGGGGTAGACTGAGTGAACAGTAACAGCAGTAAAGCAATGGATGCTCTACTTTCAACTTTGGGAATAAGTGAAGTTAAAGCTCGTTGAAGCTTCACCCTAAGAAGGGATTAACTCCAGATGCTATTTTTTGTGTATGTTGGATAAGAAATATAACAATGTACTGTACTACAAGTACAATACAAGACAAGCAGGGCAGATATTGATCAGATCATCAGATGCTATACATCTCACATCCCCAAAAATACCACACAATTGAGTGTGTTTTTTTTTATTTCTGTCTTACTCTACATCTGTGCAGCTCCAGCCTTCTCTGGCCCAGCAGTCATCGATGGTTCTCTCATGATACTCACCACATTTTAAAATCCAGTTACTGATATTGAGCAATGCAAAAGCAAACTAGAATAAGCACCTTGTTGTTGTATGCTTCCACCAACCAGTCAAGAGTCAGTCTGCAATTATATCCGCCAAAAATTGTAAGATTTATTTAACTAAATAGCTATCAATATAAAAGAAACTGTATTTCATCTTACTGTACAATTTTGATCTTTACATTTTGTTTTTGTATAATCATATTCTATTTTCGTATTTGCTTGAACTTTTTTTAAATGTTTATATCTTAATATTTTTATTTTTTATTTATTTATTTTATTATTGTTTTATGTCTTACAGCACCGGAAAAAAATTAAGAGACCACTGCAGCATTATCAGTTTCTCTGGTTTTACTATTTATAGGTATGTATTTTAGTTAAATTAATTATTTTTCTTCATGTAGAGATTTAAGGAAGATTTGGAGTGTTCTCTTAATTTTTTCCGGAGCTGTATATAACTATGTTGCATTGATGGAGGAGCTCGGTAGTTAAGATTTCCATTGCCATTACTACACTGTAACTTATGTGCATATGCCATTAAAACCTATGAATCTTGAATCCCTAGCATCATTTTATACCATTGTGTGTAGTGCTAGCTTACGATTTGTTTAGGTACAGCCAGAAAGGGATTTTTAAGGCCACAGTGACCTTCATCTTAACCCACAAAATCAAAGAATTGCTTCCTTGAGTCCAAGTAGACGTATGAGCCAAAAGCGAGAAAAACCTTCCAACCATTGCGATTATTATCCATCACTTTCAAAATGTTACTATTTTTGCCTTTTCAAAGACAATAAAACCAAATTTCCAGTTTCTAATTATTATTGTATGAAATAATTAGGATCACCTAGGCAGGACATGAATACTGCAGCCCAAACCAACCCGAACACAATACAGGCAGTATTTAACTGTGGGGGCAAATGTATCCTGATATACAAACCTAAATGTATTAAAACAGCTTTTCACTATAAGTCAAAGCAAGTTAACATTAAATCAAATTTCCCAAGATGTAAGCTATCAGCAGCAGAAGATCAAAGCAGATATGTGTGCAGTGTAAGCCTGTGTTCAAACAGCATTTAACCACACAATGCCATTTCAGCAATATCAACAAGCGAAACTAGTTGCATGAGCCTATCTCTAAATAAAATGTTACTGAACTGAATTGATTCCCCTTGTCATATTATGTAATGAAATGTAAGCCAACGTCCAAACAGCCAGCCTGCATAAACGATCTGTCCATCTAACTCAGCTCTCTGCAGCCACCAGCCCCTCCGCATGCACTGCTGCAGAGGAGACGTGCTGTCATCAGTAAGGAATTGTTTTCATAAATACTTCCATTTAGACACGAAAAAACAATCAAAGTAATGCCTCTATGTTTTTTCTCATTTTTAACAATTATTATTCATCTGTGTTTGCAATAGCAGGGTGAACCTTGACCCCTTTTTATTCATAATCTGCATCCTTAAAAAAACAGTATAATAGCATGAAACCAAACGGGCACAGATAAAAAATGTGGTGCAACACAGTGAAAGAACTTACCTTTAGAGGTTCTGACACTAATTCTGACAAAAGACAGTCTTCAATATGTACTTTTTCAAGCAGCATTAAGCCCACATCAAGCAACTTCAAAGCAAATGTATACACTATCTGAAAAATCTGATTATGGTGAACCAATATGGACAATGACAACAACAAGGAAATCTCTGCCACGTGACCATAGAAACATTTAAATGGGATTCAGTATATCAACCAAATGGACAAAATCTCCTACGCAAAAGGAGAGTAGAGTCGTGCAGCCATACTGTAACCTCAACTTTGCCACCCAGAAACTGAGATCACCCTCCTTTGGAAAGAAAGCACATTTTATTCTCTGGGCAGAGATGCCTTGTAATTTTCCCAGGGCACTGATACTACAGAAGCAGAGGTGTCTTACCTTGTTGGGGATCAGTGGGCTTGTAGCTGGCCGGGGGCTGGCTGGACCGTGGCTCGGGCTGGTGGAGGTGACTTTAACAGGCCCGGGGCTGGTTGGACTAGAAACAGATAGCAAGGAGAGAAGGTGTATAGAGATTTACTCTGAAAAATGTGTGTTATTATTCTCCACTTCTACACCTGAATTCCCAAAAGCAAACAAAATACAGTGTTGACTGAATATCTGTCACCTGCCTTATGGGAAAAACATGCAATTTCATGTTGTGTGTTTTGCCATTTGTTGGAAATAGATAAAAGGAATGTGTAAGTTTAAGCAGGATAGCTAAAGTGCAATGGCTGTCCAGTTAGGAAGAAGGACCGTCTGTAGTAACTTGAACAACACCTACAAAATATTGATCAATAAGCTATAGTTTCTGCTAGCTTTAAAGGTCACCTATTATGCAACATGCACTTTTTGATGTCTTTTATACATAAATATATGTCCCCGTTGTGGACAGTAGACTCACAAAGTGTTGAAAATACAACCCTCTGTCTTTCATGACGTCATAACCAAACTGTGGGCTGGCTTTACATTGGACTGGCAACGTCCCATCCTATCGTCCCCCATATAGAGTAGGCGCGCTAAATCCCCTCCACAGCATCTCTGTGTTCGTGTGTTCAGCAGGATGTCTGCAGGAGGGACTTAGAGTTCTTGTATAATGGCGTTTATGTAAGGGTTAATGTGCAGTGAGGCAGTCATTATGGGGAAAAGAACACTGGACAGGCTGGTCAGGGAGCCCCACGCGAATTACACGGCCAGATGCTAAACAAACTAACTCTACTCCCAATATTAATTGAACTGATGTTATTGACTCAAAAATGATCGTATTTCTTCCGCTAAGAAAAAAAGCTCTGTTAGACGGCGCACCAACGGCTGGAACTGCGACAACAATGACTTTATGGCAGTACGCTACTGACCGAGGTTTTCTGTAACTACTCTAGTCTGTTCACAGTTTCTGATCCACTTACAAGTCCTTACACACTGCAGAGCCCATATCTTGTTCATTTTAGTATTTACTTCCTGTCTGTCTTCTTCTTGTGATTATCTGACGTCCAGTGCTCTAACCTCTTTCTCTTTCTTGATCCTCCTTAACAACGGTCCATAAATCCTTGACAGCGATCTGTACTACGATTAACAATGTGTCACATGTTCGGAATTGACCAAATCAGAATCGAGTATTCAACTAAACCATGTAATAAATAGGGTAAACACTGAAGAAAGAAAATGTCAAACTATGTGCTGTATCAGCAACAACGTGCGACATTTCACAGAGAGAGAGAGAGAGAGAGAGAGAGCTGCATGACGCTGCAAAGGGGCGTGGCCAGCTTCAGCTCAGCTCAAATTTAAAGCGACAGTCGCAGAATCAGCACTTCAGGAACAGGGCTGAAATAGAGGAGTATGAGGCATGGCTACAGTGGGGGATCTGTTTTGTATTTTGAGGAAAACAGTTCACAGACATGTTGTGTATGGCATTTGGCCCTACAATATAATTTGTTCAAATATAGCATGATTGGGGACCTTTTAGCATTCATTTTTTCTTCTACATTACCTTTACGCAACTATGAAACAGGATGCATCAAAATGTAACTGAAGCTATTCTTTGTTTTTTGTTGTGTCCACATCTTTGGTGTTCATTTCTCATTGCTGTAATGTTTATCCCAAACATAACGTATCAATTTGGAATGGGAAAATGTCAGTACAATCCTGCTAACCTTTAATATATATATATATATATATATATATATATATATATATATATATCTTGACATAGGACATACCTCAAATGAAGCCCTTGAGTCAAAGGCCCTGTAGGGCTCCTGGGACTGCGAGTGATGAAACTAAACTTTCCCTGGTTGGGGCTGGTTGGACTCGTGCTGGGAGTGACTTTGCCTGAGTCCTTGGTGGTCAGAGGTGATGTAGAGACTACCACAGCGTCTGTGACTCTGATGGGACCTGGGCTGGTGACAGGACTACCGCTTTTTGGGGTGAGTGTGCCCGGAGAAATTGGAAACACAAAGCCCTCGGTGGTGCTGGAGACGAGGGCCGAGACAGTCGTCAGGTTGGGGTGCGGAGAGAAGGAATCACTCTGTGGAATGGTGGAGGAGGTGGAGCTGGCCACAGAAACATTGGAGTTGGTGGCAGTGAGTTGAGGCTTTGCTCCATTCAGTGCTGATCTAGGAGGTTTTTTTATCGGGCATTTGGAGGTTTCTACACCATTCACTGGGGCTCCGGGGGAAGCAGAGGGAGAAGAGGGCAGAGAATCAGACGCCAATGATTTGGAGGCTCCTGGTTGGACAGGAGGGAGAGGAGCGCGATACTTGACCTTGGCTGGCTGTGACTGCGGTGAGACAGACTGAGATGTAGGGGAAGACGGTTTTGATGTGGGTGTCCCGGATGGGAGTGGAGCAGCATGGGACTTGATCGACCTGGGTTTGGGGCTCAGAGGTTTTAGTGGGGATGATCCTTCACAAGCCGGGGGGCTAAGGGAACCCGAGGGGGGCTGTGACTGGGGAGAAGGCTCTGCCGGTGGGTTAGAGGAGGCAGGGAGACTCCAGGGACCGGATGTCTGGTCCACAGAACTGTCACTGTCTGTGAGGATGGTCAACTCGTAGTACTCCTGGATGTCTGGGAGGACAAGAGAATAGATTAGAGCCAGGATGATTGAGTGAACGGTTAAGTGGATTAGTTAATGAAGTAATGACACTTTAAACGGATGAATGCATGACTATATTAATAAAGACTTTCTAATTACAAAACCAAAACAATGAATGAATATTTGACCCTCAGGCAATGTGTTCTCCAAAGGATACAGAGCAGAAGAGCTGAAGAGATGAGATGATTATTCAAAGATTAAGATAAGATAAAATAAGAATTACTTTATTATTCCCCGGCTGGGATTTTTTTTTGTGTTGCATCAGCATAATACAATACAAGTCATCGCACATAATAGAAAATAAATTAACAATAAGAAATAAACAATTCTAAAGTATGAACATCTCAAAGAAGAAATAGAAATAAAAATAAACCGGCATTTTATATATATAAATATATATATAAATATATATTTATATATATATATATAAATATATACAGCTGCGCAAAAAATTAAGAGACCAATTCAGCATTATAATTTTCTGTTGTTTCATTTTTATAGACATGTTTTTGAGTTAAATGATTGTTTTTTCTTTTTTTGGGGGCGGTATTCTATAAACTACTGAAAACATTTCTCTGTGTTTGAATTAAACAGACACTGGAATGATTGCCATACATGTAGAGATAAAGATTTAAGAAACATTTGGAGTGGTCTCAATGTTTTCTGGGGCAGTATATACAGTTGACTATGAAGATAAATAATCGATAAACTATCAGACAAATAAACACTATTGAAGTTAACAAAATATAAAGCAGGATATTATTTTCATACTAGTGCAGTGAATGGGATATTAAATAAAACCTAAATGTACAATGTAAAGTGTCAAGTGAGAATGTTGTGTTCCATTAAGCAGCTATTAGATGAATAATTAGTATATATTTCAAAATGTATCACTTAAAAAGTAAAATCAGCTTCTGGTTTTATCTTCTCCAAACTGAGGTTTTATTTGTTTTCCATAAATGTAACCTGAATATATTTGGGTGGTCAAAGTGTGGGCTCAGTAAAGCTGAACATGTGTGTACTGTACAACTGATAGAGGTCATGGGAAAACATACGCATCCAATTCAACTAGAATACAAATAATAGTTATTTGAAGCTCTGTAAAGCTGTTCCCAATCCAGTAGAAAACCTTCATCACTACTGTACGGAGGAGAAACTGCCAATACACTTTTGACCTCTAGTGGAAGAACAATGGCACTGCAACCATATTTAACAGAAGAGAATTAGTTCATTATTCTGTCATTTTCCTTTTTAAAAAGATTGAACACAGACCCAATTAGATTCACTTGTATTATTTATGGTCACTTTCCCCTCTCTGCATACACAACTGACAGTTCCACACTAACGCATACATATGGTTCTTAGCGCACACTGCTAACTCAAACAAGTGGTCATAAAAAGATGATGAAGAGGAAGAACAACAGAGGTGCAGTTTGTGGGAAGAGGAAAGGGAAGATATAGACAGTTGAAGGATTGTGTGTGAAGAGAAAAACGGGAATAAAGTGAAGAGGGATTTTAAAAGCACCATACATAGAAATAAACATATATCAGGCATCAAGGAACGGAAATAAATACAGCCACATACACACAAATAAACACTTTCAGACATGTTACATTACAGAATAGGCTAACCATATTTAAGAAAAAAGTCAATAATAAATAATACTGAAAAACGGAAGCCAGTGCTGTTGTTTTAAGACACAGCTTGAAAACGGAAGACATTCGATTTAAAGGTCAAAGTCACAAACAGGATTTCAGGCTCCTGTTTAGTGAACAGCACACACACATGCTCACACACAGAAAGCAGTGTTACTGTAGGAACTAAAAGGTGTGGGCGTGGCACAAAGCAGGTAGAGAACCAGTTTTTTTAACAACATGAGCCTAGTTCACAACAAGCAGATCAAACCAGTTCGCCACAAGCTGTTAACTCTCGGGAGGAATTCATACTCGCAACACATTCACTGAATGTATGCAGGCTTTTCACAAAGGGTTCCAGTGTTTGCTGTGACAGGCCACATCTCGCCTACATGGCAGTGGTCTGATCTCAATTTTCTGGTGAAAGAAAGCCATGTGATAGTACAAGTTATGGTAGAAACCGTGAACACTATGCTACCACAGCGCTCCTCTCCTTACCTAAAGATCAGTCAGTCAAACAAAAGCCAAACCTCCTTAGCTTATTCGGACAAAAGAACACTAAAGCCAATCTGTCTTCACGCATTCATATTGAGTCCCAAACACAGTTTCCTTCCTGTCCAATAAAATACACTGCTCCGTCAATGGTTAAGACATAAAAGCAACCTTACTGCATCAATAGCACACAGAGCACTTTTTTGTTTTTGAAACCAGCACAAGTACAAATTTAAAGGGTCACGAAAAAACATTGGCATCCAGTCATAGAGACAGTTTCTGTTTTATACGACAAGGTTTTGAAATCCACAATTATGTTTCAAAATAGCTAACTAAAATGTCTCTCTAAGAACCATGTCCCAGTTTAAACTGCCTATAGCGAAGTTAAAAGTTTATCCCAAACTTAACCTAGAGGGAAATTAATATGTTCACATGATTTGGATAATTACACACTTCTCGCTAACATTACTATGCTGATTTCAATTTGTTATTCTCTGGTAATACAATGTTAAAATGTAGCCTAGGGCAGGAAAAATATGCAATACATGGATAAGAAATAGGGATTTAGAAATGTTCTATATATTTAGAAGTATTTATTCTGGTACTCAAGGACACTTTAGATGTTAAAATGTACGAACTATTACTTTCATTATTATAATATATCTGCTTGTATATCTTCTGATCTATAACATGTGCGAATAATGAAAAATTAAAAATGATCAAAATGATTTGGCTTATACCTTCTAGTAATGGACTCCTCATTATGGGATTAATCACTGAAACTGTAACCAGCAGATAAATGCTAACTGAAGCTTTGAAAATAGAAGGTATAAATGGATGTATAAAGGTAAAGTCATTGGCAGAGTATCTGAAAATTCAAACTGATGTCCTTACCAAGCAGAGCACTGAAGAGCTGACTTTGGAAGACATTGATGACTCGGTCTAGGGACTGCTGCAGCTGGGAGTCCTCCTCCACGCGGCCCTTGCTCCGGCTCTGGTTGTGGTTCTGCTGTCTCTGGTCAAGTTTGGTCCGGTACTGCTGTAGGAGCTCCAGGGCCCGCTGAGCATCTAAATATAAAGATATACATGTAAATAACTGAAAGCCTTTTTTTCCCACTAGTATTGACTAACATACAACTCTCCAGGCACTCTAAAGTAGAGTAAGGAGATTAATGTGTGTTAAAAGCCTCCATTAATTGAGGATTAGTATGGTTATAAACTCAGACCTCACAGGGGTCTTCCTCAGGGCGAAGCTGATATAAAACAGATTGATAATACCTGGCTCTGTTAGTAGTGAGGGTGGACACAGGTGTAGGTATAATGTTTTCTTTCAGTTTCTGTCTCAGCTATTGCCAGTTTGCTAGTGTTTGACATGACTTGAACATTTGACAGCAACTAAAAATGAAAAGTATTTCTTCTTCCATAGGACATCTGCCTATGTAGCCTATAGGATGTTATAGTATGCGCTTTCTGTGAAATGGGAACTACGATTACGTTTTATTACTATGGCTTTTTATTAATTCTAAGTCTAATGCAAAAGGTCATGAGGGCAATAGAGTTTATGGTGTGAAAGAAGGAGCAGACTACTTTCCAGGCTCCATGGCACACTGAACAACTGATTAAACCGGAAGCACTGAGAGTATCAACATCTAACTGTAACCAATGCAACTTGCTTTGAATGACAGTCTGACTTTGCAACATATTGATCCTTTACGTACGACTTAGCTAATGTAAAACCACATAAATCAAGCGTTTTCAGATATGAATTGGTTGCACTTTCATTGCAATGCTTTACTGTAATACGGAATGCAATCAACAATAGGCAAAGTCAAAAATGTTAAGCTGAATTCCTCATGTCTTTACATTGCAGTGCATAACACACTGTGTAGTAAGCAGATTTGTAAAAATGAAAACAAGCTAACGTGGGTGGATAACTTGTGTGCCGAATTCACCACAGTGTGTTAATATTATTACAATATTTTAATGTGTGATATATTGGATATGAGTGCAACAATTAACAATTCAGTGTTAAATTGTCGGTGTTTTATAGAAGTTTCGCGAAATCGAGGGCATTTCACTGAGTTAAGCGACAACAACGCAACATTTTCAGCGTTGTAAAAAACTATGTTTTAGATATTGTTCCTTAAACAAAATAAAAAATGTATAGGAATAAATTACAGAAGTAGAAATAAATACTTAATAACTATTTACCTTTCTGTCGCACAGGCATGGTGACACGCTCCTTCCTCTCACGGGGGGCTGGTCTCTGTGTCGCTCTGATAGTCTCTGTTATTGCAGATGTGTATGTCTCTCCCGGGACAGCCTGCCTCCAAACTGGGACACCAAACTGACACCACTACAGTCTACTACACCAACCTGTCTTTAAATCAGAAGGAACACTTTTTATGGTGTTTTTAAGTCCAAGAAAAGCCGTCACAGCGGCGGAGGAAGAAATTAAGCGCTGGTATTAAACGTTGACAGTCACCGCGTGGACTTAGTACCCGGAGATTGTTTTCATTCTCTACTTCTCTTTCACTTTAACTCTTCCTCTCTGTCTTGCTCTGGGGAAACTAGTCCAGTCCATTTCTTCATTCAGGTGACTTGACTCCAATACGCTGTCCGACCGGTTCTTCGGCTGATGAACACATACTCACACACTCAAAGGTCCCTAAAAGACACACACACTCACAGTCGTGCACACACCTCAAAACACAAAATAGCCAGTTTGTGTCTCTTCTTGTTTTCGTGTTTTGTCATGTTAAATAGCTGCTGTTCAGAGAACAAACGCCAGGTTTATTCCAGGGCAAACACTGGATCTACATCTAATCCACTCAGCTCTGAGTATAGATTTAGGTTTACAAACACTGATTGGTCTCCCAGAGGGAAATCTATTTAACCTTTCCTCCCCTGTTCCCTCTGTTTTATGGTGCTCCTGTTTATGGGAGTTTCCATACAGCATTGACTAAATTGACACAGATATGAAAAAAAAGGTGTAGTCAGATATAACAGCAAGAAGGAGGAATTTGTTTGTGTTTGGTCTATCTGGTCTCATACAAATACACAAAAACACTACCACAATCCAAAAAGCAAGGTGTATCACGGGGCTCCAATTTCAACGTAACAAGTGTAATCCCTCCATCTGCCTGGGCAAGTCCACCCTATGTGAGTTTGGTAGTTTTGTTATGGTAAACAGCTGTATTGTGTTGATTAGATTAAAAGCTTCTCTGTATAGGCGTGTCCTTATCTCCCAGCCTAGATCCATGTCAACTACCAGGGCCTAGTTTTCCCAAAGTGATGCCTCTTGAAGGAGTCGATCTACAAAGTGAAAGAATACCAAAATCCATGCCTTGTCATTTCAACATAAAAGAAAAGTTAGGTAGACGATTTAGAATATTCTTTCAACAAGTTGGTACTGTAGACTATTGCAAATTGCAATGTATATAACATATATATGTACTTTGAAACCTTGGGAAGCTCCCAGCATAAGAGCTTACAGTAAACTAACGTTTTATCCTAAACTAGAACCCAAGTCTCTTATTGTCCTCCAGCCATTTGATTAACTGAAAAATCACAGCTCGAAAATCTAAAATGTGCCTTTTCACAAATCCAAAACTGTCACCTCCACATCTATAGTTCAGCTGTGTTTTGTCAGTCAGGACTCTGTGACCGTTCATGTCAATGGGTTCAGCTATAACTGTAATGTTTCAAAATATATTTTCATACTAGTGGTTAAAATACACAAAATACATAGTGTACCTTTGTACTAAGAATGCTGTGTTACTTTAATTACCCTAAGCTAGCTGGTTCCCCATACTTTTGCTAAGCTAGGTTAAATTAATTCCTGTGCACTGGATGAACAGAGAGGAAATTGATATTGATTTTTCTCTTCAAACTGTGGAAAACAGAGCAAGCGAGTGTATTCCCCTATTTGTGTGAGTGCCTTTCTTTCTGACATTTGTATCAGCAGCATATTTAGAGTACTATTTGAACATTTAGGATAGATATCCATCTAACTCCAAACTTGTTGTTAAAGTAAAAACACAAATTATTAATGTCTGGCAATGCAACATTGATGACCGGTCAGTTCCATCCAGCATGTTGGACACAATATACTGTCTGTCTGTCTGTCTGTCTGTCTGTCTGTCTGTCTGTCTGTCTGTCTGTCTGTCTGTCTGTCTGTCTGTCTGTCTGTCTGTCTGTCTGTCTGTCTGTCTGTCTGTCTGTCTGTCTGTCTGTCTGTCTGTCTGTCTGTCTGTCTGTCTGTCTGTCTGTCTGTCTAAGGACTGCTTAATCTGCATCGTACACACACAGCCTACACAGCCGCTGAATGCAGGTCATGCAGACGGTCTCTGGTATTGTTATTGATCAGGTCAAGAGCTTATTGATAGCTTTGGTGGGTGCAAATACAAAACTCTCCCTCTCTATATTTTACACACACAAACATACACACACTGATGCCTGCATAAACTATGAGCTAGCGTGGGGAGAAATATATGCATGATTGTGTAAGTGGGTTGTTCTGACAGCACACAGAAGTATCTTTTTGTACAAATCAGTACAGTACCAGTAAAAGACAGAGTAAAGAAAAAGGGAACAAAAGAGAGTCATTCTGCTTTTGTCAATGCATGTGTTTGTGTATGTACTATTACCCTCTATTGTTAATTGTCCTCCTCTACCCGGTAAGCAGAGCTGTTCTACTGAGAGCACTGATGCCAGAATGGTTTAAAACAGATAAAGGAAAGAATGTTCAGCCATTTTTCTAAAGTTTCTTAATTACTCACATCCATGAGTAAAAGTAACAATAAAACACCTTAATATTCCATTAAAATTAAGTCCTTGCATGCAAGTAGAAAAACAGACATTACATCAGCAAAATATACTTACTGTTATTACACTCATTTTGAAAATTGGCTTATTTTTATGGGACTATTATGCCTATAACCATGTACAACAGCATCAACAATGTTGTTGAATCTGGTTAGTGTAGATCTGACTTTTTAGTCTAATCTATATGAATGCATCACATGTGTTAAGTTATACATGCATGAAAGTAGTGGAGTAATAATTACAATATCTGCTTGTAAAATGGGTGGTGTACGGTAAAGTCACATCACAATATCTTAATTAGCCATATCATTTGGTTACTATTTAATTTCCTTATCATTAAAATCCATCAATTATTGATAAGGTTGTGAATCAAGGCTAGTTGAGAAATCCAGCTATAGACAGCAGTAAAAGTCTCTCATCATATCAATTACACTTTTCATACAAACATTATAACTGATTTAGGACTTTATGAACAAGCTCCAGTTCTGTTTCCAGCAAACATCCATATGTAATTATAATCGATCAATGACAGACGCTTTTTCCTTGTATGTCCAGTGTGCAAAATCCATATGATTGTAATACTTACCACAATATGCTTTTTCATTGTTTTTTTGTTCTCTTTGTCTTGAGTCTGACTGACAAGCTCAACTGTCCCTCTGTAATCCAGAGCTCAGATAAATGTCAAGAAATAGATGAGATGGACGGATATATACAGGGATGAGAAGAGTCAGGCTGTTAGTCTAATGGATGGAGAGACAAGGGAGCATCTGCTGAGAGCTTCTACAGACTTTAATCCACAGAGAAGCAGAGGAAAATTAAATGTCCAACAGACCTTCTAAGGCCATTGTCATCACTCTCCAATTTACTTCCTTCAGCTCATCCACTTTACTGTGCCTCCCTTCTTTAGCCTACTCATCTCTGTTTGTTCTTGTATCACTTTATTCCTTTCTTTTCAGATATTTTCTTCTCTCTTCTCATATATTTACCTATTTCCTTTCCTGATTTGGGCTCCTGCCTTACCCATTATCTCTTTTTTAAACATCTCTCAGTAGAACATTGTTCCTAATTACTTTCTTATTTTTAAATGACCTATTTTCTTCCTTTCCATTGTTCTTTTCTGTAATTCCCCCTGTTTTTTGTCCGTCTTTCTATGGAAATAAGGCATAAATAAATGCATGGAGCAGAAAAAGAGATATCCCTCTTTTCCGCCTTGAAGACAGAGTTCAGTGCAACAGGAGGAACCCATATTACCAATAGTGACATTTTTATTATTTGTACAATAGAGACTTTAGTACATTATTCAAAACACTTCTTATATACTGAAAAAATGGTATGTCCCAAAGCCCAAAATGGCTCCAGTATAATTGCTGCACAGCATTTTTTCTATTTTATACATATATTATTTTTTGTAAAAATTGTATCTTAAATAGTATGTACAGATAGCGTCTGCAAAATGCATTCTAAACACATGATATATATTATATATACTTCTGCAATTACATTTCTCCGCATTAATACTCAAACTTAAAACTGGAAGGTTTTCAACTTGCATGTGCAAATAAATAAAGAAATAAATAGTTCTGTTAAATCGTCACTAAAATTTGTCCAACTTAAAACTCGACAGCAGTTCTCTCTTCGGAGGTCAAAGTACTTTTTGTCACACAACAGAAGAAGCAGCATTCAAGTTGGGTAGGTGTAGGTACTGCAGAAAGCATGAGTACATTCACAATCAATATGAGTCATTTAAATTGGATTTCATTCACAGCTATGTACAGTGACACCGCCCATTTGTTCAGCTCTTATGAAGTTTAAACACATAGAAAATGACTGTTTTTTTTATAGTCATATACATATATATATATATATATATATATGTATATATACATATATATATATGTATATATATATATGTATATATGTGTATATATATACATATATATATATATATATATATATATAATATATATATTTGTGTAACACAAATTCACAATTACAGTAGAAATACATTTTATACAGTTTTGGATAGTACATGTGTAGGTCTCCAAGTCATACTGTGCGTACTTCCATCCATTGTTATAAGTGTCATTATTATAAAATATCACAATTTTTGAGCAAAGCTAAGGTATATCAATATATTTAGAAAGAATTACCTGAACATGTAGTAAAAAATAATTATATTATCAAACTTTTTTCTCTGTTCTCATCACAATATCTTTGATATTTCAAACTCTAAATAGGATCGGGTGGGTACCTGCGGGTAAGAATAAGTCTCTTAACCCACAGGACTTCACTGTGCCATTTTGTGTCCCTTAAATTGAATTAACTAAATTATAATGCTTATTAAGAGGGTTGACACAAAATGGGCACAGGATGACACTGTCACGTCAAGTAAAAGCAAACAACAGTGATGGATTTTGTTTTGCTCTGGATGAAACATCAGATGTTATACAGAACAAAACAAACTCACTGTCATGAAACGTCTTCAAGAAATGTGTTGCATTCACACAAAGACAGAAAATGAACCTCTTCGCTTTTTTAAAATCCTGCGTTCAATTCTGTCATGTCTAATCAGGGTCTGAAGCATGACCATGAAGGTCAGAGTTTATTAATGACATGGCTCCAGTCATTTCTCTCCTACATCTGAGTCAACATTAAAAGGTTTTAAGGTGTAGCCAAAAGACTTTGCGGCACAGATCAGATCTTTCCCTGCTTGTCCATAAAGGGAAAATCAGATTTACTGCAGATTTACCCATTAAGACGGTATTATTACTGACTCTTCGGGATATTCTCTTTTCTCTTGTTGCTTTCTTCAGGGAGGCCAGATGTCAGGACTCTTCAGCAGAGTGGATGCTTAGATTTGAATGCCAGGCCAAACAGTGTCCTTATTCACTGTGAGCCGATCAGATCTGGGCCACAAAGAGGTAAAGCTCTGATGTTTCAGGCCTGTGTAAATACAACCAGAGAGGGGCAGAGGGTCCATTTGGCACAAAGGATAGAATATCAGTCGCACTGAAACTCAGTGCTATAATACATCTAGAGTCTCCTACAGAGAAGAGATCTCTAGAAGCCAACAGAAAATGGCTGGCTGACAGTGACCAATGATATGAAGAGCATGCTGGGATTTTATCATACAACTCAAACTTCTAAAATATGATGTAACAGTGCTGTAACAATACTAGCAAACAGGACTTCAAAATATGGCACAGTTATGATCAATGTTACACTGTTTGAGTGTGACTGGTTTTATTACAGAGGTTGAATTGTAAAGTTGGCCTTGAGTGTAGACAGGGCTTCATTATGAATAGTGCACAGAGCACCATTGCATATGTGTTGTGTATGGGGGCACAAACGTTTATTGTATGTGTGTGTTTTGCCTGTTAGCTCATGTGCATGGCAGTGTGTGTAAACATTAGCATGACTTGCTCGGTAGATGGCACTGTAGGACAAGTTAAGCTCTGCTGAAAATGTCAATGGGCCAAGCCTCAGGAGTATTGCTTAAGCTTTTTCAGCATAGCTGTGCAAGCAAGACTTAAAAAAAAAGAAAAAAAGAAAAACGATTAGCAGTAATGAACTATCAACAGTGTTTTCTTTACATAAAAAAAAATCAGTGGTATATTAAAAAATTGTCCATTTGGAGAAATAATCCCTGTATGTTCATAAGAGAGGATTCAGAATGTGGTTTATCAACAATATTTATATTATTCATAAACTTTTAAGAGCTGTCATTCCAGGCCCCAAGGAAAGTGCAGCTCTTAAAAACTGCAGCTTTATATATGTACACAAGGCAAAAATTCCTAAGTTTTCTGTACACTGGAGGAAATAATACCTGCAAAACAGAACAGAAGACAGCTGAAAAGAATACAAAAAAAACCTGAAAACAAAAGATGAAAGAGAACCAACAGAAAACAAATGAAAGAACAGAAAGCAAAGAGAACAAAGCTCAGAAGAACGTTGAGGAACAAGGAAAGTGGATGATGTGCTACACCAAACAAAGTTTTTTAAATCGACGGCAAAATGAATGGCAGTGGAGAAAAGCAAAAATACAAAAAACAACCGTAGACCCTGAATGATCAAATGCCTAGTTAACAAACCACAAAATCCAAACTGCAGCAGCCCTGTAGGAACTCAAAGTGTCCTCTTGTGGTCTGTCCAGCCGTCAATCAGGTCCCTGACTGCCGGTAGACAGAGGAGCCGATATGTTTCCTATTGTACATTTGGCACTAGTATTTGCCTTTGGTCCAGCAATAGGCAAATAAATGTCTGTGTTCCCCTAAAAAGGTAAAAAAGGCGGCTCATTTTTCAGTTCCACAAGCCTCCAGCGGAAGGCAGGTGGGATGGCATGGGATGGCGATGAGCAGAGTAGAAGCGTTGTTGTTGTGTTTGTTTGTTATAAAACTATTTTTCTCTCAGAACCACCAAGTCCACAGTCCGCTGGAAACTCTTCAGCAGAGAGACGGCTGTCTCGTGCTCCATGTGTAAAAAACTATGTCCGTTAGCCTGCAAGGCAAACACGCAGCACGGTCAACAGCATGTGTGTGTGTGTGCAGGTATGTATAGAGGTATGTGTGCTGCAGAATTCCCATACATATGTCTATATGTGTGTGTGGAGGGATGGAGGGTCACTGCCATCACTATCTCAGTAACACATCACTGTTGGGGAAAAGAGAGAGAAGAGGAGGAGCTACACAGTCATGCTGTAGAGAGAGAAGGGGTAAAGACAAAAAAGGGCTTTTAGATGAGTTCATCCAGCTAAACTGTACATCTGTGGAGAGAAGATGAAGGGGGAGGAGAGAGGGGAGGAAACATATGAGGAACAGGGGTTGAGGAGGGGGGTGGGATCTGTCATTGTAGAGTATTTGTCTCACAATACAATCTTTACCAGTTGGGCTTATTTTCAACAGCACTTCAACAGCTACCATTAGGTTATAAATAAAGAAACACATTTGTGTTCAGTGTTTATTGATTCATATCGACTGACCTACATGGGAGAGGTAAGTTATTTTAATAGCTTTTTGTTAAGATAGTGTCCCTGGAGGATATATTTAAAATATACCGTTTGCTTTTTCGAAATAAATGTAAAAGGTTGCTAGTGTTTAAGGCCACATCTTATCCAAAGTTACTGCAAATAAATAGCAATTACAATGAGTTAATGTAAAAGGGTTTAATATTTTGAACAGTTATTTTTATTAAAAAGCAATCTTCTGATTATTTTCTGGATAAATCGTTTGTTCTATAAATGTCATTATGTATTGAAAGATGCATCCTAGTTCCTAAAAGTCCAAGGTGGGGTCTTTAAATGTCTTGGTTTGTCAGTCCAAACCCAAATATATTCAGTTGAATATGATATAGAATGAACAAAAGTAGGACATCTCCATATTTGAGAAGCTGAAAACAGCATTCTCTGCCGTCTTTGTAGACTAGTCCTTACAGGTTAAGAGTAAGAATTCCTCTGTTTGTTCCTATCAAATGCTTTTTTTTTAAATAAGAGAAGGGTTGGGAGAGTTCAGAAGGGAGAGGGGGCAGGATCTGGCCCGTTTGATGATGAGTGAGAGGATGTTACCTGCAGAATCTTGTCTCCGGGCTGCAGGGCGGAGTTGGCGGGCCCGTCATGCTGTACCCTAGTAACAAAGATACCCTATAAGTCAAAATGATACACCGTTAGGACAACACAGGGACACGATGGTTTAGAATCTTTGCCTTTCTCATTTCATTATCCAACCCCCCAAAAAGAATCATCATATATCAGCCAAAAATATATGGGATGTTCACCAATGCATGTTTTAAATTTAGAGAGGCATGCAAAATGTGATATTTAACTGTTTTAAATATAATTTACAGAGGCTGACTGATACACTTCCCACAAAAGACATCGATTTACACATGTCAAAATGTTTATTTTTTTCTATTTATAGGGATAGGTACCTGGCATATGGATGATGTTAAAAGTGGAATAGATTTGCTGTAAATATATAAATAGAGCAAGAAGAATAGGTGTGGATAGGTATAGGGGGTTACTAACTAAGGAGGAAAAGTAAGAAGCGGGGAGTGTAGAAGATATTCATCCCCCATATTTTCCCCTGATAACCCAAGGCAGAGATTGTAAAAACACCAACATCTTTTCACCAGGAGCTGAAAGATGTTTTTGAACACAGAAAGTGTCGGACGATGCGGCTGTGTCGACTCAGTGTGGTTCAACAGGTTGTGCGTATTGAACACACAAGAATGAGCTTAACAGAGCAGGTTAACGGGAAGATGTGGTAGTGACAGTGCAGTGGCACCTTCATACCACAGTCTGTGAGTGAAAGTAAGAACAAACACATATATTGCATGTTAGAGAGGTGTGTGTTAGAAGCATTAGTTTTGGTACCGTTTATGGTGACATTTGCATTTGTACAGTGAGCCCCATATATATACAACCAGATGGTTAATTGTGTTTGGTATGGGATAAGTATAATCAATTAATGCCAGTTAAATGTGCTGGTTAAAAGGAATATAGAGCTCACTGTAAATTGTGATTGTTGGTATGGTGAGCACTTTGTAGCAGTAGTCACAACATTTAGACAGTAACACACTATAAAGCAGTTGCACATGAAGCTGCAGCACCTGCAAAAACCTTCCGTCTTCAAAATGTTAGATTCTTCCGGAAATTTTGAAAAATATGTCTGTTGTTCAGGACAATATTCAGGAAGAGGTTTTTGCAGCTCAGTGTTAACATATATACAGTTTTCCTAAAAAGATAGACGTTATCCACAGCAGCTCAGTGTGCAAAGACAGCAGGTAAAAGCCAGAACAGAACATTTGTTTTCAAACGTCCAGGTCTGAATGTTTGAAACGTTCTGCTCCTTAAACCCCATCTTCTCTTCCTTAACTGAGCCTGAGAAGCTCATACAACAAAGTCCGAGATCCTGGTTCTGATACAAGAACTGAGTCAACATCTCCACTTGCTGAATCCTAATCAGCCAGAAGTGAAACTGACCCGGCGGCTTGAAGTTTAAAGTTGTCTTTTAGTACAAATTGAGAAGATCATGTATTATTTTTCAGAAACCTGATATTGGCTTGTGGCAGGATTTCCAAAAACTGAGAAATCGTGATGGATCTAAACTCTAAAACAACTTGTCGGATTCAATATGACAAGGAATTGTTCTGAGAAGTTTGTTTGGTAATATCAATTGATATGAATCACTTCTTGCAATATTTCTTGTCTCTATAAAATAATCAATTGCAAAGATTATTTCTTTGAGAGATCACAATCAGGCCAAGATTATTTGGTGCTAAAAAAAGAAAGACATTTATAGAAAAATATAGTTAAATATTTTTGGAAATAGTATGAAACGAATTGATTCTGTTGAGTC
Organism: Eleginops maclovinus; assembly: GCF_036324505.1. Classification (NCBI taxonomy): domain Eukaryota; kingdom Metazoa; phylum Chordata; class Actinopteri; order Perciformes; family Eleginopidae; genus Eleginops; species Eleginops maclovinus. The sequence continues at coordinate 11,798,549 of NC_086357.1, forward strand.
TAGGATTGTTTGTAGGAGTCATTTCAACACATAAGCATTGTATATTGTGAAATATTGCAGCTACAGTATGTTTAAAAATCATGAAGTATGGTCTTCATTTTGATGTTTGACAGAAATAAAGTCTGAGAAAATTTAACTGACATTGTTGAAGCCATTTTTAAGTTAATGCTGCTCATGCAGTATTTTAGTATTTGAGAATTAGGTAAAAAACACAGCATAGCTAGGCTACAAGTGTGCTCTCCAGTCGAGATAATTCAGAGGACAGTGCAAACAACACACCGACCACTAGGTAGAGCCACAGTGCTGCAGAACAGCCACTGCTGTAGTAGAACATGGATGTAGAATTCAGTAAGTCAAGCTGTTTGGACACAGCCCTATTCCATACCAGGGCTCAGGTCTGCATTTAATACAACGTATACATTCTTAAGCTTTGTAATACCTTATATGACAGAAATAAGAGGGGTCAGAAAATTTGATGAAACCAAAATCAAAGGCGTTGTTATGAGTTTGAGTTGCCAGCCGTAAAGAAGTAACTTCACATGTTTGATGGAAGTTACAAGAATAAGATGATTAAAATTTGATTTTGGTAAACTGACTTATAATATCTGCTTTATCACGATATGTAACTTGAAGGCAAATATCCTCAATGTGTGACCGATGTGGTGTGTTGGGCAGACATGGAGCCAGACATGTGCAAACTTCTCCTTAGAACATTTAGATTTAAACCATATATACTTCCATGATTCTGTCAAAAGTCAACATTTGTGATAATCCTCAATGTACAACAGCAGAGTTAAACATTTTACTCTGATATGATACATTAATTGTATTATTGTATTGATTCATCCATATTAACGTGAGTGTATAAAGTATGTCTGTACCTTCAGTATATTACTCTTGTTTGAATATACTCTATTTGTAATTTAATTACTTGACAAAATATGAAGGAGAATCACTAGAGTAACTGCGGAGGGCATTAATAATGGAGAAGGTGCTGCTGGCGGAAGCTTTACGGATTCAAGAAGAGATGGGTCTGATTAAATAATTGCACGTGTCAGCAACTGAGTCGAAAAGATGTCTACTTAAAACTTAAACGAAGTGTTGAATTGACAGTTTATATATTATCACTTCACACACCCGGACTACTTTAACTGATTCACCAGTTGTCACAGAGGCTGACTCTTATTGTAGGCTTTCTATTTATAGACCAGCTGTCTCATCAGTTACTCAACATCTGAATAACAGTCAGTAAAATCTGCCATACTTCCTGTCCCGAGATGAAAGTGATGAACATCTAAGATCACCCACGGTGTCCCAGAACTAAAGAATGCAGCCTTCCTAAAATAGCTGTCAGAGCTCCATGAGTATCCTCGCTCCTTTAGTCAGACTTTAGCAGCATGTTTCTAGGACAGACTGCCATGTGCAGGAGGCCTGGGGGATGCGCAACCCCAAAAGGCTCTCGACACGGGCACGTACTGACAAAATCAGTCGAAATCAGAAGTAGAAATGATAAAAGACTTTGGTATTTTTGATAATAAAGCATCATGAGTGTACGTTTTCTTATAGAAAAATATTCATTTTTTGTTGCTTCGTTTACCAAAGACCTAACAGTGATGAGGACACTGTAAAGTTATTGTACTATCAGTACTAATAATATGTTTTCCCACACCCAGATGTCGAATTTCGATAATGTTCTCTAACCTGATGGTGATGCTGATGAGAATCATTTTATAATTTAAGAGATTTCATTTTTTTTATCACACCTTAGACTTCTTCACCCCTTCAAATGTATAAAATAAAGCCTTTTTTTCCCCCCAGAGTCTGTAGTTTAAGATTACAGACTCAAAGAGATTAAAAGTTAACCAAGTCAACCTGCTGCCCCATGGACCGACAGACGAACACACTGCGGTAACTAGTAGCAGTTTCCATGGCAACTCTGAGGTAAAGTCGGGAAGTCTGTGATAGGCTGGCAGGCCAGGTCGGGTCGTACCATGTCAGAGGGTTTGAAGGGGTTCCCCTGGCCGCTGATGCCACCAGTGATACTGAAACCAAGACCAGGGTTCTTCTCTATTCTCACACACAACTATAGAGAGAGAGGAGGGGGGGGAAAGAAAGACAGAAAAGAAAGAAAAGACAAGTGACGGTGAAATACAAAGATCATCACATCTCTACACATGCAACACTTAAAGTGGAGGGAGAGTGCTTTCATGTGACGAGTGACATGCTTTTGCAGCTATATTGGAGGTCCTCAGTTCTCTGGCAACAAAAACTAAGCCACAAATATCTTTGTCTGAGTTTTTCTGTTTGGCAGGGAAAAAAACGTGCAGGAAGATCAGCTGATCTGGGTGGTGTGAATGACTTCATGTTCCTATCTAAACTGGTACAGAGATCTCCATCTGTGAAATATCTCAGATTTAGAACTACGCCTCCGTGGCTTTTTCTAGACCTGCATCATCTCACAAACTGCAGCTGTTAGGCGTCTGAAGTGTTAATAAATGTCTCAGTTGTTTTATGTTTTGTGTCCTTTAATTGACATACATTGGCCTTATATGGACTCGTCAGAATTGACTTGTAACTGTCTTGACATGTTACGAACACATTAACAACAATAGTAATTGAAAAATGTACTTATTGGTTTGTTTTCCTGGTCCCAATGCCTGGGGAGTGGGAGTCAGCATCTTGATACCGATGCACAAGGCACCATTAAGTGTGTTTAAGAGATACAACACAGTTTCAAGTAACTCCAAGCCATCATCAGCCAATATTTAGGAACTGCCAATTTAAAAACCAGACCTCCAAGATAGTGTGCAACAGGGTAGCTGAGGACAGACAGACAGACAGACAGACAGACAGACAGACAGACAGACAGACAGACAGACAGACAGACAGACAGACAGACAGACAGACAGACAGACAGACAGACAGACAGACAGACAGACAGACAGATACCTGTTCCTGGAAACCATCCGTGCTCTTCTGGCCTTTAGTCTGCAACAGGCAGCGAGCGCTCTGAGGCCGCGGGTTGGTGTGGGTCATGACAGCCTGATTACTATGGACCATTCCCTGGTTGGTATGGACCATGCCCTGGTTGGTATGGACCATGCCCTGGTTGCCGTGGACCATGACCTGGTTGCCGTGGACCATGCCCTGATTGCCGTGGACCATGCCCTGGTTGCCGTGTACCATGCCTTGGTTGCTATGCACCATGCCCTGGTTGCTGTGGACCATGACCTGGTTGCCGTGGACCATGCCCTGGTTGCCGTGGCCCATGCCCTGGTTGCCATGGACCATGCCCTGGTTGCCATGGTACTGGGGGTTGGTGGCAGGCTGATGGGATGTATGGGAGGAATGGGGGTTGTACTGGGGTTGGTTCCCAGATGGGGACAGCGCCATGGACATGCCGCCACCGGGGTAACCCTGTCCAGGACCAGGATGGCCTGGAAGAGGAACACATTGTACTAGTTACATTCTGAAATAAATTGATCTACAACAGGTTAAAGTGTTGATTTGAGAAGCATTGTTGGTAGACGTACTTAAAAGAAGGGTTTTACACACCATTATATAACTACAACGACCAACAAAGAGTCAGGTTTGAAATCTTCCAGTCCCTCATTGGGTTTGCTGTAGTAGTACTGTAGCTGAGAAAAGGCCTGAGACCCTTCAATGTTAGTTTGATTTTGATCAGGCATCAAGTAAAACCTTATCTCTCTCTAAGTGATGCTGTATGAGATGGTGGGACTGATCCCCTCAAAATAAGGACATTGAATTAACGAAATTGTTTTAAACGGTAACGTACTTGTTTTGTATATCTAGATTCAACTCCAAAATACCTCTGTACAGGCTACAAATGAACCATTTCTAAATTGATTTCCATTTACCTTGAGACATGTTGCCTTGATACTGCCCTCCAGAAGGAACCACTGACAAGGGCATCCCTGGTTGGTATTGGCCCCCTTTGTTCATCATCCCGTCGTAGCCCTGCTGCACGACCACACGATGAGGTGTAGTGGACGAGGAGGAGGAGGAGGTGACAATCATGGTGTTGTGTGATTGGTGGGGAGTGTTGTGGGAGTGGGCACTCTGTGGACAGTGGAGAGGAGAGTTTGAGACATTTATACTTTGAAACAGAGAAACGGTTATTGGAGTCACGTAATTATTTGCATTTAATAGATATTAAGACAGGTTCCTTCCAAGCTTTAACATCCCAAACCTCTATAGGGTGGATAAAACAAGGACAACAAAAGGACTGCTCTCACCTTTTTCATGAGGTTGTCTGGTGGGACATCCCTCCTGCCAAGTGAGTATGGAGCCCACTGGTTGCTCCCTGACAATCCCTCCTGGTCATTATCCAGCATGGCAGCTTGCTGAGAGGGGCTCTGAGAAAGACACAGAAAAACAAGGAGGGACACATTGACCATTACTGGAAATCAATTAATTAGTTTAGTAATTTAATTCATGTATCAACCCATTGCTATCTGAGTTCAAGACAGGTTTGTGTGATTGTTGTGAACTGATACCATAGGGCTGACACAGCTTAAATCGATTTTTCTCACCTAGCTCTATATATGGTGTATTCCCTGATTATGGTGGAAAACACTTTTTCAGAATAGAATCAGATTTTTTTGTATCACACCTTCCTTTTGCACCAAAGCCTCTAGTCTCAACCCCTGAGAACCTGGCTTCATTTTTCAGCAACATAATAAATTCATGATGAAATAACCAAGAACTAAAAGATGTCTTTAGGTATTGTTCACAAGTGGTTAACCTTCAGTTTATCAGCTCATGTTTCATCAGGACTGTGTGAGTGGGGTTTGATTCCAACAGTCAACAGATTCTGATTCAAATGTTGCTGGATCCTGATTGGCTCAACTAAGTCCCACCCACTAAAAACTGTTCGGCACAAAACCATATTTTTACAAAGTCTCCAATTCAAGGACAAAACTGTGACTTTATTTTAATTGTTACAAGGGTAGTTATAAAAATGGTGGATGATGCGTCAAATATCTCCCAATAGTTTGCTAGAAAACTATTTTACGATGGCTAAGACAAATATTTGTTTGATGACGTGTTACAATGTTGAACATGTCATACTTTTGAGTCCAAACAATTGAAAACCAATCCATCACCAGAATTGTGACTGAGTTAAGGGCGTATAATACCCAGCATTTCGATACTCATATTAAGGTGGTAGGCAAGGTAGCTATAACAATCAAAAAAATAAAAGCAATAATGGCACCGATTTAAATAATATTTCATGGTTGTTACGGTGAAGAGGCAATGGCAGTTATTCTTCGTAATTACCCATGTGTGCAGTAATAGAAGCAGAACCAGGGTTTCATTGTTCTCAGAGGGATACTCACGGCGTTAGCAGACGGAGGAGGAGGTAGTGGCAGCCAGCGGCCAACAGGGGCCTCATGCTTAGTGTTATTGTAAAGGTTAAAGTTCAAAGTGCTGCTGCGCCCCTGGCCATGACCCCCGCCCTGACAGAGCATGCCCAGCGTGAGCGTGTTGTGCTTTAGGACACCACTCTGATTGGAGAAGACAACATCACATGACATGGGTGAATGCAGGGGGAGGGGGATGGGGCTCACACAGCGGGATGCAGCATGGTGATAACACACTGTGAGCTCCACATAAATAAACATACAACAAAAACACTGATAAAACAAAAACAACAGTGAAGAGTTGCTGAAAGCACAGAGAAATGTTAGCTCGTGATCGGTCAATACAAACAAAGAACATTGTGTCATACAAGCAACCCATTGGTGGATCAATTCATTCCAACATTACTATGTGGGATCTCAAATGAGTTATGCAGTTACATGTGTGGATATTTAAACAAATAATAAGCCCAATCCCTAATGGAAAACTGATAACTACAAATATCTATGAACATCTATGTATACGTCTCATTTTAGCGACATCGAAAAACCGCTTCAAAAATGTTGAAGTCAATTTTTGTTGTTTTTTGAAGATTAATAACACACTCAAGTAGGTAATATACTCAAGATTAAACTCTTTTGAACTTGAGTCACAATTCAAATTTTGTTGAATTGTATTTCAAGACATAGGATTCTTTTGGGCACATATCCAGTAGTGAGTGTGCAGTAGGTCAGGCTGACAGAGCGACAGTGTGGATGGGACACACATGCAGCCGGACACATCTGGTCAACCTTACAACACAGACTTACACGGATACAGACAGGGAGGGCTTCTGAATCCTGTGTGCGCATGTGTGTGTGTGTGCGTGAGAGTGTGTGTGTGTGTGTGTGTGTGTGGGTTTGCATCTCCCTTTCACTGTTTCTGCATTGCATTAACGTACCCTGTCCAATCGTTTGGCCTCTATGTGCCTAAGTAGCTGTTGCCTCCAATCGGCAGGCATCCTGGAGGTGATGTCTTCAGGCTTCTGTGGTACGCCAGGTCTTACTTTGATGGTGTCTTCAGATGGTTTCTCTGGGCAGGTTGCCAGAGTGTAGTCAGGGGGCATTTTCTCTAGCAGGGCAGCCATGGTGGGACGAGCTGACACTGGACGGGCCTGAAGATTATTATTTTATAAAGACGATAAGAAATTAAGTTGGACTTGAGAGTGATACAATTAAAAGCTGCACTTATCAATATATGGATTAGTGCAGTGTATATTTTATAACAATAGTAAAAAAAAAAGGGCTATTAAATATGATAGGGACCAACCCATTGAGGATTAGCACCAATTTACTGCCCTAGATCTGAAGCTTTTAGCATGGCTAACAGCAATTTGATGTACTTTCAGTCAAGGGCTGTCAAATTAATTAATTACTTTTTTTTTGTTGGATGACTTAATAAAATAAAATGTGAAAAAAAAGCTTATTGATGTATATACTATTAAAACATATTTTAAAAAATGTAATTTATTGATTTAACAATGGTACTGTAAGTTGCTGGGCATTGAATGACACTATCTTTAGTGCAAAATATATTTCTGCCACACTGTCAGCCATTGGGGGGGTTCCACATGAGGTGCTTTGCTTATCTGAACAGCATGCTCTCCGATACCTCACCTCACCTCCCATGTGACTATTTTTGGAAAGTCTAACTTGGTAAATATCCAGACCATGCTGAAGGGATTATTTATGCACGTTGGAAAGCCAGGGGATCTGGGGGATATGGCAGAACCAAAGGACACACCTGCGCTACTTTGCCTAGTCTGCTGCTACATTGACCTGGACCAAGGTAGTTGGTGGTTCTACTCAGTCGCAGTCATACATACTTTAATACCTCGATCCTATTTTACTAAGCAGGCTATTTGTCAGTACCTTCCATATTACCCAAATAAGTTTTTTTCATTTCAATCTACTTTTGTGAAGAGACAGGATGTAGAACTTCAGTCTCCAGTGTCAAAGTCTTGTTCAGCATTAAACCAACACCCTGTTGATGTTACTTCTGTTTTCAATCCAAATGCAAATTGTTTCAAAATTGTGGTCCATAAAACAAATGTGCGACTTTATGGTGAAAACGTCCACTTCTTTTATTCAGTCTATTCTGTTACTGTAAAAGTACATCTACTAATCAAAACTGGATTACGTCCTGGAACAACTTGTGATGAGGTGCCCTTAAGCAAGGCAGTGGATCCATACACTGCTCCCGCGGCACTGTATATAATAGCTGCCAAGTGATCCTTATATTAGAGTGTGAACGGACCAAAATAGGTTGATTGATCTAGGAGATCTGTAGAGGTGCCAGTTTGCCCTCCTGAGGTGTCCTTGAGCAAGGCACTTAACCCTCAACTGCCTAGGGTGCCTTACCATCTGCAGCGCCCTCGCCCTTGATTAATGTATGTGTATAGGTCTTGTTTATGCATGTGTGTATTTCGGGTGTAATGTGTTAAAATTACAACAAAGTGAAAATTATACTCCCCCAAAGGGATTATTTAAGTGTGTCTTTTAATTGCTTTAATTGATACATGCCTCACACTTTACAAGGGGATATTATGGGATTGCAAGTTAAAACAAATTAGTGAGTTTAAGTGGGACAAACATGCAAAGACACAGAGCTTAAACAATTTACATAGGCATTTCCTGTGAAATCTTACCTGAGATGCTCCATAAGTCTCAGTGCTGTAGCTCCTAGCCGACAGGGGGCGACGCTGAGTAAGACTCTTTGTTGGATAACCAATCATGGGCTTCTTTTGTTCCTGGTAAGATGTATAGTCGTCATCGTAGCGGCCGTTTCTCTTATTGTGCATCATCTGGCTCTGGCTGTCGGACATGTTGGTGATAGCAGAGTGCTCCATGGCGGAGGAGTAGGCCAGAGCCCGACCATAAAGAGGTGGGTCAGCCTGAGGAGAGGAGAAGGTACTTTAACTATTACGGACCTCTTCAGTCCACTGAAAATTTATTTTTGGAGGATGCAAGATATATATTTAACTGTCAGCTTGACTGTATGTCACATTGATTGGATCAATTCATTTATTGGTTTGTGAAACGTAAACACTGAAGATAAGCTTTTTTCTGCCAACAGCAGATCTCTTACCTGCTGTCTATACTGAGCTTCCTGCAGTGCCTCCTGTTGGGCTTCATGGACTCTGCGGAACAAAGCAAGCTCTGTGGAGCTCACCAATGAATCTGCTCTCCTCAAAAACCCTGGCCTGGAGCGCTGCGATGGGATTGGCTGCTGATGCTGGCTGGGCGGACCATCCTGGTTGATTGGCGATTGGGGGAAAGAAAACATCTCCAGAGGTGGATAGGCCCGATACCGAGGGCTCACCAGCTCCTTTGGTAATGTCTTCCCCGGTTGATTGATGTACTCCAAGGCTTTCGATGAGTGGTTGACATAATCTGGTGTGTTGGGGAAGGGGGGAGGGACCCGGCGGTCGATGGTCACCTGATTGGTTAGAGTAGTGACTAGTAAGTCGGTGAAACATTGTAGGCATTGCAGGCAGAACTTTCATTTTATGTTAGACTATACGGTGGGATAATGGAGCTGTTAGCAGAGAAGAGACAGATATTTCTCTTGGAGTTGGTAACCAAAGCAGAACAAAATAAAGAGAGTAAATATTGGCCTGGGTTCCTAACAATTGAATTTTTAATAAGTGACTGTTAACTAACAAGTTCACCCAACAGGCAATGATCTGTCAATGTTGTATTTACAATTTATTTCAGCTCCACTCAAGTGAACACAATAATCAGTCATTACAGGTTGAAGCTCGAGACAAGCTGCTGACCTGGGGGTTGTAGTTATGGTCGAAGTGATAGGCCTTATGTGGGATGGCAGGTTTTTGGTTCTGTCCCGACTGGTTGCTGCCGCCGTGTCCTGGGAAGATCAAGTCATCGTCTAACATGGGGGCGGACTGTGACCGTGACATGTTGGTCTGCTCCATTGACCCGACAAACTCTTGACGGTCCAAACTAGTCTGTTGTTCAATGGAGGTACTGTAGCTGTCCACAGGAATGCTGTTGAGAGAACAGCAAGAGAAATCAGCTACATCTTCGCAATCTCTTAACGTGCTTACTCAACATTTTGATACTCTTATTGTTAGGAAAAAATAACAGCAAACCTACCTGTAGACCTTGTAAGAGCCAATGTCAATCTCATCGATACTCTGTGACTTCTTAAACTTAGATCTTGTCTCCCTCATCATGGGAGACAGGCGGTCCGAGCTTTTGCTCATCACCACGGTCACCTTGTTGCCCCCGCTAACACTTAGCTGATCCTTCCTGTTCTGATCCCCTTGATTGTCGTGGTACGTCCAGCTGCCAGGCAAAGGCCCTGCACCTTGTTCCAGCCTTAGAGCAATACACAGGTTAAGTGTTATAATGATGTGGACAGAAAAATAGCTTAACGGGACAAGTGTTTTAGAAACAGAAAAGTAAAAAATAGATGACATTGTCATCTTATGCCTTGAATCAGGAATTAACAAGGGGTTCCATGAGCTTCAAAATGACACAATTTGCACATATTTTGGTCTTGATTATTATATACAGCCAACAACGCTTGGTTTGTAATACTGCAATTACATGTACACTCAGAAATCAAATTAGTTATTAGGGCTGCAGATAATGTCTACTGTCATTACAGATTAATCAGTTAATATATATTGACTAATCGAGTACTTATCTAGACCATTAAACAAAAATAAATGAATACAGGTTTTCAAAATCTAAGTCAAATTTAAGTATTTCAATTTCAAGTTTTTAAAACTGAGGAAATCAGAAATTGCTATATTTTGTGAATCTGCATCAAGACGGACAAATCAAAACCATAATTCCTTCACCCTTGGCTATCACCAGCAAGGTTGTATAATACAAATGCACATGTAAGGACCACGTGAGCTCCCTCAGTTACCTTTGGTCAATGTCCTTGCGATCAGGGTTAGGGCTGGATGTGGGCGTCAGGTCCAGTTTGGAGGGAAAAGCGGTTCGATCCTCCAGGGGGCTTGGGGTTCTGGTCCAGTTCTGCCAGGGATTCTGGGAAGAATGTCCGGATGATTGTTGGTCATTGTCTGGAGTGGAGCGTTGGTTGCCGTGGAAGGGAAGCGTCTGAGTGTCCAGCTCCAGAGGAACTCCTACGATCCGCTCCTGCCTGAGGAGGGGGCGCCGACCATGTGCTGACTGGCTGCGCGGTTTGGAGCCCAGCGGGGGGTTTCCCTGACTCCCAGTTGATGAAGGGTCCATAGGAGACTCCTCAGCATCAAAACCTGTGTTGTCGTAGTGAGGGGCCTCGGCCCAATCAAAAGGCTCGCTCAGTGGGCGTCGATCCCCACGCTGCTGCAGGGTTCCTGATGGAGGGGTTTCTCTCTGAGATAGCAGAGGCTTGGAGTCAATGGGTTTGGGGAATGACTGAGCCAGTCTGAAAAGATACAGAAGATTAAACACTAATGATGCTGTGGAAGATAATGAAAATGGGCAGAAATGTATTACATTACTATGTTCTGTATTTAATCTGAGATGGGCACTAGAACAGCGGAACTTTCTGTTCCTATCACTGAGGTCTCTCTGGAAGATCCATTTGGCCAACAACCATGTTTGTTGTAATTAATGTTTCAGAGAGCAGCCTTGAACAGGAAACATTACCGCCACTCGCAGTTTGCAAATACCACATGTTATTCTGACAAAGGAGCAAGTGTACAGTTAACCATCTGTACATCTCCCCAGGGCTTGTAAAATGACAACTTGAATGTCAAAAAATACCAAAGCAAGCTTTCAACCTGCAGGGACTCTTTAGAACAAGGAGAGGCATAAGAAGAGTGGGGACAATGAAATATGTTTTTGACATTATTATAGATGTACTCTGACATCGATAATGGAAAAGGTCACTGTCGCAGAAAATATATTTTCAGACCCTGTGGTGTCAGAGAGAAACATAGAAACAAATAAATCAAACCAGCTCTATGAAAGTAGTGACTGTTCTGACTGCTGAAAGGACTAGCTTAAAGTTATTCGGTCATTTTAAGTCATTGCATATTCCTGTAAAAAGACACTATTTCCAAGGTCACAAAGAGAGATTTTGAAATGCTGCGATAGTAAAAATGAGTCAATTTCCTGCCAGATACGATAAGAGAGCATTTCACCAGTTGTACCAACACAGACAATGACTATAAAAAGCAATATTTTAAAGTGTTTAAAAAGAGTATATTTATGTCCGGTATTTGAGGATGACCTGCTGTGGTATGCAAATATTGTTATACTGTACAGTCCATGGGCATAATGCTCAAATCTTAATGGATTGAGGCTTTACTGAAAACGCTGTTAATATGGTTCAGATGTGTTTATTGTTGTTAATAGCTGCAACATTAGAGATAGCAACTCAACTTCAAAAGACTCTTCGTCACATTTCAATGCTATATTTAACTCCAATCTGTCAAACTCCATCTTAAGTACAGTGCAATCACGATAAAAAGTCAGAAAAAAGGATATTTGCTTCGTTTTATGTGTTGGTGTAAAAAAAATCCTTTTGATAGTACAAAAGATGGGACTGAACAGCTTTGAAACAAAGGAGAAGAGAGCTGAGTGAGAAGATACAGAAGAGGAGTCTGCAGCATCCTAATGAGCCTCTCTGACCTTGACTAAGTGAGCGGAGGGATGAGGAAGACACAGCAAGATGGAGGGAGGAGAGGATGGATGGAACGATAGAATAGATGGATGAGGTAAATGATAGATAGAGGAGACTGAAGTGGGGGTGGACTGGAAAGAGAAGAAGAGATGATAGATTGTCAGAGGGGTGTGATGAAATTGAACATGGACAGGAATGTGTACCTGTTGGTCCAGTGTGTTTGAGGGGCCTGGTCCTTGCTCGGGGCTGGCAGGGCGGGAGTGTGTGGGTGTGCGTGAGGGTGTGCGTGTTGGTGTTGGTGAGAGTGTGTGTGTGAGTGTGTGTTCCCGGGTGGGTTGGAGGAGCCAGAGGAGCCCTGTGAGGGAGAGTAGTCGGAGTAGGTGGCTGAAGAACCGCTGTGGTTCAGACAGTGGAGCTTATCCACCTCCTCATCTGTAGACTCTGGACGGAGACACAGAGACAGACAGCTTGTCAGGGAAAAATGTCAAGTCCTTTTCACTCTGATAGCCCTCTTTGTCTGAAAAAAAGAACAACTGGTCTGTAACTTATCCCCCTGGATTTGATTTCTTTCATCAAATCCTTATCAAGATATCGCTTGCATTGATAGTGATCTACGAACATGGGAGGTCAGTAGTTTATGCGATCAGCTGATTTCTAAACATATGTGTAGATCTCAGGAAAACTTTAAATACATGGATAATTTCATTTACAATTTATTGACTTTGTCTTTAAATTAGATAATCTAGACACTATGGGTTTTTGCTACATCTGCCCAAAGCTATTAGCTTAATCTGTAGCCTGTGGCAACATGTTGCCTTTCATAAGTGAAATCAGTGAAACTGGAGCCCCATCAATTTGTATAATATTACATGTGTATATAAAATGATAATAATAATAATAATAATGATGCTAATTAAACCATTTGTTAAGCAAAAATGGGCAAAAGATATGAGTTATTATATATTCTTCTATTGTTTATTTCATCCAAACACATTTTTTAAGACTTCACAATTGGATCTTTTCTATTTGTTGTATTGTGTGATATTAAAAAGGAATCTTTTATTGGTAAATCAAGGACAAAATAAAAATATAAGGATTATTACAGAAAAAAATATTTCACAATTGTATTCTTGTGTTAAAGAAACAAACTAAATCCCAGCTCACTATTTGGATGTTTAAACTGAACTTCTAACGTTGAGATCAAAAGTTGATGAGCGCTACAACTACATCAGAAAGGGTATCCAGAATGATGTTAAGGCTGAATTGCATTGAATCCTGTAAATGGTATGTCACTGATGCAGAAAAATCTAATTTCTTTCTGTCCACGGTTTCTTAGCCCAGATTCCTGTAGCGCTCTCATTCTATGTGTGTACAATATTGAGTCCACTGCACTGACGTGAGACATGGCCTGGTTCGAAAAAACCTGGGTTTAAAAATCTTTATTAACCCACACTAGTTCTATTAAATCAAGAGCGCATCCTCATGAATCAAACCTATTAAGATATTGACAAACCAAACAAAAGACAGCTTCTCATTAACTTTACCATAAGACCCTTCAATAGTAATGTCACCAGGACAGACGAGCTGATTGAGTTGTAATCACTTCATAGAGGGCTCCCTAACAAAGGGGCATTACACAACGGAGCGCTGAATTACACAGAGCCACAGTTTGTCACAGAGAACAGATAACAAACAGTTACGTTCAGTAGACTGGATTAAAGCAGTCAATTATTCAAAACAAAAACTGATTTTGATAGGGTAGAAAAATTAGCTTTGGGAGCATAATTAAAACTTTAGCGTACCGCTGATGGAACTGAGGCCTTCAGGGCAAAATAAATAAAAGCTGAACACTTTCAACTGGAATTTAGATTCACTGTAGAGGTTTATGGTGTTTCCTCCCACTCTGAAATTAATCCGCTTACCACCATGACTAATTAGTGGACACTATTACAACATGCCCCACAGCGCTTAACAATAGACCACATTAAATTACTTTGTGTGTGCGCCCATGTGTCTTTACTAATGTGTTTGGGCCTTTGTGTGTTTCTTTTTACATTCAACAATATAATACAGTACCTTTCTTGTCCTTCCCAAGCAGCACCACCTTTGGTTTGTACATAGGGGGCTCCACCAGGGTGGGCCTCATGTCAGAGATACGGATGTCGTTGGGAGACCCGCCCATAGAGTCCTGCAGAGAAACAAAACAGGATTACATCAGGTACGCTCAGCACAGAAGCGATATAGCCTACTTAGTGCAAGAAGTAAGAATCAACCCAAATTAAATATTTTTTCACCCTCATAAATATTATAACCCTGGTACTTCAGCCAGCTAATATCTGTTAAAGCTGGTGTAGTAAGCTATACATAATCTAAACCACGGTAGAGGTCACCAGATGTGCTTGAAAACTTGTTTGAGTTGTCTCTTGCACAAACACAAGGAAGTACACGAAAGCACACTTACACACAAACTTTGATGGAAATAGATTTTAGACTTTTACATGTCTCTAGTTCATCTAGTTCTCTGTTCAACGTAGCATCCTACCGCTTAACATTTCATATTTTGTTTAGGTATATATATTTGACATTGTCTGGGTAAATGTCAATCACAAGAAAAGAAACACATGAACATAAAAATAACAAAACATGAATATGGATTTACAAGGTGAAATAAATATGGTATCATTGTCCCAAGGGTGAAAAAACACTAAATTGAGCCAAAGTTATATTGACACGTGCTGTGTGTGTGATTGTGTTTGTGTTTCTGTGTGTGTTTAGCACTCTAGGTGACAAACCTCAGAGCTCTCTGTCAGGTCCTCTTTGTCCTTCCTCTTAGGAATGTCAATACCAGAGTTATGCATTGATCCCTGATCCATTAGCTGAGACTGAGAGAAGTCCTGCATCTCTCTGTCTGTCACCTGGAACACACACACACCCCATCATTTGTGCTGCTCTTATACCTTTATGATCACAGGTATCAATCTTACAGATACACTGATGTACTGTATGGTGATGGGGATTTGTTGTGTAACACAAACAATGTTAATTTTTCAGGATTTGCATGAGAAATCATAAATAAAATGAACATATAAAGGGAAATACGGATAAAAAAAGACAAAAACCTGTGTGCGTTTCCTACCTCTTTGGGAGGAAGGGGCCACGGTGGTTCGTACTGTTCTTTGCTGAGGTGTGTGTGTTCCATGTTGGTTCCTGCCGAGGTGGCAGTGCCTGTGCTCAGCTGGTGCTGGTGCTGGTGCTGGTGTTGGAGTTGGTGCTGATGCTGGTGTTGGTGCCCATGCCCGCCATGTACACTTTTACCCACAAGGCTTTGCACTGACTTGACCATGTTCTTGAGGTCCTCGGGGTAAGGTGTCGGGTAGCGCTTAAGGTTAATCTCCACCTAAACAGAAAAAAGGAAATATGTTGTGAAACACAGGCAAAAGGACACAAATACACTAAGCAAGCGTTTAGTAGAAATGGTAGAAAAAAAGTGTGTTTGCCTCTATGGAACATCAATACATCTAAAACAAGACATCATCAATTATTGTTGATTGCAATGTTGTGGTTGCTTGCTAGTTTTATAATGTTTTATATTCACATTAGTGCACTGACTGATAAATAATCTCTCATATACATACTAAGCTTCTTTAAGGAGGGGTCTTAAAGCCAGAGCCACTAAACTGAGCATTTCAGACCAAGGGTAAACATACTGTAGCTATGTATATTCAGCAAGTATGAGTAAAATAAAACATCTTTCTTTAATCTTACAGCATGTAAAAATGTTAGGTTTTAACCTTAAAATGAGTTTTATATTGTACCAATTAAGCACAGATATTTTATGTCTATGTTTGAGTCAAATTCCTTGTATGTGCATACATACTTGGCCAGTAAAGCTGACTTTGATTCTGATTGTATTTCAATTTCAACATTTTAACTTTGGCTCAAAGATTGTGCCTTTTCATGTATTACCAATGGCTTGAAACTATATGACCAATAAGCCTTTGCGTGTGAAATCTGAGATGTAGCATCAGAGATAAACAAACAGTGAAGAGTGAATTATAAAACAGTTGGGGGTGCTACAGCTGCCAGCCAGTTAACGCTGGCTTTGCAAATCTTGAATATAAAGCCTGGTTGCCTCATATAACCCCTCCTGCTCAGATACTTCACAGAGAGAAAGACGACAAGACAGACAGAAACAGAGAGCTGACCTTGACCTTCCCAGAGTTGTCTTCCTCTTCTTTCTTGTCCTCAAAGTCAAAGGCCACAGTCATCCTCTGCTGCCTCTGCTCCTCCCAAAGGGTGGGATTAAAGCTGTCACTGTCCGACTGGTAATCTGGAAGCATGATCAAAAACACATGCCAAGGAAAGGGTTAAAACTGATGTCAAAAAATGTGTCTGCAGATTGTTATATGTCAAATGTACATTAAATTTAAAAACGCACAAATCCCACACATTCCTGCACATAGCTTCAAAGCACATCCTGCAATGTAACACATATCATCGTTGTAATATTGCTAGTGTGATAACAAAACATGCTCTAGCCTTTTTTTCATGTCTATCCACACATAAACATACAGACACACAGTTTGTACCCTCATCGTGTCGCGGTTGCTGAGGAAACATGTAGTTGGTCAAAACCTTCTGTTTGGTTTCAGGGTGGGCTTCTGTCTGCAGCGGGATCAGAGCCTTGGACTGCAAACACAGCAGAATAATTCACAACTTTACTTACGTGAACAATATTCATAAAGCGGAGACACAGATTCCCTCCATCCTTTGTCAAACTATTTGAATAAATTGTCAAATGCCTCTTTAATCTGCATGTCTGCTTCATAAAAAACATTGAGATGGTAATGTTTTGTAAAATAATGTATTATCGCATATTCATAGCAAATAAAACTGTATTAATGCATTGCTGTTTTGGTATATAAATGAAAGAAAACCGTTCATTAAACTTTCAACACATTCTGCTAGTTCATTTGAATAAAAAAGTCCAAATGACATTGCTGAATTTAAGGTTACATTTCTGTTGCAACATTTGCATACTTGAGTGCCAAGTCCTTAAGTATAGCACTGAACAACCTTTCATTAATTGCATTTGAATTTTAAATGTTGTTATTTCTTAGTTGAGTTTAAGATTTCAAATGATTTGTAACTTCAAATGTCATATGAAATATAATTATTCATAGAATAGTTATGGATAATACAGAACAATAACTATGCTTACTTTATGTACACCACTGCATCTGACAGTAGTGTGAGACTGTTATTGTGA
Organism: Eleginops maclovinus; assembly: GCF_036324505.1. Taxonomy (NCBI): domain Eukaryota; kingdom Metazoa; phylum Chordata; class Actinopteri; order Perciformes; family Eleginopidae; genus Eleginops; species Eleginops maclovinus. The sequence goes on from NC_086357.1 coordinate 11,815,845, forward strand.
GATTTTTGCATACATTTAAATGCAGTAAATTATTCAATAAAAGCACATCATCAAGTCATCATTGGGCCTCAGAAAACTGAACATGGCTGGCCCAAAATGAAGTGTAAAGATAGTGCTGCTGTAGGTAATACCCAAACCAAACCTGAAGCTGTGTGTGTTTGTGTTGCATACAGTACTTGTTAGCATGTACACTGTCTCCTGGTGAAATGATGAGGAGGAGATACCTGATTGTCAGAAAGCCAGAGAGCTGCCAGGTCCTTCAGCTTGGTAAAGGTAAACGGTAGATTCTTTAACCTGAGAGAGACACACAGAAAAGGAGGGAGGGAGGGTGCAGGGGGAGAAAGAAAAGAGAGATGTTTCTTGTGCCCACGCACTGTACAGCCTGCAGAGCATGTATCCATGGCAACACACTCACCATTCCCATGGCAACTGCCGGCCGTGAGAAGAGTTACATAATCTAAATGGCCATTGAGAAAAAACGTTGTGTGTGTGTGTGTGTGTGTGTGTGTGTGTGTGTGTGTGTGTGTGTGTGTGTGTGTGTGTGTGTGTGTGTGTGTGTGTACCTGTTATCACTCAGGTTAAGGACTCTTAGTTTAGTCATCTGTCCAATCTCATCAGGGAGAAACTCCAGTTTGTTGGACCGCATCGACATTACCGTCACATTCTTACAGTTACCGATCTGAAACACACACACACACACACACAATACGATTAAATCTGTTACTGCATAAACACCTTAGTAAAAGCTACAATGCATTTACAGTTTTAAGTACTAGATATTTACTGGATCAATGGTTGGGTCTATAAAATGTCCAAAAATCTGCAACACATTTTCCAAATAGATCTTTAATTGCTATTTCTCTCTGCCAAATAGTAGAGAATTTATAATACTTTAATTATAGTCATCGAAATAACAAAAACCCAACACATTTCCATATTTGTTTCTCTCTTTCAGATAAAAAAAAAAGAGGCCAGCCGTGCACTGACGATGCGTAAATGATCATCATATGTTGATTTCCCCTACCTCCCGGGGCAGCTCTGTGAGGAAGTTCTCGTCAGCAGCAAATGTCCTCAGGCTGTGCAGGTAGCCGATAGTGGGAGGCAACGACTCCAACTCATTACAACTACAGTCAAACTCCTCCAAAAGAGACAGACTGGAGGACAGGAACAGAGGCAGAAAGGAAGAGATGCAGAGAAAATGACAGAGAGAAAGAACATTATTCTGCAATATCTCAGCTGCAACATTACACGACGTAGCCTACTCAGGTATCATTAGATAAGGACAGTTCTACTCTTTTTTTGCCACCAAATCCCATGAAAAGACTAAACCAAGAATGTATTCATCCAACTGTCAAGTATTGTCTGTGTAGACAAAGCCAGTTATAACCTGTTCCTCGGTGCAATAAAGCTCTAAAGTAGTCCAAAAGTCCTTGAAAACACATCAATGAGCCACAAGCTGCACTAAATAAAACCTTCCTTCATGATATAATCACCTGCATGTGGTGTAAAATACAGAAAATAGTACTTAACATATGCATTATTTCAATCTGTTGGATGACTACAGACCTTTTATATTTTCATTTTAAGACATACAGCAGGTCTTTAGACAGGAAATTGAGAGAAGGACTTATACATTCTTGGTTTTGTTCATTTTGTGGGATTTGTTGACAATAAGAAACATTTAGTATGAATCCAATAGTATCCTGTTACATGTTAGGATACATAATAGCTTTAAATTAGAAGAAGAGAGTGTTGGGAGAAGGAAAAGATCATCCGTTGAAGAATAGTTTTATAAATTGCGTCACATACAACCAAATCAATCTTCCACACTTGTAATTTAGTCCAAATTGTTGATCCCCAATCATTGTTTCCCCAATTTATCACCAATAGATGTATGCAATTCTTCAACATGGATCTCAACTTCTTCCCACAACCAAGATTCACAATGACATCAACGGAAGGCCCTTTACAGGACACCCTGACCCCCCCTTGACTGCCATCAGTGGCCGAGCAGCACGCTAACAGCAGGCTAATGCTAATGAGATAACACTTTTATATTAATGTACTGTCACTGTTAACATTGCATTAGTCTGCTATTATTATCCCCGGTGGACCTGGACCATCTGGGCCACCATACGGGCTGACGGGAGAGAGGGGAGGAGAGATTCACATCCTACTTTAAGATCTATGCTTGCCCTGTTTATCATGTTCTCCTCAGCATTGTTTGTATTCCTACCTGAAATAATGAAAACGCCTCTTGCTACTCCCAGAAAAAAACTAACAGCTAGGTGTACCAAATATAATATTTAATTTGGCTACTGTCTGCCCCCAGGCTCTTTAAATCTACCCATTAGTAGCAAGGAAACACAGTGGGTAGTCACAGGGTCACTTTTGGACACAATCATTTAATATCCTTCTTTGTATGTGCAGGATAAATGCTTTTGTTTAGGTTTTCACAAGGTGATAGGGTTACTCAGCAACTTACAGTAATACTTCACCCCCAAAATGACCACGGGATGTATCTCAATTATTCATCCTGTGTTACCCTTACATTTGTGAAGAAAACTATAGTTTTTCGCACATGCCTCCATGGTGATCAAAGTATCCATGAACTTTAGTAAAGGGGGGCTGTAATCAAAAACAGCAAATCTATATGAAAACATCAGTTGCACACAAATCCATGTATAATGTATCCTGTCATAATGATAATTTATTCCAAAGCACATGCATTTCTGTTCAAATCATTTTCAAACACTTGTAAGCTGAGCCTTTTTTAGTCGTTTAACAGTTTTGCTGTTGTTGAACATGGACCTCACTTACTTTAATCAATAAGGAATTGTTGCGAGAATTTGTTCTATGGTCACTGTGGAGGCATGCGGGATGTTTTCTTCAGGAATTCATGGTAATACAGGGTTAATAGTTTATACAGAAAGTGTTTTTTTGGGGGTAAAGTACAGTACTTTAAACACTGCCTGAACACTATATGTAAGATCTGGTTAAAGGATTCAGCTTCATACTGTATATTGCATTACAGTAAACTCATAGAGAGGAGCCTATACAGTTACCTGGTGTAAAATATTGTGGCCCATTACGAAGCTTTGATACGGACTTATTTAATCATACTTGATTATGAAAGTAACTGCATTGCTTATTGGATTCTATATAATCCAATGGGCTGTACATCAATACAGACGAGTAAAGACATCTGCTGATTGAGCTCTGTGTATATAAAGCATACAGTAAGCACCCTGTTGTACTACAGTTAGAATACAATGTAGATTTGGTACAGGCACAGATAGAACAATTTACACATGAATCATTAATAAGCAACACTTAGGCGTAGAAGATGATCATTTGCAGGTGTTGCTGGTTAAATCAGAGGAGAAGCAATGGTTCTACAAAACTACTTATTGAGGCTGAAACCTGGGATTTGTTCAGGAAGACAAAATGTTTTCAGAGCGTTCAGATACAAAAGTGATGTTAGGAGTTACATTTAATTCAATGAATGTAAAATAATCATAAAAATACAATCCATCACAGATTATCTGATTCACACAATAATTAGAAAGCTGTTCCATGAGACAAGTGAAACAGCAAGAAGGAACAGAATCAATGCACTCCAATTAAAACTGATTTAAATTCATATGTATGTTACCGTAGGCCTTGCTGTGTTACTTTCTCCGAAAATCTGAGCAGAAAATACTTCTGTTTAAAAGCATCAAAAGGTTTTCTTTCACAAGCAACATGAATCTGAACTGTGATGGGTTATAATAAGAATTATTATCATCAAATTACTGTAATTATTTTACGTGCAATCATTTGTGTCTCAAACCCTTATTACATTTGGAAATTACGATTTTATTCAAATGCTAGGTCCACATTTAGAAACATGTTTTTAATGTTTGCATTAATTTGGATGAATTCAAAATGCTTCCCACAGCCCCGGCTAGTTATGAGCGCATCTGTTTGTGTCTGTAACGCAGTTGAACCTCTATCTGTCTCTGAACGCACCCCTGGATCCAGTAGGCTAATGTTACTCACCCGTGCTTGGGCTTCGGACTAATGCCACGGCAACGCAGCAAACACAACACACAGAACAGCCCAATCATGAGCCAGCATAACAACACAGCAACTAACAGTAGTCAAAAACAACCCACCAAAGATTATCCTGCTGACAAAAATCTGACAAAGCACTTTTCATTTTCTGTTCTCTTTTAGAGTGTGTGTGTGTGGGTGTATGTTTGTGTCTGTGTGTGTGTTTCTTACCTCCCGATGGTGTTAGGCAGTGAGGTCAGCTGGTTGTCATCTACCTTCAATGTTGTCAGCTTCTTCAACATTCCTACACAATATAAAAGCACACATAAGAAACACAATGACACACAAACATCATGTCGAAAATAATACAGCTCTGAAAAGATTGACTGGATTTAAATAAAGAGTTGGCACCATTCTGTAAACATATTTAATGTTAACACATCCTATGACATTTTTCTAAAACCAACAAAGATTTGGTCTTACTTCTCTTGTAGCCACAGTGTGATATATTATTCCTCTTTATTATAAACTCCAATGCTGTCTAAAAACTGTTACAAACTCCACCAATGAGCCACATACTGTATTTGCAGTGGGTGCCATTTCATTAGAAGGAACGCTATCGTTTATTTTGAGTCAATCCCACATCCTGCTGCCATAAATATTCCCCAGGCAGCACAATAAAATGCATATTAATCAAGATCTAAAAATACTCCCAAACAAAGGCAAAATGTATTCCTGTTGGACAAGCATTTGCTGAAACCACGCTGGCCAGCTGTTCTAGTATATTACTGAAGATGATAAACCAGTTTTTAAAGACTTCAACCTTCAGGAATCACTGGGTGTGGTATATTTTAAAATCTTTCCATGCGATTTATTGCCAGTAAGAAAATTCAAGGTTTATATATAAAATATAACTCAAGTTTTATGGATATGTACGTTTTCTGTCACTCTTGCACAGGAGATACACAGATGGGAATTTCATTGCGTTGCTACAGTGTTATCATCTTGAGTGTTTGAGTGTGCATGTGTGTATGTGTGTGTACCTATAGAGTCAGGAAGCTGCTGCAGCATGTTGGAGGATAGCAGCAGGTCTTCTAAGGCTTCACAGCCTGAGATATCCGTGTCCAACGACTCAATGCGATTCTTAGCTAAGTCAAAGTAACGCAACTGACGGAGTTTCCCTATGGCCTGCAGCGAGGAGGGGGGAGAGAAAGAAAAGACAATATCTTTACATGCAAAAGTATAAGCATAGTTGCTTTTCATCACTGTAAATGTGTCTGTGTTCTTACCCCTGGTATACACTGTAGAGAGTTGTTATCCAGCCAAAGCTCTTTTAGGTTGTGGATCTGTTCCAACACCTCCGGCTAACAATTCAAACAGAGGAATCCATATCAGCATGTGCAGAGCACATAAGCAACAATGAATATTCATATTCATTAAAATCATAGGACACCTTCTATGAACAAGTACATATCCAAATAATAACTTTAATACATCTTCAGACCAAATCTTTGGCATAAATAGAGAAAAAAAACGGTGAGACTGTCAGTCTCACAACAGACTTCCTGCTTGACCCTGATGCAATATCCAGACCTTTCTACCTAATCATGTCACTAGGTCCCATATCAGTGTGCAACTAAAGGACAGTACTCTGAACTTGCTCCTGCCTCACTGACATAGCCTACTGAGGGTTCACCATATGTCATATTTGGTCTTTAAATGTGAACTTTCAGGGCAGTGGCTCCCAAAATAGGACACAGCATCTGCGTTCGGGTTCTCGTTCTCCTTACAAATAAAAAAGGTTCAACTGGTAAACGTCTACAGAGGCATTCATATTCGAGCTTTCTGTGATAATGTTGTACAAACTCAATGTACAACATATTACACATTTAAACGCTTAATTGATGCTGCTTGTCAGGCTCACCATCTCAGAGAATTCATTGCTACCCAGATCCAACCTCTCCAACTGCGTCAGTCTGTGGATGGACCTGAGAAGAGAGAATACATACAAGTGCATTGTGAATTACTGTATGTATATGTTTATTTGTATTTTTTTCAGTCCACCTATCCACCAGGCAATTATACAGAACACAACATTTAATGCATGTTTTTATATATTTTTTAAGTTGGAAATATTATCCTTCAAAATGTGTCTTTTTTCTAATTCAAATGTTTGCTCCTCTTATAATAAACCACATGTTAGCATTTCACATTTAATTTTACTCACTAACTAATAAAAGCTTTAAATGTTAAAATCACGTCAACATTCAATTTAATTTAAATGTAGCTTCTACTGCGTATATTCTATGCATGCTGCTTCTTGATTTAGAGACATTTATAGAAAAAAACATACAAGTTTTGCACATTTCTGCAGGTCAACAGTATTCTCAGTTAAAATACAAGGGGCGTTGTAAAGTAGTAACTGCAGCCACAGTATTATTGTCATTAGCATTATCACTTTACATAATTGAAAACACTGTTACTCTACAAGGGGTGTCTGGAATGGTTCTGTCTCTAAGGTAGTTTTTTATTTAAACAGTAAACATTTTAAAACTGCTAGGAGAGACACATTACTGTTTGGCTTTATCAGTATTCATGACCACCTGCCAGAGATCAATATAGTTTTAATCCGGACACCTGGGAAAGCAAGCATCATCCCGCTAATCTCATGAAGCATCTGTCTGTGTGTGTGTGTGTGTGTGTGTGTGTGTGTGTGTGTGTGTGTGTGTGTGTGTGTGTGTGTGTGTGTGTGTGTGTGTGTGTGTGTGTGTGTGTGTGTGTGTGTGTGTGTGTGTGTGTGCATGTGTGTGTGCAGCTGTACCCTTATTTATTTGTTTCTTTCTCTCACACAAATACTCTGTTGTTTTTTCTTACTTTGGCATGGTTTTCAGGTGGTTCTCTCTAAGCTCCAAGATCCGTAGTTTGGAGAGTCTGAAAAACAGAAGTCACATGAAAAAAGTCTTATCTTACTGTATGTATTATGCAAATACATTTTTAAGAACACATTAATTATGAACAGAACAAACTATTTCAAGACTGACAAAACTGGAAATGCTCATTTTTAGAATGGAGACACTTTACAATACAAACTAGTGGAAGTAAGTTAGAGCCTAAAGTGCCTGAAATACTGTTTATAAAACAGTGCATCCAGCACAGTCAAAACCAACCGCACATGAACAAATACATGCATCACTTTACCTGCCAAAGTTAGCAGGCAGATACTCCAAGAAGGCATCGTTTAAGAAGAGCTGGGTCAGATTCAGGAGCTGCGTAAAACCATCTGGGAGTCTGGAAGAAAGGGAAATGACCAACGTCAGAAACACAGCAGGAAATATGTAAAGAAGGAAATGGGAAAATAGAAAAATATGCAAAAGAAAAAAAAAGTTGTGTGTCCGGACATGCCAAAATTGATTAAAACATCTTTCTCTCTCACAATTCAATGACTCATCAAACACAGACACACACAGACACACACACACACACACACACACACACACACACACACACACACACACACACACACACACACACACACACACACACACACACACACACACACACACACACACACACACACACACACACACACACACACACACACAGCAGGCTTCATGGACATTGCACCACCACTGCAATTACATAGCAATAATGCTCCAATAGTGAACAGCATCTGCACTTTATTGTAGCAAATATATCTTCCATTGTTTAGTCCTAGCTGAGCCAACATGATGGTTCTACGGTAGCTTAGGGTTGGTGGATGCAGTTAACAGCTATAACATATGAAGCACCAAAAAATACCAAGAACAGTATCCGTCTCTAGACGAGAAAAAGTATCAACAGCTAAATACATCAAACAATCCTCAACAGTATCCAGGTCCACTCAAACTGGCTGATAAAATTGGAGCACCATGGGTGTCAGTGAATAAATATACTTATGTTATGTGTTTTATGTTACATTGTTATCCAGAAGCAGATATATATTAGCTTCTTCAGTGTTTATGTTTTTTGTCTAACTTTCAAAACTCAACTTTGTGAAATAGATATTAACTTGCGCTGCCTTTAAACTAGAGCCCTCCATTGATATGAGTAAGATGTGTTTCTCGATGGTGTGCGTTGGTGTCTTACTTGGTGATAGGGTTGACACTGGCCTCCACCACAGACAGGCCTTTACAGCATTTTATATTGTCGGGAAACTCCTGGATACCTGTGACAGAGAGACACAAAGATGGATGAGAAAATGTGTTAGTTACTTATTTCAACCTTTTGTCATTTTTATCCACAGAGGGTTGTGCGAATGTTTATACAATGTAAAGCTTTGTCATAAAATAGAATCATATAGAATTGACATTATTGTGATTACGAGGCTTTATTTGATGGTCTTTGCTAAGTAAAATTGCTGTTCATCAGTCTATGAGTTAGCACCATTTTTTATTTAAATATTCGGGTTTGTTCTTTATCTGAGGAATATTACCGTTTTTACTGATGTCTAACTCCTTGAGGTTGACCAAGCTGGCGATGGTGGTGGGCAGGTTGGACAGGTCGTTGTCGGGCATACTAAGCTTCTTCAAGGCCTGGCAGTTAAAGAGTTGCTGTGGAAACAAAGAGAGGAAAAAATATTTATTATAGTCTATTGGCAAAATCACACAGACCTAGTAGAGAGTACAAAAGGAAAGAGAGACAAAAAGTCAGCTAGAGGCACGCAGCACTTAATGTTGTGGAAAAGCAGTGCCATTTCAGCGGGTTTTTCTATGAATAATACAAAATTAATCTCCTACATACGGTGGCCCCTATGGAGAAAACACACACTCGAGTGAAAGCAAAAATATTCAGAGCAATGTGGCCTTAATAGAGAATTACTGCAAATGCCAAAACATGTAAAATAGTGGAAGCACATACATAACAAGGAAAGTGCTTCGAATACAAGTAAACAGTAAATACCAACGCACACACAAAAACAAATGCAAAAAGATGAAGGAAAATGCACTCCAGCTACAGAAATAAATTCTAAATGCATTAGCTACAAAAGATGGAAGCACAAAAACTAGCGATAGACCAATTTAAGAGTTGTGATCATCTTCACTCAACATCTACTACCATTTTCTTCCGAAATAGCTCTCAACCCTGATTACGATTAGACGGCCAACTATTTTACAAAATCACTAATGCTATTTGCATGCTAGTGAGTAGTTTACTCATTAGCAAACATTGTGTGAATATCATTACTTATCTATTGTAATATACTTACTGTAGCTATGCTGACATGACTGTAAAAGCAGCTAGAAAATAATCTAAACAGACTATCTTTTGATAGACTCAAATTGGGATAATGTCTTTATCCACAACAACAGCCATTGTAGACTTCTAGTGTATAAAGTCTGAATTCACTATTGCGGTACAGCCAAATGCCCCATTCATCACAGTTTTCACAATTTTTGGAACAAAAAGTAAGAAAGAAAGTGTAGTTACCCAACACTCTACATTTCCGAGCCTGAGCTGATACAATTGTGTTGCTTTGTATTTTATCTTTACATACAGAACAGTAATTGAGGACTCTTCAACAACCACACTCAGTTAGCACAGGTGGAGCATCACCTGCCTCACTTTTGGTTCTCTGAACAGCTGATCTCCTCATCAATGTGATTATGTTGTTAAGGTGGTAAATGCTGAAGATACCCTGTGTTGGAGTATAAATGAATCCATTTGGAAGAATGGCAAAACATACTTAAAAAATTTAAGTAATTAAATGGTTCTTTCATTGAACTTTTGTTTTCTATTTATGTGTTTCCGTACATTACACTTAACTAAGATCAAATATATCACAGCAAAAAATCTGATAAAATGTGCCGAAACACTTCCAGAGTGTGCTGTGTTGTAAGTTGCACCGGTGCCAGTGTAAACATGCACCTTCACCTGCAAATTGTCACTTAGAGTGTGAATGTTATTTGATGTGTACCATAACATCCAATTATCTACTGATTTGCACTTTGTAATATGTAAACTCCTCAAAATTCAAGCAAACATAAGCTCACTCACATTCATTCCTGCCAGCAACTTCCGAGGCACCTAACTTACACAAAGAAAGAGGACCGACTGTATGAAGACATTTGAAGAGTTTATTTTAACTGCATGCAAATCAAAAACTGCCATAAATAAACTGCTACTTTATGTATGTTATGACCTGTTTAGATGTTCGCAATATAATCTTTATCACATCTTACTGTCATTGTTATATAAAACAAAAAGGAGCACTGGAGCCAAAGAGCTATAGAGCTAAATAAGGGCTGCTTTATGCCCATGGGTCAGGCCAGACCATGATACTTTTAGACACAATCACTCCTGGAAGACTCGATACATCTTAGCACACACATAAACATACATACTGTTTGTGTATAATCAAGGCTTTTTCTGTCAGTTGAGTCAGCTTTAGCTTGACTCAGTCTCCTTTCATGAAGTTATATTAAGAAATCTATTTAGACATCTCTGTCATTTAAACCAGGACAGGTCATCAATGAAAATGAGAAAGCCCTGCCCTCCTACGAACAGCACCTGTTAATTCTCCTTGAAATATTGGAAGGGCATTTTGTGTCGTTACAGCAACGTGATTTTTTTTACTGTCTCTGGTGGCCTAAGATGCCTCTCGCCAATGTCTATTATGCGATTACGTTTATAGTACTGTGTGTAAGCATGCCAAGAAAACAATATTGCTGATCTTTGTCTCAAGACTCTCAAGACATTGCAATGTGGGTAAGTTTATTGATTACAAAGAAACTTTCATTTATACACTGCACAAATGTGCTTTACAGCACTCCACAATGAAATATCTTAACAATTATTGACTGGATTGGCTAGAAAAGTTGTGCAATTATTGTTCACATATTTATGGCGCTGTCTGTTGACGATAGCATGGAAACACTTATAAGGATTCACTTCAAATCAATGATGTAAACTGCAAGTAGACAGACAAGCTGAGTCTGAAGTATCCTAATTTGCATCTGATAGGATAAGCTTTATTGTTTTGCACCGCTGGTGGGCAAGATCTTAGAATGGCAAAGACAAAGTAGCATTGCTAATTGTTAGTTCCTTTAAATACACATCACTGGAGTCTCTCTGTATCAGTATATAATGGGCTGACATATTATTAATACATCTACAAGTTTAAATATAGCCAAGCAATCAGAACAGGTTGAGTCATGACTGGGGAATAATATTTCCCTTTTCAAAATATGAAACAAAAGAACTATATACATTTATTTTGAGTACTTTATGTAATTTGTGGTGCAAAGATGCAGATATGCTTTGCCTTCCACCAACAAGTCAAAACATGAAATATATGTCTCTTCATCCTAGAACAAGGTCTGGAACAAACAGTTCATTTAATCTAAGTGGGCCTTTCATAAGTGCAACACATATTGGTCAACAGAAAGTGATTCACAAGGCCAGAATTGTGAAGTCAGACAACTGACCAGCTTTGTCCAGGTTCAACTATTTAAAAAGTGGTTATAGAAAGAAGAGAGATATAAACATATGGGTCATAATTACCTTGGGTAGTTCCTCAATCTGGTTGGCATCGAGGTAGAGCTCCTCCAGAGTTCTCTCAAAGCTGAAGATCTCTTTGGGGACCTGCTGCAGGCTGCAGTGGGAGTAATCCAACACTGAGATCACTTCCTCTTCCCCACGGAAACAACGGCACGGCACCAGCCGGCCAATCAGCTTCCGCTTAGTTGTCATCTCCAGACACTGCACTGTAAAAAGAAGAGGAAGGAGATAAATCAACCAGAACTTTGTGGTGGGACAGAACATGGTCAGGCTCATTCACACACAGAAAACTCAAAGAAAGCATCTGAAACATCAAATATTTTGGAGCCTTCATTAACAATAATTCATTGAATCCATGAAGCAAATACAAATGTGGTACATTAACATTCTTCAACATATCTAAGCAACATTCTGAACAGAAGAGAAGGGGGAACACCACCTGTGCAAGATGAAGTTTGACTTTGTAAAATCAAGTGGGAATTTTTCTAGGATACAAACTCAAAGTAATCTAAGAACCGTGGGAAACAAAATGAGGGAATAACGCATAAAATAAAGTCTTAATTTGGAGAAATCACTTCATTTGTTTAACTCAGAAAGCTGAAGCCTTATTTTAGCTTCAGATAAATGTTGTACTGCTTTCGATTGACCACCAGGCAAGTCTAACACCTAGGGCAGCTGGGCAATATATTTGTCACTTGTCAACAGATACACAGCTGTCAAACACATACACAAACACGCCCACACACAAACGCACAAACACACACAAATGCACGCACACACAAACACACAAAGTCAGAGCTATATAATTATACTGAAGCCTTTGTAATTCTGCGACAGCATCACTCTGTCACTCCAATACACGACTTGCTTTAAAAAGCCAGCAGCTGAATAGCATGAGTACACGCTAACCATGGGTATTAAAACTCACGAGTGAGGATATATCATTTAGCGTTATCATTTCAAACAAAAACACTTACTACAATCACTCACTGACAAAAACGTTTTAATGCCAACCCTTTCAAACAGAACAAAGAGTGATTTATTTTTCAGCTCTCTTGACTGCCGCCTCAATTTCCTGTTTGATCTGGATGAGCAGAAACCAGCAGTGGTGAGGAGAGATGAAGTAATAGAACAACAGGAGGTGATGAAAAGACATCAAGGAATCAAGAGGGGGAGAAAAGAGGAGAAAAGGAGGGCAGAACATATAAAGAGGCGTAGAAAGCAGATTGAGGGAGAATGTGAGACTCAAGAGACCTTCAGATTTAACTGTCTATAAACACACACATGTCCAACTCTGTGAGACCAGATGAATTCAGAATATAGACAGGGTGATCTTGAGCACTGTGAGGACACTATGCTCATGTGTGTGTTGCGTGGCGAAATCTGATCAGACTGCAGATCCTCCAGGACTGTTTATCTTAAAAGGGTTGGGCCATTAAAATCAATACGTCCTTATCCACAGCCATGCGCAAAGCGGGAGTAATGAGGCGAGCTGGGATTTACTGTTTGTCTTCAGCATGTGTAAACCAAACACTTTGAGTTTTACATGGAGCTCAAACCTTGGGCCACTGGTTCTTGTCCAACCATGCATGTGTAGAGCTGAAAAGGTAACCAGGGATTTCAACAATGAGGATTACACAACTCAGATAAGCATCTACTTCAGCTTGTAGTCTTTATGCCAGTACAATGGTACTGTAATGTAGTGGACTGACAACTCAGAAAAAGATGATGCAAAACTAAAATTGGGCAATAAGGATAAATGATTTCTTGGGAATTAGAACAATGTTAAACCTTTTAAACTCTCTTTCTACTAACTTTTACATACATTTCTTTGTTTGTGCGTGAAAATAAAGACCATGTCAAGAATTTAACGTCGATTGAAAAACAGATTTCATAAAAATATCCTGCATGTCCTAATCCACAAAAGCTTTGTAGTGCAATAATAGATCAGGCCCTATAGGAAGACCAGGGAAGTATAAATGGAGGAATTCTAAGACATTTGAGAAAGTACATATACAATATATTACAGGGCATACATAGTGGGGAACCATTTTGCACCTTGTTTGTTTTATGTTCTAAATCTATTCCCCTTTTTTTTGAGAGTTCAAGGTCAAAAAGTAGATCTTTAAGAAGAGTTAATACGGTCTAAATGTTGTATTTAGTTGAATATGTAAATACTGATGATTTATTGGTCCACATTGGATTCTTTTAGCGCTTTCCCCCACCTGTTGAAATACTGTAAAACTCATGTAGTTCGGATTTGCCAACTAAAAATGGTCAGGTTTTAGTATACAATGTAATATTAACAGCCTCACCATCAACAGTTAATGTTGTGTTAACAGTTTCAAGGCTTTGAGCATTACACACATTTACAGGTGAAGACATCCTGCTGCTCTGTGCGCCATACTCTGCTCCAAAGATGGTTCAGTAGAAACATGTTAAATTCTGGTAGGAACAAATGTTGGTTTCAGGGAGGCGCCCCAACCAGAGAATGTCCCACATCCTGCATCATAGCTACACAGAGGGAACATCGGGATCTTCTCATTGGCTGAGTAAGCAGCAATCTGAGTGCTCACTTCGCTCAAAGCTACATGCCTAAGTAAGGTGTGATCAGTTTGATGCTTTTTGCATCCTCTAATCAACCGCTTGTCATCCCAGCCAAGACCCAAGCGTCCCAGCAACACTGAACAGAGCTAATTTGACCTTTATAGTACATTTTATCACATATTAAGGAGGATGAGTGGGTGTTATAAACTCCATTTTCTATCTGATATACTGATGATCTTTTCTTTTAATTGTTGAGCTCTGCTTGTTCTTTTCCCTTGAGTGAGCACATTCATGACCTGTATTTTTTCCTGTCCACAGACTAACATGCTGACTAGTCCAAGCTACAGCATTTATTTTCCTGATGAACTTGTGATGAAGAAACTTGAAATTGTTACAGACTGTCCTGCGTGTGAAAATATAATAAATGTATTAGCTAATGAAACTGCAGCTGCTTGATATGCAGTCACTCTTTATTGATGTAACAGCTGAAGCATGGAAAGACAGCTTCGACTAAAAATAACAGGGTGGAGAGAAAAGAGCGGATGTTACCCATTAGAATTAGACAATGACAGCCAGGACAATGACAAATATTTGGAGCAAATGGGAGTTTGTTTACATGGGCAGCAATGATTGCCATCTGTGGGCAGTCACCATCATGGCACAGACTCCTCCAGAGGCAGATGTTATACTAGGGAGAAGCTAGAACAAAGAAGACACACAGAACAGAGAGGAGGAAGAGCTACTCAGACTACTGTTTCTCAAATCCATTGACTTAATTTCAAAAGATACATATTAGACAACTTAGGCAACTTTAATAATACTTTAAATACAATTGATCATAATTTGGGCCTAAATGATCTACATTCAGCCTGTGTTCATTCATGGATATCAAGTCTTATAGAAGAACAATATTAGACAATTTTTGCTTTACTTTTGTGTTTCTTGTGTTGTGGGTCATTGAAGTGAAACCAGTCCTGTTCAGACTCTGAGAGAGCCCCGGAAAAAAAAGGTAGGAAGAGAGTCAGAGGGAGCTGGCACCAATAGGGTGAAACCAGGAAGTGAGCGTGGTTGGCTGTGTTGGCTCTTGCTGCTGCTATGGAAACAGCATGACAGAGCAGACTGACTCTGCAGAGGCAACACTGCATGTGCAAGCTCTGAGCATGCACATTATACACACACACACACACACACACACACACACACACACACACACACACACACACACACACACACACACACACACACACACACAATAAAGCTTTGTTGTATCAGTACATATACAAATATATATATATATATATATATATAATATGTGAGTAGTGAGATATGTAGCAAGAACTGCTAACACACACCTGCCCACACACACTACACACACATGCAAAAGAGTGTAGCACTGTTTCCCAGGATAATTTCCCCTCGGGTTCAATAAAGTACATCTTATCTTACACACTCACAAGATGAAGTGTAAAAAGTATTTATATTTTAGTTTGTTTAAGTTGTAATACTACAATAGCAAAATGTATGTAAGAGACCTGAATTTAAAATTCGGTACATTCAGTACACAAGAATTATCAGAGAATACACCCATTGCTTTTGCCCTGCTAACAGTATTGCAATGTTTCAATCTTAACAGTTATGATGACACGTATCATATCACCAGCTTCTTGCAAATACAAAAGCAGAGTTATTGTTAGCCCTGTTATGATAACAGATTTAAAACGATATTGTATTCTAAATATAGTCCTTGAGTAAATGCACTTAGTTAGTGGTGTCTTTCCCAATTCCCCTAAAGGTTTCTCTTTTCTTCCATCTGTTCTTAATAGAAAGTTTGTGTGTGTGTGTGTGTGTGTGTGTGTGTGTGTGTGTGTGTGTGTGTGTGTGTGTGTGTGTGTGTGTGTGTGTGTGTGTGTGTGTGTGTGTGTGTGTGTGTGATCTCAGGAGGGTGAATTCCCCAGGGTCCCATGACAGCACTTCACGTGCAGCCTTGCCTTCACCATAGTAACCGCTGCCATAGAGACTGTCTCCAAGGAGCTGGGTGTATTTTTATTCTCTGTCTCTCCCTCTGTCATAAAACAGAACATGCTGCACTCAGTGGGCGATCGCTCCACATTAGGCAACGCTTTACACAGACTCAAATATCTCAGACACCTTTATAGCGCCTGAAAAGAGTTTTCTAGAACAGCTTCTCTTATCCTAAAATGTTTTGTATAGGTGTGAATGCTGCACAGATCTCACCCCAGGCTTCTGCACTTTCTCACTATTAAACACAGACAGTCACACACTGTCACACACATGCAAAACTCAGGCACACATAGAAGGCCCTCACACATAACCATGAAGTAACAATCGCACAAACTGGCACACAGACTCATTTTCTGTAGGTCATGATTACTCTGCCATGGTGAGAGAAAATACAAAATCCTGTTTCACATCCCAGTGCTTCCCATTGTCAAGCAAATCCTTGAACAGTGTGTGTGTCGGTGTGTGTGAGACTGTGGATGTGGGAGGCAGTTAGCTAACAGCTTGTTCTATGTTTTTCACATTAATTAAATAACCACTTACAGCGGTTACCTGCACCTGTACACGCATACAAGACCCACAGTTATTATTTTCTGAGCTAGGATCATTTATAAACCTCCTATTGTATAACCTGGCTTTTACTTAACAGCGGAAATATGCTGTACGGTATAAGTATTGTGAGAGAGTCAAAAGGCCACATATCACATTAACCAGTAATAAGCACACAAAGGCAAAGAATAAATGAAGTCTTGTACCCACCTCTCCTGTTCATGGGGGGGCAGCCTGTCACATATTGGACAGGTCTGCAGTTTACCACAGGGCGACAAACTGTGTATATTGAACCATTCACACTCATGTACACACCTAAGGGCAATTAACTCAACAGTAACCCTATGGATTAGAGCTCCAACAATTGGACAGTGTATTGATTAGTCAATTGGCAGAAAATAAATGGGCTTTTGTGAAAATAATCATTGTTTAAATACACTTAATTAAAAAGAAAATCAATATTAAGAGGTTCTAGTTTCTCAAATATGAATATCGCTTGTTCATAAGTCTTCTATAACTGTAAACTGACTGTCTTACATCCGAGTTGGAAAAAAATCAACACTTTCAAAAAAGTCACCTTGAAGTAGGAACGTAAATGTTTCACCCATTTCAAGATTTAATCAAAATAAAAAAAGTAAAATCCATACTGACACAGACACATGGAGAACATGTAGAAACCAGAAGGACAATCTGAACCAGCAGTGTATTTAAACCAAAGACTGCTGCTTTTAGGAAATATCTCTTGGTCTTAGTGATGTGTTGAGGACAACATTGTGTTACCAAAAAGTAAATGAGGATCTTTGCTCTGCAGTTATTCGTCAAATGAACCATGGTAAGAATCTGTGTGCACATCTGTCCACCAGTCTTCTCTAACAGTTTTTGCAGCTGCATTACAAGGTTATTACTTACAAAATAAAGATAAGTTACAGTCAGGAAACCATAACCAACAGCCATTTTAAGTATTCTACAAACAGCCGATGCTATCCTTTCCTGGTGAGAACAATACCTCCATGAATAACTACACAACTCTTGATGAATCATGGTTTGCTGCATTGACATTCGGAGCAAGTCCAATCTGTCTGCCACAGTGGCTCCAGGTGCCTCTTCTATAAAACGCAATGACCCTTACATCACTGACACTAAAAATAACAATGGACGAACACAACAAAACACAGAACAGCTGACAATTCACCTGAACCCAAAATGTGGGAATCAATTCTGCTCAGATGCACCAATGAACAAACACACAACTGCACCAAATGGGTCAAACCACTGTTACCTAAACTAAGACTCCAGTCACAGAATGACCTGGAAAAAGATGTTTTCACTCTGTACTGTAAAAGTTTGGGAGCTAGTTGCATTCAGGGACACACAGCAACAAATGACAGACAGAAAGTTAGATAGAGAAACAGTGGGATGTAAAAATAGAAAGCAGCAGAGACAAATAAAAAAAGCAGCCAGACAGAGTAAGGCAGAGGGACAGAAAGTGGCCTGTCAGACACACACATTTTCCTGCTACTGCAGCACAGGTTCTTCATGTCGCCTTATAAGGAGTGTTCCTAAAAGGAGAGTTAATTGCTCAGTTGGATTTATAGTCCAACAAATGGGAGTATTTGATGCTTTCTTCTCAAATATATCACCTTAATTTGAAATGGTTGAGCTTTATTGAATTGATTGACGGACAGGAGATATGTATATTTTAACCACAAGGCCTTCATGTGATGTACCCCAATAAGGGGTTTGGACTTCCTGGTGGTGAATATGGATAAGATAAGATCATTAGCATACTCATGGGACGAGTCAGATGATAAATATATACATTAGTTCCTTTTAAAATGTCATAAATAAGAATTATATTTCCATTGAATTTTAACTTAAATAAAACATAACCATTTTTGTGACCTCTTAAAAGAGCGGTGTGTAGTCCCCTAGTTGAGCAGGAGCTCTAAGAATTGTTTGCATTTTTACCAAACACTGATTTCCCCTCATCACTGCTCAGATGGGTTCATTTAAACACCTCTAAAAAAAAACGGAATCCCTGACTACTCGGGACTTCTTCTCAGTGATGTCTCTGCTCTCTAAATAAAGTTATTGAATACAAAGTAATTACAATGAAAACGGAAAAATGCAGGGAAAACAGAAAAGGATCTACAGCATTATGTGTTTGTGTCCTTATGACGTCAACTGGCTCTTCACAAACATTTCCAGACCCACTTGTTTGATTTTTCCTCTCAAGGCTTCTCTGGTCCAGCTGTTCCTCAGTAATTTGTGAAGCTCACAGAAGAAGACTTTATTTGAGCTTCTCCTCTCCTTCTGTCAAGTCTCACTTTCTCTCCCCCTCTCTCTCTCACCCCCTGTTTTCATGCCAGTCTTTTATTTTTTTTAACTCTCTGTTCTTCCAGGGTTGTGCTCAGTGGCCTATTTCTGCCTTAGATGTCCCGGCACATCTTTTCTCTCCATCTTCTCTCTCTCTCTCAAACTCTTCCTTTGTGTGTCCGCGTTTAACTCTTCCTTCCCCCCCATACCAAGAGACAGGAAGGGAATCCATCTCAGATCGAGAACAGTATTATTTATTTTTCTCTCTATACAGAAACATTTCAATCTATATCCATTTTTAAACTCCAGGAGGTGATTCACTGGAAACCTAAACGTATGGTCTCGTCTTTGAGAAAACAATAAATCTCCACACGGTCCTGTGGTCTCGGTCATCTGTAGATAGCCAGGAGATAAAGTAAATCACTCTCAATTTTGCAAACCTAAAGTTTGTCTTTTCGCACAGACCATATTCTATCCTAAAACATGACAGATACATACAATATATTCTATCTTCACGGTGACATCTTAAGGTCTGTTTTACGAAATAAATGAGTTGTCATATTTAAAACTTAAATATTAATATTAGATATAACTGAGATTGTTGATTATAAGGCATACATGTGCGACACATCGTGCCAGCTCACAACCTAGTGTAGCTGTGGCTTGGATGGTTATTTATGGTGAAAATAAATACCAAAAAAATAAATAACGGTGCGCTTTAAAGATGTTTAGATTGTAAACATTTATTTATTCAATGTGACCTCTATGGTAAATAGTAAAAGATACATATTTACTCTATACTTTAATGTATCTGTTTCTGTAATGGTCCCAAGGACAAATTGTCAGGCATAAAGTATACAGTTTCAGGAAATAAAGGGCATCTATATTTAGAGATAATACCGATTTGTTCTGTACACAGGGCTTAGCAGAAAATAACTAACTTCCTCTATCTGCCAGTGCAGAACTCTGTCAGAAATGTGACATCGGTTACACGCATGTTGGTGCTGGAAAGCAAACCAGGAACTCGTTGGTGACAATAATCAAATCTTTAGCTGTTACTGAGATGGATATCCAAGATAATAAAGCTGAATATATCACATTTGAGATGTTTCCTCGCTGCAACAGGCTCTTCAGTTTGGTTTTGATTTAAGCCAAATCACTCTTTATTAACTATGAAAGTATGTTGAAAAATACAAGTTTATTAATCAGATAATAAGTATAGTATATCTGCAATTATATAACCAAAAATGGTAGGGAATACATTGTAGGAAAGACTTTGATGACTAATCTGACTCAAAGGTGGATGTGAGTATGTTTTCAAGAGTGTATTTCAAATTGTTGGCATGTGTGTGTGTGTGTGTGTGTGTGTGTGTGTGTGTGTGTGTGTGTGTGTGTGTGTGTGTGTGTGTGTGTGTGTGTGTGTGTGTGTGTGTGTGTGTGTGTGTGTGTGTGTGTATCAGTTAGGTATTTAAGGTCACCTTGCCATGCTGGTGTCCCAGCAGCTAGTCCAACGCACAGAGCCCAAAGGAGAGAAAAGCAGAAAGAAGACACATACTCACAGTCATGTAGTCACACACACACACACACACACACACACACACAAACACACCCACACACACACACACACACACACACACACACACACACACACACACACACACACACACACACACACACACACACACACACACACACACACACACACACACACACACACACACACACACACACACACAGTGTCATGTCTTACAGCTTTTGACCTAGAAGCTAAGCTATAAACTATTCATAGATATTTCTATAAACAGAGTGACACTTGTAAAAAGTTTTAGGTTTATTTAATTCAACATCTCGAAGACTGAGTAATGAACCCTTTGTCCTCAGATACAAAATTCCAGGAAGGCTTGTTTCTGTAGTCTATGTTTCACTTTCGGAATACTTGCCCACCTCCCAAACTGTCATTTTGAATGTGGTCATTTTCACGTATGCTGTCAGAGCCCAGGAGTCACACTTTACTTATCACAACAGACAATGGCAGATTTAAAGATAATGCTTAGAGGGAATCTGTTAACATTAACCTTTCTTGTAAAATGCGTGTCTCAAGTCTATAAATTGAAATGATCCTCAGCATGACTTTTTGTAGTTCTTAAACAATGAGCTGAAAGACTTTATAAAGCTTCATAGATCTGACTGCAGGTGATCACTGTTTATGGACCCTTTGCCTAAACTTAACATAGTCATGGTCTTAAATGTCATCCTCAAACCAAGGCTAAACCCTAGAACAATCAGGTTAGCTATGGTTTTTATTCAGCCCCCATTACACAGCGTGATGAATGCAGAGTGTCCTGATTGCAAAAGAACGGTTCACCTTCACCTGAAAAACTCTCTCTGTACACACTGAGAGACCTGCTGCTATCTGGAACAACCTCTCTATCTCTCTGGCATCCCTCCCTTTCTCTCTCTCTCTGGCCAGGAGTCAATTTCTCTTTTTTACTGCCAGCTGATTGCTGTGCATGACTGTCTGGATCTCTATTCATGTGTCCGCTCCATCTATCACCTGCTGTTGCCTCTGTCTCCCGGCTATCCTCTCCACCCTTCATATTCCTTCCCTCTCTGACTCTCTCTGGATAAAAACAGATAATAAACCCTGGCTTTTCATCTCAGCATTGATATATTTCAGATTTCTGCTCATGTGAGTGTCCTTACACAGCCAGGTCAGGTTAACTTAAGGTCACTTCAACCCATCTACTGCGGGAATCAAACCTGCCACGTCTCGGTTACACCAGTCTATCCTAAAATGAACTTGGCTGTATAGTTTGCAGTTTTCTCAAATGTTTTTCTCACACAGCACGACCGAATCCATTTGCATAAACACCCTTTAGTAAGTTTTTATCCTTAAAGCGTTCCTTAACAGTCCGTGGAAATTGCACTGTGAGCAGTTGCCAAGGTAACCGGGGACTTAATTGCCCAAAATTACCATAAAAAACTAATTAAAAAGTCCTGGCTAAGAGCACCATTTTGACAGTGCTGCTGAACCAGTCCCTCAGGTGATGAAAATGAACTGGGAATGAAAATCATTTCAACACCCATTGAATAACATTGTGTTATTCTGTGGCCTCAATATAAACTCATTGTATCTGAGTGTAGGTGTACAATGAGTGAGGTAAAATATGCATGTCCAGATCAGAGGTGCCAGGTTGTGGACTTTAGGTAATTTCAGTGAATTCGATTTTGTACACAAATATCAGCGTTACCAGCAGTTTTGCACCACTTGATAGCCAAAGCACATGTATACTAAACGTTGCGGGTACAGAAGTAGTCAGAGTACAGTAGGTGCTGATCCATGGAGCAAATGTCAGAAAATTGCAGCTTTTCTGGAGCATTGACAGGAAACAGCAGAATGAAGGGACTGTCCTGGTGGCTTAAGGGTTTAAGATGTTGACCGATTAATGACATCATCTGGACTCCAGTCAGGGACCTTTGTTGCATCTTATTTTTGCTCTCTCCAAACATCTCCACACATCTCTTTACTATCACTATGAAATAAAGGCAAACAAGCCTGAAAGAATACTTAAAAGGAAATCACCAGAACAATGGCATATCCTGTCAAGCTGATGTCAAGATGTGGAGTCATGCTATCGGTGTGTGTGTTGAACTTTTGACCAAAACTCTTTTCATGTAATCTAACAGGGTAATATTGTCCTTGAGATTAAAATGTATCCTTCACAAATGTGAGGTAGCAAACCTACTTCAGGTGACCTCAATAAAGTTTCCATCTGATCTACCACCAAGTGTTCTATTTATGACAAACATGCCATAATGATCTTAATGATACGGGAAGGCCATTGAACTCTTCTCATTTCAGATGCAGATATATAAAAGGCGTAACAATCATTGATGTGGAATTGTGAATGCAACTGTGTCTCAGCAGTGGCTCAGTAAGTAGGGGCTTGGACTGGGAATCGTAGGGTCGCCGGTTCAAGTCCCCAAACGGACTTGAAAAAATATGGAAAGTGGACTGCTACTTGGAGAGGTCCCAGTTCACCTCCTATGCCCTGCTGTGGTGCCCTTGAGCAAGGCACCAGACACCTCCTTTCCCCCCTCCCCATTGCTCCCCGGGCGCTGCACTATAGCTGCCCACTGCTCCTAGCACTAGGATGGGTTAAATGCAGAGGACCAATTTCACTGTGTGTGCTCTGCTGTGTGCATGGATGTGACTAATAAAGAGGGGTTCATCCTCCGATTCTTCTTCTTCTCATGTGGCTCATCATACAAGAGGAGGTTGATTTTTATACTTTTGAAAAAAAAAAGGTTTTTCATATGCAGTATATCATCAAGTGAAATCAATTAAAATGTAGTAGTTTTGTTTGATGTTTGAATTAAATGGGCATATGATTGAGACGATATAATATTGTTACATGAGGAAATGTGTTATCTACACTCCTATTAGATATATAAACCGTAGGCTAGCCTGCCTCACAATAAACAACAGAAACAAATCTGTCTGGCACACATGTTCTGCACATGTAAAGACACGGACAGTTATGATGTGTTTTATACTGCACTGCAAGTAGAGTCGCATCTTCCCCCCTCCAGCAATAATAACCACTGATTAACCTGAAGGGCATTCCCAGCTGCACCACTTGTCCCCTTCTGAAGAACACTTTGAAACTGGAGAGCTGATGCATCATCCTCTGAACATTGCATCCATCAGAGTTATCTTTTCACCACCAAATCAGAGCCAGTCAGCTGTGATCCGTATCAACAGACCGCAGACACCCTGCCTGTCTGGACGGAGAGAGACGCAGTCGGAGAAAAGTCAGAGCGAGGAGGCAGCTCCATGACAACACCCTGGTGTTAAGCCCACGAGTCACGACACAAATGCGCCCAGGAAAATATTTAAACACGATGCCACCACCACGGCGACGTGGGCATCACAAGGCAAATTCAGGTCAGTCAAGGGTGAAACTCTTCCCTCCCACATACCTGGGCATCGTCAAAACTTCAGCATCACGATTCAATGCGCTTTAGAAGGAATATAAATCATGTATTGTCCTTGGAGAACACTCTTTCAAACTAATGATGAATCAAGCCTTTGTTATTGCAGGATCATTTAACTTCAGTTCCGAACCTTCACACTGAGGCTGCAATTTAGTTTTTCTATACAAAAAGGAAAACGTCATTGCCACGAATACCTCACAATCTGTACTTGCTATTTATCACCCCCCCCCCACTCCCCACCCCTCCCTGCTTCCCTGTCTTCTTCTCTCTGTTCAAACTTCCTTATCTGTGGTGCAGACTTCTACATCTGCCTGTGAAACTCCATCATCTTATTCGCAGTTTGTCTGATGAGACTTTAGGTATAAAATATTACCAATTCAAGCTCACAATCTGTTATGTATCCTCATACATCTATTTGTATTTCCATTGATCTATATCATTAAACATATTGCTAAGACTGCATCTGGAAACCTCGACACATTAAAACATACATTTTATACAAATCAATAAAATGTGCAAATATGCTCTACTAGTGGTTCCCAACCTGCTCTTTGGGACCACTTAAATGTGTCACAAGATGATCCTGAGGCTTGTTTAGATGACTAATGGAAAAGGAAATCCTTTCCATCCTTAATGAATCCATCATGGAAGGGAAGGGTTGGAAGGAAAAATCATTCTTAAGCACAACTCACAACAGAAATATCTTTGGCGCTGCTTCATTTTAAAGGTCCACAAATCAAAAAGGTTATCCACTGTTCTGTGTTTGCTTTACTTTTATTCTTAAGGAAGAATAACATCGTAATGCATCAGATCACACACGGGAAAAAATCCTGTAGGGTCACATGTCAGCAGGCATAATTGAATTGCATATGAGTGCTGCAGACTGCTTGTTGGAGGCAGCAGAACGTGATGCCATGCTAGAGCTGCCATGCAGGCAGTGCACAGGACACCTATAGAGCCCGTCAGACCTGTGGGAGCTGGCCTACATAAACTGATAGATACTGCTCACCACAGAGAAAGAGAGACACTCATGGAAACACATGGACTCACATTGACACACATGGAGACACACTCACTTACACACACACAAACACACACACATGGATATGGAAAGTGATCAAAAGGAAAATATTTTCAGAAGTGGAAAACGACGTGAAAATCCATCGTCAGCAATCCAACCACTCGCTCTATAGCCATGTCACACACAGACAGACAGACAGACAGACAGACAGACAGACACACACACACACACACACACACACACACACACACACACACACACACACACACCACACACACACACACACACACTTAGTACACACTGGTCCGAGATCTCACGTGTTATGGAGAGGTCTATTAACATTCTCCACACATGGTTGACTACAGTGAGCCTAGGGTCTTTGCTCTCAATGTAAAGAAAAAGCACTGTCAAACTAAATTACCGCACCCCATCTCATCCCAGAGATGGACACGTGATTACAAGAAAATCATTCAATGAAGCATCATTCAAATACTATTTACTCAGAGTAAATAAGATTTGTCTTTGTCTTACAGCATTTTGTCTTATTAAGCTTTATGCATGTAATATTGTTTGAAATATACCATTATAGAGTGGTTTTACTAGGCTCTATGGGACATTTGTTGATATTTAACGATTATAAACAAATGTTAAAATGTCATGTATTATTAAAGAGCAATAGCTTCTTTTGTGGAATATAAAAATCTAAACCTCTTTGACATCCATAAAAACAGAACAGAAGAACATTTTCTAGCTGAAATGTTTAATCATAACTGGCACTCATGTCATTGTTGAGCGTTTTCCTGTTATGGAAAAAGTGGAAATTCATACTGGGAAATAATAAGTGCATTACTACTGTTTGCTTTAAGGTGGGGCATTTCTTTTTTATTTTGACTTTCCTTGCTGTCAAAGCATCCACTAGTGACTGCTACTAAAGAAAGTGTGGAAAATCAACAGACCATTTCCTCTTTTGATGCTGGTAGGTTCAGCTCGGTTCGGGCGAAATGACCCTCATCTCGCTCCTTGTCATGTACACAGCAGAGGTGGACTTTCACTGTCAAAATCTCAATCATAAATATATCACAATGAAACAAACTACTTTACTTCTAGTGTGTTGACTCTGTATCAAAGTCTGACATATCTTATTCTACTTTGCGAGAGAGCTCCAAAGTTTTCCAAAAACTATTAAAAACACATCAATGAGCCACAATGTTACATTGGGTGACATGTCCCTTCATTAACAAGAACACACACACACGCACACACACACACACACACACACACACACACACACACACACACACACACACACACACACACACACACACACACACACACACACACACACACACACACACACACACAGTAGTTCATTTTGAGTTGCTCCCACATACGTCAGACAGATGTCAGAAATATTCTCATTGCACCAAATCTGCAGCTGAAAATAGTCCCCAATCAAGAACATTGGCTTTTGTTTTTTTTAAGGATCTGAAGTACTGTTCTTAAGAAAAATTTTGAGGGACTTTATTTTCATTTCATTTACTTTATACTTGAGCTCCACTACATGTACTGTATGTTGAAAGCTGTACTTGGACTAATTAATAATATCAGTATTAGGAATCAGTCCAGTGATTACAAATAGCCCCATATGTATCAGCTGCAACAATAAAGCGATGAACACATCATTTTAATATAATATAATATTGGAATATTCTGAAATTGACTATTGCATTATGACTACTTCACATTTTTATAGTCTAAGTATATTTTGATGCAGATACTTGTGTCCTTTTATTTTAGTAAAGTTTTAAATGCAACATTTTCAGCAGTAAGGGATGGGTTGGTGCTGAGAGCCAAATGCTGCTAATGTGGGAACGTTTGGAGGGACATATTGTTGTAATGTTGGTTTGGGTATTGTCATCTAATTTGTTGAAAAATGCCAGACTCCTCTAAAGAAGAACTTAAACATATACACATGGAAAAATCGTATGGAGTTGATAAAATGCCAAAGAGCAGCATACCCTGGCACACACAGAGACAAGCCATCTTTCAGTCTCTTCATGTCTGATAGCCAATGATAGCTGAGTCGAGACAGACAGCACAGGACGGAAGGCAGATGCTGTCGATTTACAGAGATTACAATCTTGCTCTCAACCCATTCTTCTTCGCCGCCTTTCAGTCTCACTCTGGTCTTTAAAAGTTTCTCATGAGTCCGGCGATAATCAAGAAACTTGAGGATGCTACTGATTCCAGTCTGACGCACATTACAATCTCTCACACGTTTCTAAGTTTCTGTTTTTATCTCATCTGTGCTCTTCCGTTAATGGAGGCTGTGGTTAGTTTTTGCTTCATTGAAATCGCCATTATTCATAGACTCAATAACTTTAAATTACCTCCATGATAAAAGCTGTGACTTTGAGACGGATGAGCGGATGTTAAAGACACTAACAAAAGCCTAAGGGTTGTTCTCTGTCACCCTCTCACTCACATTCAAACATGTTGACGTACTTGGAGTTGTCTAACTAAGAGCTCAGACCGGAGGCTGCCCGGGCCTTTGTCAATCTGAGAGGAGACTGATTCGCCCACGGCAACACGTGGACCAACCAGCACAGGATGCAGGGAATCCTGTTCCTGCTGTCCTCTGGGAGAAAGTAATTCCTGGAACTGGGATCTCATTTCCAGGAATTACTGATAAAATCATGTCATACGTACATCAGAAGCAGTACTGCCTTTTTAAATAATTTAAAGCATCTGGAGGGGGAACCTGCCAGCTGAGATGTTAAACTTGGTCTATGTTTTCAGCAGATGCCTCATTCTAAGTTTTGATTTAGACAAAGAATCAAATGTATTTCAAGATTGTCTTCTTTGTGTTGTTTTTTGCAGAAAAGTATTTTGTTTCAAAGTCAATGTTAAATCTTCAATCTTAAAACTCATCCCTGTTTTCTAAAAGAAAATGACTTTTCAAACATTACAGCTACAGTATTTTACATTATACATTTTATGCTGTAAATCACTATCACTTTCCACAAAAACCTTAGATTTCATTTTTAATTTGAAATGTTACTGGATGTGAAAAAGGTATTACTCACTTTGTTACCAGAGCTGTCTTGGAGATGATTTCAGAGCTTTAACAGGAGTTACTTTTATGCCTCCATTTAAAGTATACCATCAGTTTTGCTTAAGGACACGGATGGTTTTGAACAGAAAGCTGGAATAAGGCAAGGTGAGAAATGCCCTACCTCGATTTCCATAACTGCTTGACTTCTTTAATGGAAGTGTTCGAGAAAAATTTTGGGGAATTAAATTGGAGTCATGGGTCCAAAGAGAACCGTGTCCGTGGCCAGTTACTATCGGGTTGAGACTGAGCAGGCAAGAAACACAGAGACAGCATGGAGGAACATAAAAACCACATACACACACACACGAACACACCTCGCAGATTCAGCAGAAACACTGGGTCACACTGTGTGACATATTGGACAAGTGTGAAAGACTCAGCTTTACACACACAGACACACACACACACACTGAGCCTATTGTGTGAAACACCTTGTTAGAGTCCCGCCATGTTGTTTACCACTGCATGATTAGCTAAGGTTTCTGCCAAACTGTTAATGTGTCCATTACACACATATATGTACCACCATAACATGTGCGTTGTCCTCTGAAACCAGCGGTAAGGATCATATGTGGCCATGAAGCCTCACCACTTTCACCCCTGAAAAGCTGCATTATCCCAGAATGCCCTGCATCTATAGTTTGCATCCCTGGCATGACTTCCTCCTTGCAAGGACGTCATTGCCGATGCTATTGTAGCTGTCAAAATAGATGAGGGGAGATTTTTTGTTGAGACAGAGAAATACCAGGAGCTCTGTGTCCTAACCTGTCACTGTATCATAAAGAGATGCCTGGTGAGCCACAGCTGAGGATACCACATCTTAAACTGAAGCCTGAGGAGTCCCTTGACCTGCTGCAATGGGTATGTCTTAGCTCAGAACTCCAAAACACTGCACTTTTAGTTAAGCTGTGATGCAACACAAGAGTAGAAAAAATAATAAGGGTGCAAGTTATTATTACTTTCATTATCCTTTATTCTGTAGATTGTGTTGATAATTGATTAATCAGACTATAGTTGTAGAAAAATGATGTTCAAAGGGGCCAATGACACATTTTTTAAATGTCTTGTATAAAACCAACTAATAAATCAAAACAAATCCTCCACCAACATTTCTCAAAACACTGTTGAAGAAGGGATGAAACTAACACTTCCACCTTGATATTTATCATTGTAATATAGAGTCAGAAAATTGTAGAAAAAAGGACACCCCCTCTTCTCAGAGCACAAGGTGAATACTTCCTAATCTTAGCAGTCGGAAACAAAATTGTATTCAAGTTTCCTATTCCATAACATTGAGATTATTGCACGCTAAATCACTTAAACTATTATCAAAAGAGATCAATTTCCCAACAAACAACGCCCCTATTTCCGCACTGATAAGATGCATTTGAAAAAAGTCATGTATTTCCTAGTAACTAATCTTAATGCTCATCCTCGTTAAGTCTCCAATTTCAACCGAGCACACAAATCAGAACTATGACTGCTGCAAGTCAGAGAAATCTGAATAGTTTTACTTAAAGGAATGCATAATGAACTATAGGAGGACCATCCTAAAATAGCACTGTAAGCATTGGATGAAGTTAAATATTTCACACAGAGATTAATTTTCTTGTTAGACTGTAGGCCTATAGGAACAGCATCCAGGATCTCTTATTGGAGCCAAAGAATTATGTCACCCCGGAGAGAACAATGTGCATGATGCAACCATGGCAACACTGTCACCGAGGCTGGAGAAGGGACAGAGCGGATGCTCCCACATGAATCCGTGCTTGCAGTGAAGGAAAAAAAAATCACATTAAACCAGCTAAATGAACAAAACGGATGAGATAAATTTATCCTGTGAGAGAGCAGTTTGGAACAGTTTCATGGAGCCTGAGTGAGCCTACAGTACAGTACGTGCCGTGACCAAGAGGATAATGTTTCTGTCTGTTCCTCCTCCCTCCCTCCCTCCCTCCCTGTAAAATCCTGCAAAGGTTTCCTAACATGGATTGGGAAGTTGTAAGAAAATGCAGCAACATTGCACAACATTCTCTGTGTGTAGTGTCTGCTTGAACAAGGCACACCGCTTCAAGTCATACTCCATAACCCCAAATGTGAGAAAATGTGATTCCTGTAGGCTTGAAAGAAGGATTTATGCCTGAATAAAATATATTTAAAAACACTGAAACTAAGGATGTCAATGTCGGTGAACATATTTCTTTAGAACTGAGTTATCAGTGCCTTTCTTTTCTCAATCAAGTGATCAAGTGTTGACCCAAAATTTTGATGACAAATGTATGCCTTAAAAGACATTATTTTGTAAAGAAAATCTAAATGTTCTAAACATTTACTGAAGAAATGACTGAAATGATTATGTTTTATTATTACAAACAAGTTGCAGATTCCTTTTTTGTGTTGCAGCTCTATCCTGCTGCTATTCTTCGCAACTGTCCATCCATAGGAAGCTCAGTATGTGCCAAACAATCAACGTTTAGCTCTCCTCATCTTGGAAGCATTTCATACTTGGTCATATTCTTGCTAAGAAATTACTATTGAGTACCAATATCTAAATTCAGTTAATTAAACTAGACCGATTACTTTCTTTAGCATAATTTGTGCCATAATCACAACTGACAACACCAATTAACCCAAGCCATAGCCTCCGCAATCATCATCAACCCCAAAAAACATAGCAATTCATCCTCATCATCATAACATACAAACACACAAGTATCTCTGTCCTCCTTCCCTCATAGGGAAGTCTTTCCCTTGGCTCGTCACCATGGCGATGGGAGCCGGTTCCATGGATACAGTCACTAGGCAACCAGCAGCATCAGCAGCATCAGCAGCATCAGCAGCAGCAGCAGCAGCAGCAGCAGCAGCGGGAGCAGCAGTGTCCTGTCAGAGCTGTAGTGGAGCAGCAGAGAGAGAGCCAACCGTCCATCTCTGGCTGCATGCAAGTTCGCTCTTTGAAGAGGCAATGTTAATGCGTTTATCGTGTCTCCGATCTGAAGCCTCTTTCATTATACTCCACACTAGAGGCGCTTACTTCAATTTAGACTGACTTAAAAGGACCTATGTGACTAAACTGGGTACAATATGTGGATAAAAGGGTCGGTGAATATTACAACTTTGAACATAACTTCCATCATGCTTCTTTCTCTTAAGATTTGAGATTTTATTTCTCCTATAAGGAAATACTAATGACAAAAAAAACAAGATTGAACATTACAACAATAGATGCAATGTTAAATTAGAGCTCCATTTAAAAATGTTTTCATTATTGTTTAATGTGGTGAACGTTTTGTAAACACAATATCATAAAATAATATAACAGTCCATGGAGGCATCTTCTGAATTTTCGTAACATCAATGTAAAAGCCAAAGATATTCAGTTGAATATCCCATCAATTCACACAAATAAATGTGTAAATCTTGTACTGGAAAATGTTTGACTATTTTTGTCTTAACAAAAGACATAACGGATTTATGGATGATCAAACCATTTATGTTAATCAACAGAACAACGATGGACTAACCCATCATGCTAGCTGGGAGGGAGCAACCACAAACCCCCAAAATCACCTCTGGGCAGTGGAGGAAGACACAGTTGGATACTTAAATCTAAACATTTTTTAAATATGTTAGAGGAATGAAGAAAAAGTGAATGCAGCACTAAAATTCACAAAATTGTTGACAGAAGTTGATATGTGTTGAACGTTTAAATACAACACACACACAAATACAATTTTAGGGACTCAATTTAGACTTATATGATTTGATAAGAGGGTGGTTTTAGTCACAGATTTTGGGTAAATGTAAAAAATTGTAAAATTGAACATTTACCTGTAAATGTGTTGGGACTTAGCCATGTGAGAATGGAAACACCTACATAAACCTCCTCAAAACTGTAGTGCAGCCATTGTGTGAATGTACATGGTTACATTCCCACAAGATTACTCTAGTCAGATAACTCACGTGTTTCTTTGATATGTTTATTAGAAGCAGCATATAGTTTGGTGATATACTGTAAAGCACAGTGTTAACATAGGTTTTGAGTCTCAAAGAACTAACTACCAAGTCTGCCACATCTATAATCCAACCATACTATAACTGAATTCATACATGTTGTAGAATAAGGCAACTAATATAGATGGTGTGTACATGAAGCCAAAGAAAGAGACCAATACTGAAAGCAGAGCATGGCCTGTTTGTTAAAATGATACAAAATAAGGCTATTAGAAGTCACCGCAAAGCCCAGCTGAAATTAAAATGTATTAATAGAACTCATTTTAGAGGCAGCACAGACAGAAAAGCTTTGAAATGTGTTGCATTGAAGATCGCAATTAAATATTCCCTTTGATTAAAAGAAGCCCTTTTTTGCATGTAGCTGCCCGGAGTGCCCTGGCTACAAGTCAAAAAGACATTCAGTATGTGTGCTGTTTAGTAATAAGACAACAAAAAAAAATCACAGCACATAGCCACAAAGAAATTAAGATCCTGACAATAAAACCCTCTAACCTTGTACAGGTGTGTAACAGCAGTAATAAAGCATTTAGCCGGATGGTTAACAAGCCTTTGTCATTACAAGCGTGACTGATACAGCTAAATAATGGGCAAGATAGGCTAATAAGCTGCAATACCTCAGGCTGCACAATTGAACAGGTGTGTGTGTGTGTGTGTGTGTGTGTGTGTGTGTGTGTGTGTGTGTGTGTGTGTGTATGTGTGTGTGTGATAATATGTTATATGAGAGCATAAAGCTATCACAGCAATACTGCTTGGGGCAACATGTCAAGACAGGGGAGTATATGACACTGCATCATATATCATTTTCTCACACATACACACACGTCCCCCCCCCCCCCCCACCCCCCCACCCCTGCAGTCATGGCTGTTTCATTAGCTCATCACAGAGCTTGAAAGGCCTGAAGATGAGGGTCTATAAAAGGATGAAGGGACGATTTTGATGGAGACAGAAGTGGGGAATAATCTATATGCAGTAGACAGCGCTGCGTTGTAGCACATATTAGGTAATGCCATTATTTGTCGCATGATAGTAGCCTTATTAAACATTTATACCCATGACAAAATCATGAGATGCATGTGAATTAAATTTAGAAAATGTACAACAGCATATATATCGGAAATGTTGGATATAACAATGGCATTGTGTGCAATAAGGTCACGACTATGAAGCACAGAGTCCTTATCCATCGATATAAATGAGATTATTCATTAAGCGGTCATTAGCACACTGAATGACAAGCACTGCAGCAGGTATGTGTCAACCCGTGTTGCCTTACGTTGTAAAGTAGAGTAGTTATCCATCTGGCAGCCTGCTGGTGGCAGATCCGGTTCTTTTTTTAAAAATCACTCTGGAGGTCCCTGTGGACACCGCAGCACCGGACAGCGATCAGTCTACCGGGACGAACCGAGCCGGTGTGAAACCAGGACAGGTACCCGCGCTACTGGCCGCATCCTTAGGACTCCCGGGACCAGAACACGGAGGATATGAGCACATCAACCACTCGGGTAGGGTGACTCATATCGTTAGCATTCGGTCAGGTTTAAATCCAACACACCGTTTTCAGTCAGATCTCCTCGGAAGGTTTCTCTACAGGACTACAAGATTCCTTGCTCCGCCTCCATGTGAAAAAAAACAAAAAACAAATTGAACGAAAAGCCAACATGCGGGCACACCGGGGAGGAAAAAAGGTCAGTGTGCGGTTATGAAAATCAAACCGCAGCAACAGATCCGTGACCGAGAGGAGCGGTGCCCTTCTTCATTACCGAGCAGGGAAGCACATACAGGAGGAGCGTCTCCTCCTATCTATCCCCCGTAGAGAGAGCGAGAGCGAGCGAGAGATAGATAAAGATGGAACGAGGACGCTAGAGTAGGTGCGTTCGCGCGTGCGCAAGATTGTGCGTGCCCCTGTGTTGTAAACTTGCGCGCGGGTGTATGAGTGTGTGAGACAGATGCAAAGAATGAAACTCGTCTTTTCTTTTCTTATCTTTCTTTCGATCTCACTCTATCACAAACACACACGCGCGCGCGCGCGCGCACACACACACACACACACACACACACACACACACACACACACACACACACACACACACACACACACAGAGTCCCTGAGACTGTTGCCATGCTTGCCTTCATATTTCCCTTTGAGAAAACATTTGTTTTTTTCTGTAGGCAAAAATATCTCAATGCTGCCTATAGATTGTTTTAAATTAGAGTTTTAAACTTCAACCATATACATACTCATGTATGGCTATTTTCATAAATTATTTATGCTAAATTCTACCTGATGCAACTTAATACTAACTTTCTTTACCATATTGCAGTTCTCCACTTAATAACTATTCTCAGATTTACGGGAGCAGTTACGTCAATACGTTTTCCGGATTTTCAGTAGATCACATTTGGCACTTAAAAAATAGAAGTGCCCATTAACTCAACAAAAATTTGAGTTAATGGGCACATTAACTCACATCAGCCAACGTCTGTCATTGAAGATAAACAGAGGTATAGTGAATGAGTACGCTGTTATATTTGCAATTTCCATCCCTGAGTAGAGATTACCCTAATGGGGATTCATTTCTCAGATTCCACAAAGATCCTATAGAGAACATTAAACAACTGTTTACACAGGTTCGGAAGTGCTCATAATGACAGACAAACGGTCTTCATGTGTAAAATCTGTGGAGCTTTTAGTGTCAACTTTAATAAGGTCTTACGATCCTACCAGTCATGGCAGCAGTAACACTTTCAGGTGATCAGATGTGTGCAGAAACATCACTGACATTATCAGCAACTGTCCCTGCTGCCAAAGT
The DNA here is from genome assembly GCF_036324505.1 of Eleginops maclovinus. Taxonomy (NCBI): domain Eukaryota; kingdom Metazoa; phylum Chordata; class Actinopteri; order Perciformes; family Eleginopidae; genus Eleginops; species Eleginops maclovinus. Next base: position 11,850,800 of record NC_086357.1, read on the forward strand.
GTTTGGCCTTGTGCCCGGGATAAATGTGTCCCTCCTCCTCTCCATCCTCCTCTTGACTGACACTCTAGTTAGCAAAAAATGTAATCTGAATCCAAAAGGAAAAGGTGCCATCTATCAAAAGGGAACATCACAATGTCATTGAAGCTTTAGACATCCAGCTATTTTTTTATTCACATGACAGGTCTAAGGGATTTTACTTGCCATAACGTATAATATCACTACAAGGGATTGCACCTGTTGGAAGAGACAGAATGTAAGCTGGTAGTCCAGAGGCTAAACATGATTTCCATATAAGCTGTTTTCAAGAAATCCAAATCATGTGGAGGACATTCTCTAGCCACATATGTATGAATGCATGTGTCAAATGATGTATGAGAGAAACATTTTAAAGCATTTTGTTCAGTAAGGCAGAAAGGAGCTATATAAATGCAATATATGCATAAGTGCAGTCACAGTTTAGTTTGCATGGTTGTTATGGTTGCTCAACTGCAGAGGACCCCTGTTTTGTAATGGACATCAAAGATGTTTAGTGCACAGCCAGAGATCAAAGCATGTTGCAAAGTGCTGCTCATAGCCTACTGAGTGGGCTCCTGTTAGGAGGCTTCCTGAGCCCAATCAGCAAACAGCCAGCAGGAGGTCAATTCAATTATATGTGTTGCCTTTGACATTAGTTTGCAAAGCAATACATCGATTCACAGACATGGCTTCTAAATATGAGAAAGTTGCCAATTGCTCATTAGCTAAACTTCCCCTAATGTACAATTTGCTTGTTATCGTATCAACATGATTCACCTTGAATACTTATTTCAGATTGATCAGCAAATAATGGCAATGACATAAACATCAATATAATACACATTTTGCAAACTTCTGCAGACTGTAACCAATGGTGACATATTTCCCATTTCTTGCTTTTTACAAAAAACACACATGGCAACTACAGTGAGGTCAAAAAATCACGATACGCCGTAATTACATGACATAACATGACATGACATGAAATGACATGCTACGTAAGGGGGTCAATACTTCCTGTGTTTGCACTGGATGAAAGTGTTAGTATTTATTTATTGTTTATATCCTATAGGAAAAAGTACTGCACTTTAAATCGCATTTACCAATAGAGCATCAACTGTCTGAACACATTTGAAGTGCCCCCTCCAAATATGGGACTTTAAAATACATAAAAAACAAGACAACAGGGTATTCACAACATGACTCCAAAAGCTGTTTCAGCTTGAGTTTAAAATTATCCTGAATCATCTAGCATTGGCATAACTCCTAGGGATACTGGGCTGAGGTTAAAGAAGAGGCCATGAGGCTCAAATCCAGGAGCATCAAGATTCATTTGTAAGGAGAAGATGCTAGATCCCTCATAACCCATTGCTGGGGAGCCCAATGTATGCCTCAATAGGATGCTGTGATAAAAAGAGGGATTCCTTTCAAAAGAGGCAGTGTCAGTCAGTGTAGGTATTCAATTGTCATGCTCTATATCTAAATAATGTAGACATTATTGATACTACAGGAGAAAGAATGGGCATGTGGAAGGTCCTGAAGAAAAACTGTACAAGAAGTTTTCTGAAACACATTATTTGGCATTAGGTGGTCTGGACATGAAGATCAAATATGGTTCCTATCAAGGCTTGAACTGACCTCTGGCCCTTGGTAACTTAACATTAAAGACAACCTTCAGCTTCACTTCACTCCGATGTATTCAACATTACTCAAACAAATCACATAGTATCCTTATGCCGTCAGTGCCAGTTGGCGGTGCCAGGCTAAAGCTCCAGTAAAACCCAGATGGCAGCGCTGGGACTCTCCAAGATTGACTGAGTTTAACAACAGTCTGGAGAAAACAGGAAGCTGGCCAGCCAGGCACTCTGTCAGTCAACAAGTCATCTCTCTCTCTCTTCCTGAGATAAGGATTTTTCAAACCCCATAAAAATGGATAAAACACCACTTCCAAAATTCTGCCTTTAAATTTTAACATCGGGATAAAGGGTCTTTCAGACTAAAGAAAGTTACCGCCAAAGTCCTGTTTAGCAGCTGGAACTGGGTTTGTTGCCTGGCAACAATTGAGAACAGCCTTGGGGCTTTTTAGTCAAAGTTTACAGAAGAAGTTTGTTTTTGAGAACATTTTTCTTTTAATACAATAAAGGGGTTTACCTTTTTTCCCAAATGGATGATTGGATGTTTGTTTATTGAAAGGATGGTAGGTAGCATCTTGTAATGACTTGTCTCTTACATTTCCTGTTTTCTATGCATGTGGTGCTGCTCTGTGATTACAGAAATGTAGTGCATCATTGTCTTTTTATAAAAGCATCGAGCCACAGGAGGCAACACTTTACAATTATTCAAAATCAATATGGGAAGCTTCTTGATATGTCTGTTTATGACTGACTGATTCACCCAATAGTCCAAACCCAAATAAAGCTAATAAAATCATAATTGCTTTAAACAACTATTTTACAATACAATACAATCGTTTCGTGGCATTGATCAATCTTCAATGTCAGTAACACTAATAATAAGTATTACTGACTGTGCAAACGTTCATGTATAGTAATTTGCACGTTTTCGTTTTATTTATGGAGATGTTAGAAAGTCCAGAATGCTTTATTTCAAACATTTATTTACAAACATGTTCAGATTTAGATTAACATGCAAGATGAGAATTGTTGCTGACTAGTTCAGGTGCAAATGTATCAGCTGTAAACACAATGCATGGAAATAGATTTTACAGTGTGCATTACACTTGGTGGGCCAAATTCATTATATGTGAGCCAGGTTTTGCCTACAGGTCCTATTTAAGGCAGCTTGGATTCGGCTGATTTTGCCCACAGGTCCTATTTTGGGTAGCTCTGGTTTAGAGCTTGGATCTGCTATAAAACATAGATCCCACTGCTGAACATGTAGAGACCTCGTCTATTTTTGGTACCACTTCTGTGAGTGATAGATGGAAATAATAACAATGCTCGTCATATCAAAATGGCAGGAGTCCCATTTAGTTCAGTTCTAACTAAAACAATTTGGGAGCTAAGACAAGGAGTCAGGTTTTTAATAAGGTTTGAGTAAGGATCAAGTTAAACGACAGGGTATTGGGGTTTACGCACGTACTTTAATAATTAATGTTCTGAAAAGCTTATACAATAAGAAGAGAAATGTGGACTAAGAGGGGGAAGTATCCACTACTCAAACTACATGAATTCATACACACACATGCCTGCTTCCCAAAGAGACTATATGACTATGAGATGGGACCCTGCAGGTAGCAGGGTGTCATGCAGAGAACTGCCTGGTGCAGAGTCAACAAAAAAGAATGGTATCATTACATTTCTTCCTCAATCGTTACTTCCTATTAAGATGTTCACTAAGTTAATGTTGCCAAGCAACACCCAGAAACTAGCAAATAAGAGGAGTCTTAATCAAAATCACTTGGCAACCCAAATTTGCAGGGAGAAAAATAAGGTGCTGAAAAATAATCTTTGCATTGCAACTCATTGTATTTCATCTGCGGGTTGGAAACCAGAAGTTTCATTTGAGATGAGGCTCAGCACTGTGTGGTCATTTGTTCTAGAAATAACTTAAAATTATTACAGTTAGATCTAGACCGTAACGAATACCATGAAAATAGTCATGCTGCGATTTGGTATCAAAAAAAGGTTGGTCACTTGGAGATTTTCATAAGAATTGCATTGCTGGCCATTGGTGATTCCTGTATGCAGTCCCAGTGAGTCCAATTCTTCCTTATGTGTCTTCTAGACAAAATCAAGAAACAAAAATTGATACCTACATAGCTACCCAAGATGATCACAAGAAGATAATGACTACCTCCCAAAAGTAAACATTTAAAGAAATCTATTGATACCAACTTGTATCTGGTTAAAGTTTGGTTATCATGACTCAATTACTTCTGTTGATTTACATTTTAAAGGGGAGATATAACAGCAAAACTAAATGATTTCACCATATGGCAGTAAAATAAGACTGATGGATCCCATCCATACACAACCATATACTAAACCCCACAATACTGCACATCAAAAGGGAGCCGAGCAGCCAGTGTTCAGTAAACACTTACTCTATATAACTGATTTCATATAGTCCACACAGATGCACACATGAAGCACAAAATGATGCATTTAGATGAACGATTCGTTGAGGTTTCTATAATTCATAGGTCTTTGAATAAGTGAAACAAAATCATAATGTGATTCACGATGACACAAAACCAACTCCATTCACCAACAAGGGAAGGCAGTGATCCAAGACACACAACAAACACACAAACACACACACACACACACACACACACACACACACACACACACACACACACACACACACGTAAACTTTCCAGTTTTTTTTTTTCCTGAGCACCCAAAGCGAGGGATTACATATAATTTTCTTTAACGCCACTCTCTCTCTTATATGTGTGAAATTACATTTATTCTGTCTCCACTTAAAATACACTGATTTTACTTAAAGTGGCAATAGATAACATTTTTGGGTAACACTTTACTTGAATGGGTGTTCATAAGACTGACATAACATTGTCATAAACCATGACATGACACCTGTCTTAAACATTAATGAATACTTATGACAGGTTGTCGTTAAGTGTCAATCTGTAAGCTATGTCACTTTTGATGCAAAGGTGATATTGTTTGAGATGTCGTTGTTATGACAACTTGACATAAACCAAGACAACAAAGCCTGTTATAAACATGTCATAGCAGACCTAACTGTCAAACTTAAGAAAAACGTTTAGCTTGATTTCTTAATGAAAAGGACAACATTTATGACACAATTGTAATGGTTTTGTGACAGCGAGTGTCAAAACCATCCATATATGACGGTTTAATGTCGCGCTAAGATATCAAGCTAAACGTTTTTCTTAAGTTTGACAGTTAGGTCTGCTATGACATGTTTATGACAGGTTTTGTTGTCTTGGTTTATGTGAAGTTGTCATAACAAGGACATCTCAAACAATGTCACCTTTGCATCAAAAGTAGCGAATGACACTTAACGACAACCGTCATAAGTATTCATTAAAGTTTATGACAGGTGTCGTGTCAGTCTTATGAACACCCATTCAAGTAAAGTGTTACCCATTTTTGTTTTAACGTATCACTATGAAGTTAGTATTGATTGCAGAAAGCAATGGCTGAGGATTAATGAAACTATAAGCTGCTTTACTATGCAATTCTGTCTGCCTCTGGGTGGCGGAAAAAAAAGGCATAAAAAATATACCACACAACTCTGCATTATGGAGAGTTTTGCTTAGAGACAGTTTAACAAAAAATCGTATTACTCAGCAACTTAGCGTGCAGTAGGTAATAGACGGACCAAAGTAAGTTTAATTGTGTAAACCGGAGAAGGCAAAGAAGGTGAGAAGAAGAGTGTTAAAATAATGTTTTTCTGCTAGATCAGTAAGTAGAAAAACCTGGGTACTTTACTCTGCCTTAATCATAGCATTGGGGTATTGCTTTGAACTGTAAATGAATCAGCTCGTCAACACAACAACAAAGCAACAACGTTTGATCAGTTGTTTTTCACATTTGAAGAGTCTTCTGGATGAAACTTTGGGATTTAAGCTCTTGCAGACCATTTACATGCACACAAATCTGTACAACAAACTACAGGGAAGGGAAAACCCCCTGAAAACATATTAGTATTTCTATTGCCTGTATAATCTGTCCCTTGACATGCCTGAAGCCCCGATGATCTACAGTAAGATTAAAACAATTATAGATAAGAGGAAAAAATACGAGACAAGGGCAGAGCAGCACAGTAGGAAGCTTTGTCCCACACTCCACTTCCTGCCAATTTGAAATATCCATGGTCGCCAAGGTAACAGTTTAATGAGTTTTCATTCAGTTTTATTTTTATTTTTCTCAGGCTGTAGTTTTTAAAGCAGTTTTGTGCACCATGCTGCTGTATTACTGTCTGTATTGCAAGCCTTAAGATCTGTTAGGGATTAGGTGTGGGAAAAGGCCAAGTTTTAGTCTGCTCCCACTGAGATGACTAATTGGCTGGCTGTTTGGCTTGATGACCAGCAGGCTGAACAACCGACTGACAAAGTAGGGACATGCAAAGGAAAGACAGGGATTACATAGTAGGTAGGAGCTTGTGTTTGACTGCAAATGTGCATACAGGAGATATACTGTACATGATCGGATGCATAAGCGGCTCCAGTTTATGTATGACATATTTCAGACTGAAATCATTGACTGTGGGTTGACTGGAATGTTGTCAGGAAAGACAATGCAACTCAATGCAAGGTATTCAGATATCTTGCAATTTGGGGGACAAGTTCATGAGAAAAATTGAACATTATATGGTCTTCAGAAGTGTAAACTATACAATCTGCTTGACAACTGAGCTCCATAGCCTCTAACACACAGAGCTGAGCCGGATATACACTGGTGGGTTGTTTACTCGTGAACATCCCTTTGATGTCTTCTTACTTTACCTTTCTGTCTGAATCTGAGAGTACATTCAACCTCCATACTGCATTATGCCTTATATGGCATTTTGTGAATGGGTGTTGCTAGGTAACTGGAGTGCTGTAAAGCGTAGCGACTCAGTTCTTGTATTAAGGATGATTAAGGATTAAGACTACAGAACTGACTGGAGGAATTGCACAGAGAAGCTTTGGCATTTAAGTTACTGTTTTTATGTTGGAACAGAACAGATATAGTGTAGATTTGTATACAATGGGAAAGCATGTCAAGGTGTTGCAGTGGTTGATACCACAACAGAGAAATTGTTTCAGTTTTGGCTTATTTTACACTTCAGTCACGAGCAAGATTGATAGTGCAATAAGTAATGGCAAGACAAGCTGAGTCCTTGAGGACCTGAAGACCAGGCTAAAGCTGCAGTACACCTTACAAATCCTTCTGATCTCCAGTGAGACAAAACATAATGGTGTAAGAGGGTAGTCAAATATTAAAACGGAAAGCTTTTTTCTTGCTGTACTGCTCACTTCAAACAATTATCGAAAAAAACAGCCTCAGCTCCTGACAAACTCTCAAGTTGGTCCAAGTCTCAAAACACAATCAGGCCCGAAGCAAAGGTGATATACTTGGCCAGCTTGGTGAATCCAGTTTAAGCCTCTTAAGGAACAGCCTTCATGTTACCCTTCCAGCACAGTAGAATGACAGAAAATGCACAAGCAACCAACCGGTAAAACATCTGGAACAGCTCATTGCACACAATGAGTCAGTAGCCACCTCCTCATACTGGATGGTGACAGTAACGTCAGCAATTACTGTATGATCCAAATCTGTACTCCTCTTCACCAAACTGGAATTTGGATTCCAGTTTTTTTAACATGGATAACTTCCAGGTAACGCAACCATTCAAATAAAAACAACAATTAAACTGTAGACAAATTTAATTTTTCATAATTGTATGATTATTTTGCCCTCTCTCAAGAAGCACAAACACAGTTATTGAAGGTTTGAATCATTCTTTTTTTTAAATATAAGGACAGTCTTAGCTTGGCATTTAGTCTAGATCAAAAGAGGGAGGGCTGGCCCTTGTTCTCTATCCAGCCCCTTCAAGTCTACTGTGTCTGATTAACCGTCAGAAATTAATTTGCACTTAGGATGAATGGTAGGTAATTGACACACAATTTCCTGTGGTCATGAACATGTCTTGTTTAACCATCCCTCATGTAGTTGTCTTGTTAATGCTGACTCTGGATGGTTGTGAAAAGCCAATGCATGTCACACCTGGTTTGCTGTGAGATTCAGCCAGCTGTCCACAGTATGGCCACACTCCTGATGTAATATGGGTAACTACTGACATGGTCAAAGGTCAATAATTAGAATTTTCCTCCTCTCTATCACCCAGTTTCTACCTCATATCGTCCTCTCTTACTTATCTGCAGTTTTAATATTTCTACATTTTCCGCCATTTCCTGATTTTCACTTAAATAATATATATCATATATAACATGGACAATACACATACTTTATGACAGAAGGCTGTGACGTCAGCCCCGCAGCCAAATCCAGCTGCATTCAGCTCGGGGTGCAGGAGAGGTGCGCCCCAACATCGTCCTATCTCTTGTATTGAAGAGGAGCTACTGCGCATGTACAACTTTTAACGAGAGTCTATGGGCAAAGATTCCTGCGCCCCAGGGCGGAAATACGTCACCAATCAGACAATGTCAACGAACGAAACAACTTTACTCATCATTAACTATGAAATATTTATCTTGCACATCTAAAAAAATATTTTTATTTTATTATTTCATTTTTATTTAATTTTTGTTATGTCTTATTCAAGGAAATGTGGTGAGAGGTGAGTTGGTGAGGCGGCGCCCTAGCGCCTTCTATTGGCCAGCCGCCACTGCACGCGGCCAAACCCCATCAAACTCGAACTCGAAGTGGAACCCCGTCTCCAAAACCGAGATGAAAACGTTTGTCTGGCTCTGCTTCTCTTTTGGTATCCTGAAACTGCCAGCACGCCGGGATTATTGGAAGAAAAAAAAACGCGTCTCTGTAGGCAGTTTATGCTCCGAGATCGTACACAAAAACAAATGGTCAAAAACAAGCGGATCGTGAGGAAAGATCATTTGAATGTGATAATTTATGTTTCTGCGAAATTTGGCCCAGAATCGCTGATACAACCTTTAATATAACAATGCCATAATTATTAAATATCATAATAAACTCCAGTGTTGGGCAGTAGCTTCACTACTTGTAGAGAAGATCTAGTAACTTACTACAATCCTCAGTAGCTTGGTGGTAGCTTCACTTTATCCTGAATCAAGTAACCTGTAATAGCAAGCAGCTTGGCCACACAAGATACAATTTCCTGGGGTATTTCTCTGGCTAAACACAGCACAACCGTTTGTAGTATTGACAATATCCCTGCAACATACAACACATATTGTGCAAATCTAATGCATGAAACTTGGTTCAACTCAGCTTGCCACATTTGAGTAGGTGATAGCTTTTGTGTAGTGAAGCTTTATTTGTGGCAAAGTAACTGGTAGTTTAGCTCACTACCATTTCCAAGTAGCTTGCCCAACACTGATAAATAGTAATACAAGTATGCCATCATGAATAAATAACAATACATATGGAATAGATAGATAAATACATATATATAACATAATGCATAAAGGTCACAGTGTGAGTGTGTGTGTGTGTGTGTGTGTGTGTGTGTGTGTGTGTGTGTGTGTGTGTGTGTGTGTGTGTGTGTGTGTGTCAGTCAGTCAGTCAGTCAGTCAGTCAGTCAGTAGATGCTGTTCAAAAGGCGAGATGTGAGCCATGGAGCTCAGTGATTGCGACTGTTCCCAGTTCCACCTCAGGACTTTCCCCACCCCTCCCCACTCCTTTCCCACCTCTCTCTCATACCAAGGTGCCTTGGTCTGTGTGTTGGCATGTTTTAAAATGTTATTTGTTATATGAAATGTTATTTGTGATTTGTTATTTTATCATATCAAATATTTTCCCTACCAATCAGATTTTGAGATTTTTTATAAAAATGTGTTGGTATGTTATTGCTAAGGGCGCATGTTTTAATACAACCTGTGAGTCTTACCTTTTAAATGCAATTTATTACATGTTTCTATGTGCTACAGACACTTAGATATTAAGGTTTTCATAGACGTAGCCAATTCTTAGTATCTTTTCAGAAAACCCTCAGGAGATAAGGACATTTATATCTATTATACATAGGGTTTTAGAGCCGTTTTTTGCAGGCGTTTTAGGAGTAAATGGGTTAATAAAATTCACTCGGAAGAGAAGAAAGCTAAATCCTGCACTCTTTTCTAAATGTCTGCATGATTCATCTATGTGCTGCATGTTTAATGTCCACACCACATATCTCGATAAGCAATCTGGATGGTTGGATAGATACATTTCTAGATTTCTTTTCTCCTCCTCACACTTTATCTCACACTTTCTGCCTCCTCTCCCTCACACTTGCGTCAGCACTTCTGCCTGCTGATGAATATATGAATGAGATTAAAAACACACACACACACACACACACACACACACACACACACACACACACACACACACACACACACACACACACACACACACACACACACACACACACACACACACCCACGTACTGTACACTGTCTTGCTCCACATCCAGCTCATAGCCTACACCACAGAGAGACATTAACAGTGTATCATTATTTTAAACGTTTTAAAACTTTCTTAAAAACTGAATTGGTGACAGTTCTTCATAGATATGTAAACATTTATATGTCATATAAATTATGCACTTAGGTGGATTTTGCTTTTTAAAAACGTTTTACATTTACATGGTCAAATAATAATGGAAGTCACCGTTTAATGAAACAGCCTTCCAGTAAGGAGACATCCTGCATGACTTTGATTATCTGCTTTAAATCATCCCCCAACATCTCCAACAACAAGTAAATAATGCAGTTAACAAGCACTTTACCTCAAGCGAGAATCACATTCTTCCCTGTTTACAATGGAGGGGGAGTCTTGCTGCATATAGAGCACACACAAACAGGGGGAAGTGTAGTTGTGTGATTTATAAAACATGTTTCTCAGACCCAGAAGGTATAATTGGCCCTTAAGTCAGGACACAGAGGGATGGATGAAGGATAAAAGATAAAGCTGGAGGGATAGATAGCAGGAACAGATGAAAACTCCACAAGAAGATCTAGCAAACCAATCTATGTGTAAAAAAAAAGACACAGTTGTACAGAGAAAGACAGAGGCTGTGATGCAGAGATGGATGAAGTGCTGATTTCAACCTTAAAGTTTTTATTCTTCCCCTTTTTGTCCACCCCTCTGTTTTCCTTTCTTTTCTTTCTCACGTTGCTGTATGCTCTCTGTTGCTATGACAACAAGAAAGGATACCTGAGGAGACAAAGAGGAGACAGCAGAGAAGCAAACAGACAGATGGATGGAGAAAAGGTGGAGGAACACACTTTGGTGTAGATTGTTTAAGTCAGTTATTATGTTCACAACAATGCAACTGTCCCCAATATGTTGAGCCCTTGAGAAAACAATATCACTCATATGTATTCTTAAATGTGAGATATAGCAGCAGACTAGATTAGCTTAGCACAAAACCTGGAAACTAATGCTCATTTATTAACACACTATCACTTTTCTGTTTAATCCGTACCAAAAAACCACAAGTGGTTATGTGGAAAGACTACTACTCGGCGAGGGCATTACCTTCCTGAAGGGACAAAAAGACCTCAAAAATAAACCTACTTCCCAAATTATCCGACTTAAAGCTCCCATTATCCAATACACTTTTACACAGAGTGAGAAATTAGGGATTACAGCTTGTCCCGACATCCATGTTTCCTGACCTACACTTTTACTGCGCCTGAATGCACACTAGACACAGGCTGAAGCTGCGGCTCTACCAACACAAAGCTTTCATTATCGTCTTTAAAATTTCACTAAGGAGATCATAAATGAGGATTTAAGCTAGGTTAGAAATTGCATTGCAGAATTGTACCTTCTGTTTTTATGCAAAGATCAAATTAATGTGAAACTATCTCTCAAGTTCAAACACTACTATAACCATTAGAATGATGACATAAATAATAAAAATCACTAATGAGCTTCTGAAAACGGTTGTTATAAGCAGCATTGTGGACATAATTGAAAAAACTGTACTCATAGGTATTTTTATGCCAAATTTCCTCCCCTATACCTTACAGGTATGTTCAGATTGACTTCAACAATGGCCCATTATGGTAGCACAAGATGATCAGCTAATGCTTTGGTGAAATGGGACTCACATCATGTCACTTGGAAATACCAGAATACAGCATTCAGGAGCAGTCTGCTATAACATGGCACATTTATCAGCAGCATGGTTTACGAGTGAACAATTAAATATGAACTAAAATAAATGAAAACGGTTCATCTGGACACCAGTACATGTACGATGTTTGAACCGTTTTTATTATCTTTCAAATGTTTGTTACATAACCAAGATTACCTTGTAAGCAGTATTAAAAATGTGTGAGTTGTTCTCATAAAATTAAGTGAATTAGATATAAACTTGTCTCTCCAATTTGGTCAATTTGCATGACTGTACTTTATCACTGCTGTAATAAAATCCTTAAATATTTTGGGCAAACTCCAAAATCGTTGTGGGCCAAAAAAGCTTTTTTTTAATTCTCAGTGATGAACTTTCCAAATGGCACTATTTGCCTGTAAACTGGCCAAATAGGGAATTCCCTTAATGATACTAGTTTAGCCAAAAATAAAAGCAGCTCTGTGTTCCAGCCCTTGCTGCGTCCATACACTCTCCACCGTGTTAATGGATCTCTTACATGTTTGTATTCATTCATGAGCTCTACTTACAATTCTGCAGTCCAAATAAGCTCTGAAGGTTTGCCCCTGTCTCAGGAAATGTATTGTCATGCCACTGTCACTCAGCAACAACAATATGTCACTGTGATTATGATTTAACTAAGCGCATAATCACATTATCTTTATCACAGTTTGATAGTAAATGCTACGCCTTACGCCCTTTCTAGCCTTAATCAAATTACATATTCAATGTGTGTGAGCCACATCAAACATGTCCAGCCTACACAGTGACATACATCTATGAAATAGGCATCCCTTTCATAAAGATAGTACCTTGAAAAGTTATTGTTCCAATTTCTCAATAGAAATTAAATGGATGCATGTATATATTTGTCTTGTATCAAGTATTTTCTGCAGTTTACCCTGGAGCTAAGCCAAAATCAATTTCCTGAAACAATGCTCTGGAAAATGACAATACCATTTGAAAAATAATTGCGGCTTGGCTGTCGTAATAGACCTTTCCCACAAATCTGCAAACTTTTACACATTACAGTTTCTAAAAGTATGTTTTTTGTCATTTGAAGAGCAGGACTGACAAAACAGTGAATGTGCTGAAAAATCTCAGGGAAAATCTTGAATCATGCTATCAGATGCAGTTAACTGTTGGCTCCGCAGCAGATTGAGGCTGATTTGCAGATTGCATTATTACACCATGATTGACAACAGACAATGTATTCAGCCACAGTTCCTCTGTCTTGAAAAAAAAAATCCAAATTGCTTTCTCAAGAGGGATTAAGATAGGATTTTCCTCATTCAGATGTTCATGTAATGTGGCCCCATGAGTAAATCATGCAGGAGTTGTTCACAAAAGCCATTAGCTCCGTTCAGTTCAGCTCAGATGCCCAAATGTTCTCTGATGCTCAACTGTCCTCTTCCATCGAGAAGAAACGGTAATGGCACTCAAAAAGGAGTTATTCAAAGAAAAAACATACAAATACAAATATTACCTACATTATTTTGCACCCAACCTGAAGTGTTTCTCAAATCTATAAAAACAAAAGAATGGGTCATATGCTTGTTAATATTCTTGTGGCAAAATGAACACAAGCAAGGTGTTTGTGCTATTTAACCTAACCTCATTGATATAAATAGAATTAAACACCTGTCAGTACAACACAATACAACTCACTACAAACAGCATCATAGAGAATTACCTGCTCTCTGAAACAGTTCAAACCAAAACCTTTATGGAGAATGTAGTGTGTGGCTGTTGTATTACACTTAATTAGTTTCAGCAATGTGTTAAGAATCAACACGAACACGTTAAAAGCACATAACCTGCCTCTTTCTTCATTGTAAGTGTTTTAAAAAATCCTGCTGTTTTTCATGATTAACAAACCGCACCAAATCTCTAACTAACTAATGATACTCTAATGATAACTAATCTCATCATGCAATAACACCCGAATTCTGAGAAATGTAGTAAGTCTTCTGCTGTACGCCCATGTCAGGACTACAGCCTCAGAACACAATAAGCACTCGTAGTAACCTACTCATTCAAGTTAAACAACGTGGCTAGAGACTAACAAACAAGGAGATCATTTGGACTACATTGACTGAAATGATCAGTTTAATTTGCTGACTAAAAAAAGGCGTTCCCCTACATCTACACTAAAATAGTTTTGTTTGACTGGGTTAAGATTATATGCCCAGACTTTACTAAAATAAAATGTATAACAAAAACTAACAAGGTTAAAATTTGACCCAGGACTAGAAATAAAGGAGAACTTGCTTCTAAAACATAACTCATCCCACTCTGGGAAAGAAGGCAAGTACAGTAAATGTACTCTCTAATGTGGAGCCTTCCCTTTAATTCCCTGGATTTATATCACACGGTCGGTACATTAAACAGTGACAGGATTCATCGTAAGTGTAGGCCAGTGGGATGTAGATTAAAATCCGATATGATGCCTGGAAAAGCAGGGCTGCTGTAACATTTAGAATGACTTAATTTTGACCCCAGGTGCAAATGAGGTCACTCCTGAGTGTGGACTTTTTCCTTGAAATAGAAGTTTCTCTGGAAGATCAACGGCCCATTCACCTAGACAACTTTAAATAAAAAAATCTAATAGAAATAAGATGCTGGTACAGCTCTAGATTTCCCTCAGGGGGTCCAACCAGACTCTTCACTTCAGTTTATTAAAGGAAATGTGATATTCCCAAACTGGTGTGCTGTTTTGTAGACAAGTCTGAGATGCCACCTAGTGATTCTGATAAGACCACCCCAGTTAAATGAACACCCTCTTTTTCCTGACTCAGCGAACAGGGATGAGTATATTTCCATGGCAACAGTAGACAGAGAGATTGAGAGAGAGAAACACAATGAGGTAGCTACTCTTAACTCCATGTACGCCCACAGAGACACCCACTCAAAGACGCACACATACACACAAAGAGTGTTTCAGTGATACATATAGTATCATAGATAACAGTTATACTGGCTTTAAATCCTTTCTGTGAGCCAGTAAGCTCATGACAGTACTGCATACTTATGCAGTGTACGAATTCAAAAGTTGAATAGGCAGAATCCGTTGTTCAACAGGTGTGGAAGAAGCAAGATGGGAAATAATCAGATTTTACTGGTGAGACACTCTGTCGATAAACGCCATGGGCAATAAACTCATTTCCCACGTCACCCATTTGGAACTTAATAAGAAAGTCTATCCACAAGCGCAACATAGTGTCTGATGAAGTACTGACATGCCCATCAGTAGAAGATCTTAGTCTTAATCATTAAAGATCCTTCACTGGAAAATGTTTTTAATCCTGAGCTATATTTACATACTTTAATAATGTAAGCTCATAGGTCAAGTCTATCAAAAGTTATTTTCCATGTTTTTTAAGTAATTATTTAATCTTCTGAATGAGATGTTTTGCTCCGACCCTTAAATAAACACTAGTGTCTACAACACAAAATATAAAGAAAAAAATCCCGCAAACACTGTTTTCCAATAAAGGAAAATTACAACTCCTTGGCAGATTGCATTGAAATTCAAATGAACACACTCATGCTGTCTAGAGGATGAGACCCATTCTCCCAGAGTGGACTACTCTCTTCTTGGCACACATTATATATAACAATTACAAATCTCTAAAATGCATTCATGCCCTCAAACTTGACGGCTTCAGCATTGTTTCAAGTGCAACAATGCTGAAAAGGTGTTCTTGGTAATACAATCAGCTTTGAATCAAATTAAGTTCCAAACAACAGATACCACACATTGTCTCAGCATCAACCCATTGTTTCCACAGCTTATCCTGTACCTCAGTGGCTCATGTGGTAAAACAAAACAGATCTGCCAGCTGCTACTCCTGCCACAGCTGCAGTTTCCCTGTCAGTCCACTACCTGTGTGTTTGTGCTGTTTATTATCAAGAATTCACAAGCAGCTTAGTGATTCATTCAAATTACCTAGGAACATGATTCCCATTAATTGGACAGCCAAGAGTACTTTGCAGTTGTTCTGTGGGTGGCTAGAAACCCTGTTGTGCAATGTGTGTGTGTGTGTGTGTGTGTGTGTGTGTGTGTGTGTGTGTGTGTGTGTGTGTGTGTGTGTGTGTGTGTGTGTGTGTGTGTGTGTGTGTGTGTGTGTGTGTGTGTGTGTGTGTGTGTGTGTATTGGTTTCAGTTGAACATTCTGTTGCTATTAGCAACCACTATTGGCACAGCTCTATAGCAGTCTTTTTGACATTGTTACATCCAGGTATTTTTATCTTCTCTTGTCCTTGTTGGATTATTATTTATGTTATTTGAAGCAATTCTGTGATGATTGGTTAATTAGGTTTTCTGTGATCCATTAGTGCCAACAAAACTATTCATCACAAGCCATATGAGGTTAATGTGTTGCTGGTACAATATTCTGAAGGTGTGTTCAGACCACAGGCAAAGCTTGATTGTTTTTGGGATATTGGTTCTTAACAGCAACTGGGAAGTACTTTGTTGTTAAAGTAAGAGGAGCTTTTCTTTCATAGATACCACCATGCTATACCTCACTTTTGTTTTATCTGCCACAGCGGTACATACATTGAGTCCTAAAGCTTTAGGAGCCAACAGAAAGCCACATTAAGTTTGTCTTCCATTTCTAAACGTTGGTGACAGTAAGAGCATCTCAATGCAGATGGCTTAAACTTGTGCCACAATATGCTAATATGCGATGTGTGACAAAATCCTCCCTCCCACAGTAAGTAAGCCAACATCTTTGTATTTAGCTATTTTTTCTTCTGTGAATTGCTTAAAAAGCTGATACTTGTTCCTGCCATAATAGTAACCACCACACAACTGTCCAACATCTGATTTGAAAGGACTGTTTCTTTCCAAAACCTGACAATCAAGACAAACATTGTGCAGAGGTAAGAAAGAATGCAGGGTCCTTACTTTTCTCTTACGTTTGATTCACTCTTCATTACTTCCAATCCCTACTGTGTGTACAACCGAAAAGTTTAAGTTTAAGGTTAAGACACTGGGTTAGACAGCCCTTTCATCCATCTTTACTTATTTATTCTTTAAACCTCTAACATTAAGATTACGTTTGCCTTTCTGTCTTGAACCTCTTAAGCCTTTCACCCTAGTTTCTCCCTCCCACACCTCATCCTTTTCACCTCCTCACCCTTCATTTCCCATTTTCAACACCCCTCCTCCAGCTCTATAATCAGGGTGGTAATTAGGAACTGCTAATTGTGACAAAAACAACTCAGAGAACGTGCTGTACAAAGTATCGCCCTCATTCCTTACCTGTACTGTGGGCCAATGAATGTGGAGATGCCGGTGTATGAGGCCTTGTTCCAGCTGTCAGTCACCCTGAAGATCAGTGGTGGGAGGAGCTAATATCCCCGGGTGACGGCCTGTGGTTGGTCAGGTTCATCTCTGCCTCCGTGTAACCCCACCCACTTGGCCCCTGCAAGGCCTTATGGGTACCAAGTTCTGCTGGACATGTTTCGGCAAATGTTGTTTGGTTAAGCCAGGAGCAGTCTACTCAATGAATCTTCTTGTGCCGTCTTCATGTATGTTTCCTGTGCAAACAAAGTATAAAGAAGAAAGAAAAACACAATTCTGTAAATCAGTTAACTCTTTCTTAAGCTCCGTTCCCATAGTTATAGTTGTTTCAGGCTTGGCGTTCTACCTTGAAACAAGAGCAGTTTACAATGAGGCTGATTTGGCGAATAAATTCTAATTTCTGAATGAATGAGTCCTTGATTTGAAGACAGAGACAGTCAAAAACGAGCCATCGACCTGAAGACAGTACTTAAGATAAACAATACCCTGAAAACACCATCTCCAGCTGATTCCCTTTTTTTTAGGTGGTAAAAAGTAACTTATAACACACACAAAAGTATAAAACATGTCTATTCAAACAACACACCTATTACCTGTAAGCTCCATAGCTCAATTGTGATTACTTACGACTGTAGGCTGTAAGCTAGTTAGTTGGATATGCTAACATTAGCAGCTTAAATGTTGAAGCAAATAACTGAACAATCCATTTTTCCCACATTGTTTTCAACTTTAAATATATGAAATGTCAACTTTCCAGTTACCTTACTTAATTCTTTCTCCATTTCAGGCATCCATTGTCAATTTCTGTAATGCTACTTTAGCAATGGTGCTTGGAGGCAGCATTCTCTTAGATAAACATGTATAAACACAGGCACACTGCACCAACAGCGTCAAATTTTGCAGGAATGAAAACTTTTTATTTACCAAAACAAAAAGACTAGGGACCTGTCAGAACATTCACAGCACCAAACTTGATATATTATCATTTAGCAACCCCCAAAGTAAAAATGTGTGCTTTGTGATGACTTCAACCCTCTTTCCTTTGTCACTTAAAAAAGAAAATACTTGTCTCTCATGTCTATTAACACAATCAGTTCAGATAAAACATCCATAAAATGTGACAATTTTGGGTTGATGATTTGTCACATAAGAGTCTGTCTTGGCACTGAAGGAAGATGATAGCAGCTTTATTAAAGAATGTAATAACATATTTTACAACTGATTTTCTGCCCCTGCATCGTGGGATTTCTATTATGAGTCTTCTGTTAGCACACTCCTTAAACTAGGATAGTTTTCTATTATTTGTAGATCTAACTCTGAGTTGTCACTGCGAATATAAGCCTTGTCTGGGTCTGTTGAACTTAAAGTCAATCTTAATGTTAATAGGCTAATAATAATACTTGATTAATCATTGTCACAGTCTTGTTTCAAAAATGTTCCTCGGTACATTTTTTTTTTATTGGGCTTGACATCATATTGTGCGCATCCTGAAGCCTGTTCATCGTAATTAGACTCATTATTGAAGTTGTGTATGATTCAGTAGCTATAGTAATTTACATTTTGAATTTAACATTGCTTTGTATCGTTTTCACCACTTAATAGATGTCTTATTTTAGATTTGTGTTATATTTTCCACTTAATTGTCAATTGTATTTTATTATGACCTTGTCGTTTAATTGCAAATATTAAAATTGTTAGGGGCTTCACAAATATTGAAATGTTTTCCAATGCAGCATGAGCACACGCACACACACAGGCACAGACACTTAACATTCATCTCTGGATATGACAGTGGCACTTGAAAACACTCAACAGTTATTCAAAGTGATTCTTAAAGAGTTTAAATGGATTTATATTAAGAATGTTCTCAAAACCAGACTTTGTACATACGTTTAATGTAAAATACAACTCAAACTACACACCACTTGTTTTCCTTCACACATGGAGCACTGTGACTTCTTGTATTCCCTCAACACAAAACTTCTGCATCATTCTTCGTTGTTTTCAGTCGATTAACACCTAAATAAATCTTTAGAGACCACAAATTAAATGGAAGCATTGCTCCGTAATGTAAAAAATATTTTTCACACAAGCTGAGATGAACAGTGAGAACCCACAGTGAGATAACAGAAGCCGCCTGCCTGCCTTTCTGTCAGTTTGTCTGTCCAAACAATCCAAATGACATCCAATAATGTGGGGATGCTCGTCACCATGGCGATACTGCATGATTCATAGGGATGTTCGTTATGGAGACAAAGGCCTGAGTCGAATGTATCATTATGTTTTGAGAGAGGCCTAGATACCAGCACACATACAAGTATTATTTATAAATATACTGTATTGTCAAGACAGAGTTTATTCTCAGCCTCAATTTCCACCATGCAATTCCCCACATGTCAATCATTCTTCCCCTTTCAAAACAAAAGCCTCTTTGCAGCCTAAAATACACTGTCATTCTTTCTAGGTTAATGTCTCTGTTACCACCCGTATCTTGTATTATCACTTTGTGTTACTGTATTGTATAAGCAGTCTATAATAGTGAATCAGCGTTGCCAGATGCTGATTGTCCCACTGTAAGATCTATAGTGTAATCATAAGGTATAATGCACGAGATATCTTTGAATGCTTGAGTGAGCCCAGTTATTGATGTAATTAGCTTGGCTTATGGCATCAACTGATGTACAACATTAAAACGTTGCCATCTTCACATTAATATTATCTTCATATTTAATTTTATGAAAGGCTTTATCCGCAAGTATCAGACTGATGGACTCATGGACTATTTCTAGCTGAAAAACTGAAAAAATGATATGTGCATATTTGTAAATACAGTAGTGGGTTTTTTTTATTACACATTTAGGGCAATATGTTCGTATGGTTGTTAATTGGGTACACATTTTTTCCTTGAATTCAAATCATTTAAACTTTTGCAAGAAATGTTTTTGAGTGCTTAACTTTTAAATTCACGTTGGTTAATCTTGGGATTTGAAGAACTGTGCGACATTGCTAGGAGTATGTTAGGTAAGAGTTAGAGTTACTGTTAAACTTGCGATGCACCATCCTTATCAATTATTAAAACGGAGTGTATTTCCGCCCAGGTTAACACTGTGAGCCAGTGTGTATGGCAGGAGAAAAAGAGAGGGATCCTTCTTCTCGTGACTCCTAATAACACAGATGATAAATACAAATTGGAAGATGGGCCCAGCTGCAGTTTCAAAATACAAATTTCCTCCCAGACATTGGTTAGTGCAGAATGTCAAATGCTATCAATCAGTCTGAAAATGTATTTTGAGCTGAATCATTTCACCTCAGTACCAATTTTTTAACTGTATAAAAGGTAGTAAGTCATGTGGTTTTTGGACAAATGGTTGCAGTATCGCAGGGATATCAAAACTGATTGTTGGTTTGTGCCTATAAAAGCCGAATGCAAAGTAAACCATATGTTAATTTCTTTTTTGACTTAATAAACTGTATTTTATGAATGAGGGAACAATCTAAAATGAGTGTTGACAGACTGAGTCAACACCCTTTTGAACTCATTCACTTCTCCTTTTTTCTCTTACACCCTCCTTCTCTCTCTCCTTCCATCCCGTCCATCCTGGCAAACACAGTGGGAGCGAAGGGTGAATTAATAAAGGATGGAAAGTGGAGCACAACTCCCTGAGGTCCGCCTTTTCTGGGACGCTGACACAGAGAAACACACAATCTACATAAAGACCCTGACACACACTCACAAATGTGAGGTAAAGAGCCACATGCTTTCCCTCTCGCGCATTATTGGGGTGATGAGATGGGATGAGGAGAGAGGGTAATCAATCGATACATCCCATCATCTGCATGTCCCTGCCTACTAGAAGGATTAAAAAGAGGGAATGGAGACTGAGAGAGAAGCAAGTGGAGGTGGGAGGGCAAGAGCCACGTGAGGAAGGATGCTTGAGAGTCTAGCCCTGGGCGGTGAAACTTACAAAGGGCCCATACTCCCTGTAATTCATCCTCTTTTCATTTGATGTCCCACTCCTTTCTACTCTTCTTTCCTTATCCCTTCTCTTTAATTAGATAATAGTCACATACTCCCTTTGCTCCTCTTCTACTCTCTTGTTTCTGTACTTTTACTCTCACCTCTCCTCCCTTCTCTTTCTTCTTATCTCCTCTTTTTCGCTTTCATTTCCTCTCCTCCCTCATCTCCTTTGATATCTCCTTTCGACCCTCTTCCCTTTACTCTTTTTCTCAATGGAGTGAATTTATAGATTAACTCTGAAGTATCGCACGGTGAATACAAAACTGCAGGTAATGATAGTGTGGTGTGTCATTATGAGTCTCATACTGAGTGCTCCCTCATTTAGGCAGCCAAGGGAAGTTATGCAGTGGTGGTGGGATGTAACAATACAGCATTGGCTCAGGCAACCATCAGCAAAAAATCTGACTACAAAAATAATTATAAATGGGGTGAACCAAATTTAAAACGCTTCTCTGGGTTAATGAAGCCTTAAATGCATCATCAAAGATGTTTATTGACAGGTTGCTTGACAGTCAGTAAGCGAGAAGTTGTTTATTAATGGCTTACACTTATGAAACATGTTCATAATTAAGCCTCCTTTGGCGAGGACTAACAAACATATCCCTCAGGAGTGTCATTGTAATTCAAACCGTTGAAGTGGGCACGGTCAGGAGCTGGGGATCAAGCCAACAAGTCTTCAACTACTCACAGATTTCCTAACAGATCTGCCAACCAGTGAGCTTATCCTTTCTCTCTCTGGGCCATTTATCTTTACTTTCTCTCCGTCAATCTCTTTGTTTTCATTTTCCCCTACAATCTGCTGACGATAACACAGAAGAGGATAACATGGGCGGATGAATGAAGTTTAATTGAATGAATCAGTGAGTGAAATCAGGAAGTGAAGGGTGGATAGTTTTTTTCCTAATTAAACTGCCGTGAGAGGTTGATACGTTGACCCATGAAAATGGTGGCACAAGAAAACAAAAGATACTTTGGCCCAGTTGGTTAAAGGTTTATGGAAATCCACCAAGCCATTAGTTTATGAGTTTGAAAAAAGAGGTTCCTATGATATTCCACCCTTAGATCCAGATTAAACTGACTAAAACTTGCTAAAAATGAACAGGTGTTTAAGCTTCGACTTTATCCCAACCTCTAACTTTTCCCACTTGAAAATGGAGCAATATTTGAACACTTGTTTGGACAACGATCATTTTGGGCATATTAACTCCTTTACATCCCATACCCTTTCAACTGTCTCTGCAGCTAATTATGGTGTACATTTTGATGCAAGGGCAGCCTCAGTCCAAATATTTAAATCTAAACAAATTGTTGTCACCGGGGGATGAAGCAGTCACATAATACATGTAATAGAATGAAGCTCCTCAATCTGAGCCACTAGCTTGGTAGCACTGTTAGTATTCCCTTAAGGAATACTAAAGTGCTTTGAATAAATCCGCCTCCTCAAACAAGAATGTTGGCTTTAGGATGAGTTTCCAAATGCTTATAATTATGTGTAATATTGACAAGACTTATACTTGGTAAAGGCCAAAGATGGTTGGCATTGTGAAAGGTTTATCATTTCAGAATGATAGAGATGCATTAAGGTTTGAGTATCACTAATGTAACGGCTGGTAAAGGTGGAGGGAATTTAGGCTTAATTTATGTTAATACATTATAATTTATTACACAGATAATAGTTTCTATTAATAATGTCAAACTGCAAAAAAAAATTGAGAATAAAGTTATCAAATACAGTAAAATATTGGCTTCTTAAATGTGGAGTAGTTGTGTTAAGTTGCATGAAATGGAAATGCTTGACCTCAAAAGCACAATAACACAATGAATACACTGTTCTGTTACACCACCTGTGAGCTCTTACATTTTACCTGTAAAGTACTAAAATCATTTTTAAGTATGAAGGCTAACAACAGGTTGATTTGTGAGGATGGAAGCACCTGCCCATGAAATATAAGAGATGAATAAAACATCATATCTTTCACTATTTCAAGAGATATATGTTTGTCTTGACTCCACGTAGTGGTAAAAAATGGAACAAGGAACATTACAAACAACACAGCCATATGAATGTGATAAAGCAGGGAAGGATGAAAGCTAGAAGCTAACAAAGGCACATTTAAAAATACAACTTTTGAGTATTTGCTCCCTTTTCCTTATCTGATATACTTTGAGGGTTTACCTCGTTTTCTCATGTTCTCTTTTCTGCAACAGTGAATCTTTTGATACAGAAAAAGGGGCAAAACAGAGGGAGAAAAGATAAAATGAAATCAGTGAAGAAAAGGGAAATAGAGCAAAAAAAGGGAAAACATGCACAAAAAAAGTAAAAGAAAGAAAGAGTCAGAGCTTGAAGCACTGAGAGGCAGAAAGAAAGAGAGCCTCTTGCAGAAGCCCAGGGGGTATCCTGCTATCCCAGAATGCTTTGCTCTAACCTACTTTGGTATTTCTGTATCTGTCTTTGTCTCTGCAGCGCTCTGAGTGGGATAGCTATCCGATACACATCATATCTGACTTAGTTTTGTTCTCTGATTTCTATCTTTCTGTGAACCATATAGAAAACACATGTTATTGCAAACATGATATAGTTTTTCGACTGACCTAACTGTTCCTGATTAGGTAAAGAAGTGGCAATTCTTCTCTGCTTTTGGATTATATATATAAACACACATACCTACACACACATGAAGGCAAACACACACTGTTCAGGGTCAAAGAAGATGGAAGGGATTGGGGATGGCTTGCTGTGAATGCTTCAAAACAACTAAGAACTTGTATGAACGTAGTGCGTGTATACAGTAAGAATGTGTGTGTGTGTGTGTGTGTGTGTGTGTGTGTGTGTGCGTGTGTGTGTGCGTGCGTGCGTGCGTGCGTGCGTGCGTGCGTGCGTGCGTGCGTGTGCTCGCATGTCATGGTGAATTGTGTCCTTGAGTCAATGCAACTGTAATACATTTGCGTGACCATGTGTGAGAGTATCTATGTGTGAATGAGTATGTGTATGTGTGTGTGTGTGTGTGTGTGTGTGTGTGTGTGTGTGTGTGTGTGTGTGTGTGTGTGTGTGTGTGTGTGTGTGTGTGTGTGTGTGTGTGTGTGTGTGTGTGTGTGTGTGTGTGTGCTTTGCGGGATGAGTGGGCAGCCTGACGACCAGCTCAGCAACACTCTGTTACCATGGAAACTAATGAGCGGAGCACAGAAGAGAGGATTATGATGAAGAGAGGAGGGGAAGTTTTATTACACAAATGACTTGTGCTTGAATTCTGAAAGGTCGTTTTCATTCCATGTTTAAATAATGTAGAAATGTCACTGAGACAGAGACACATAGGACAATGGAATCAGGAAATATGCAGGAAAAAGTGTCATTTTCATGGCTATCATATTGGTGATTTGGATTATATTTTTGTTAGTTTACAAGAATTCAAGTTTATTCCTACAGTCTGAAATGACAAAACTATTCAAGCAACATTTCCAATGTTGTGGAAACTTTATATTTACTGTATATATATATTTATTGTATATTGTGATCCTCATATCATATGAAGGACTGCTAAATTCTGCATTTCCTATTTCCTATGTCTTTTTGTCTATATGTGTTATACTAAAAGTGTATTTGAATTATTCTGTTGATACATGGACCATGTTGTGTCCCATTTGTAAGGTATTGTTTTGTATTTTGTCGTATTTTTAGAACCGACATGTACTTGCTTTACCCTTACCAATTCAATTCATGTGATGACATTTTATGAAGTAAATTATTAAACGCCTGATTTTAAGTCTGACAATTAGCTAGACCCTTCCTACTCTTAAAAAAGTGTATTCTTAATTCAAAGCCAGGGGTAACCCAGTATATTTTTCCCATATGAGTGGTGCGTCCCCACTCCCACAATGTGATAACAATGTACACACACTCACACACACACACACACACACACACACACACACACACACACACACACACACACACACACACACACACCCACACACACACACACACACTTACACACACACACACTTACACACACACACACACACACACACACACACACACACACACACACACACACACACACACACACACACACACACACACACACACACACACACACATATTTAACCAACGTATTATTTAACACTGGATGCAGAGCTCCACCTGCTGTATGCACAGGAACACATACACACACACACACACACACACACACACACACACACACACACACACACACACACACACACACACACACACACACTCTCTTTTTAAGCCTTAAATGATCAAATCTTGTATGCATCTCCACGATCGTTAACTAACAAACTAATTAACATATTAATTCACAGCGGTGTTAAATATGAATACATAACAGTGATCAACATGATTCAGGACTGTCCATACTAATCACCCACTGTTTCTTTTAGCTGCATTTTAAAACTGTTTCGGTAAACTTTTGAAATCTGTGACCATTAACACCTAACTCCTAGCTCACACACCCAAGGCAAGCACATCACTTTAAACACTTTGGCACATTTAAGCACTGCAGCTGTATTTGATTACACATATTGTGTCTCTACCTACACACACCTGGTGCGTTGTTTGTGCTGAACTGAGCAAAACTCCATTAACACTGTGACCAAAGACATCCCACGCTGCCTCACAACACTTTTTTTTATTGTGCTGTTAAAACTCCAACAACAAAGCCTCTGCACAAGGCCTGAACTGACTCTATCCAGGATGTGTTGCTG
Organism: Eleginops maclovinus; assembly: GCF_036324505.1. NCBI lineage: Eukaryota > Metazoa > Chordata > Actinopteri > Perciformes > Eleginopidae > Eleginops > Eleginops maclovinus. The sequence goes on from NC_086357.1 coordinate 11,876,664, forward strand.
CATTTAGTATCAAGGCTACAAAAGATACACATGCTTCAAAGAGAGATAAACAAAATAAAAGCTAGTTGAAAAAGTTATTGAAATGTTTTGGGTTTCCTAATGTAAACCTAAAAAATATATCATTAGAAATATATGATCATTTGAAACCTGCATTGTACAGTATACAGACTAGATCCTCCCATCATGACTCCAAATTACTACCAATAATCAAGCAGGTTAAAAACTCCTTTGATGAATGTACTGTTAGTCAAATATACTGCTGTTACTTTCAGCTACAGATGGCAGTAATGTGCCAACAGGCAGTGAAGTAGAAGTAGGAGCCTACGATAAAAAAAAACCTTCTCTGGAGAAAAGCTGAATACAAACCTCACTGTGCACCTTTAACTATACCAACCAACCATTATTTATCAGCAGTTAGCATCCTGCTGATTGTCAGGCCACATAGATTATTTAATACAGTAAATAGTGAATGGAGCAGTCAGCAGATGGTATTCAGAGAGATCACTGGAAGTACAAGTAAACGGTCTGCCAAGGCAGGCTGGTTTCCTCTCTTTTACCTCATGTCCTTCTAATCTTCTTTGTCCTTCCAACTGTTTTTCTCCCTTTCCATTTACTCCAGTGTTCGTTAAACAGACCTCCATGGAGTGATACAACTTGAGGACATTAGTGCAGCTCCCTCTGATTCCACGAAAGGCTTTATAAAATGGCTTTTGCTGTAGTTCTCACCAAAACCCTATTAAAACATATTTTGATCTATGAGTTGAGTCTCATTTTAAGATTGAGGCTATTGTATTTTTCAAAAGTAAGGAAGCCTATATATTGTGGGATTTTGAGATACCTGGCTATGAAAAGTTGAGTCATGCAAATATGACAGTTCATAGTTTATAGTGGTCCACTTAAACTGGCCTTAACATGTAAGAACCGCAGGCTGTCGTGCTGCACTTGCTAACCCAAACGCCACATTTAATTGGCTAATGGTTGGCTGTCCAATGACTCATTCTCTTTTTCTCTCAAATACACACACAAACACAAACCCACAAACAGTGACGCACACAAATTAGCAATTAATCCTCTATTAGCATTTACAGATGCTCAACTAGTCAGAAAGAATTAGAGAGAAACAAACAAACAAACAAACAAAGAGGAGATGGCGACATTAGTGTGTGCCTGTGTGTGTGTGTGTGTGTGTGTGTGTGTGTGTGTGTGTGTGTGTGTGTGTGTGTGTGTGTGTGTGTGTGTGTGTGTGTGTGTGTGTGTGTGTGTGTGTGTGTGTGTGTGTGTGTGTGTGTGTGTGTGTGGGCAGACAGTCAGGTGGAGTTGTCATGCTGGGCAAAACATATCTGAATATTCATAACCAAACATCTATAAGCCTCCGCACACCCTCACTCAGGTGAACAAACAATTCCCTAATAATAAGATAATGGTATAATGCTGAGGAGAGCAGCATGAAGTGGAGAGAAAAGGGAGAAAGAAGTGAAGTATGGAGACAGCGAGAGGAAAGACACAATGGCAGAGAGAGGAAGAGAAAGAGTGGTAGGCAAGAGACTCTGTGTGGGTTGACTTTCTCTCTCTCGGGTGCTATGGTAACATACAGAGCTGCAGCTAATCATAGGAGAGGAGAAAGAGGAAAGGAGAGAAGAGAAAGACACAGGAGAGGGACGAGTGGGAAGGGGTGAGAAAGGAAGGAAAGGAGAGGTGAGAGGAGAATAAGAGAGACGAAAGGAATGGGGATGAGAATCAATCTGTACACTTTATTTGCCATGTCAAATAGAAAATATCAAATAAGGAAATGTAACAAAACAAACAGAAAGGAAACAAACCAGAAAGGAGAGGTGCTGAGGAAACAAAAGATGAGATATAGAAGACAAGAGGAACAGAAAGAAAAAGGGGAGAAGGAGAAAGTAGGTGAAGAAACTAGAAGAAATGTAAGGGAAGGGAAGGGAAGGATAATAAAGAAGGAATGAAATGAAAACAGAAGGAAGGAAAAGAAGGAAATTAAAAAGAGACAAAAGACACAAAAAGGAAAGGCCATCTAAAAAGGGAAGAGAGAAGTAAGGAAGGAGAAGATGAGGAGTAAGGATTTTATCAATCTTATCTTATACTAAAATAAAGATGATGGATTGATAAGACTTCATTGGTTTTAAGGACATCAATTCCAAAGACGAACATTTGACAACTTGTAAAGAGCTCCTAAGGTCATTCGGTACTGATGTATTTCCAAATGAAGAACAGCTTTAACTCAGACTGACCATATCACAAAAAAAGGGATACAGTTTTTAGCCATGGCAGCAGCAGGAAATAAGAAATACTGCAAGATGGATTGTCACGAAAGGTGATGCGGCCTGTCTGTATGTCGTCGTTATAGGTGGGTTTCAGTTTTTTGTTGGCAGATATAAGATGCAGAGGCACACGCCAGGTAGATTTCCACCTCTGCAGCTTTATTTTTAGATCAGTGAAGTGTGTTGATGGCTTGTCCTGATCGATAATTGTTTGATTCTGAACAGACAGCATTTAATTGTCTCCACCGTCACCAGGATCGTCCATCACAAGAGAGGAATTGTTATTTAACCAACATACAGTGAGTCTATTTAATATGTGATGCTCAACAGTTTGATTTCCCCTCCGTATATCTCTCCTCGAGATCAGTATATATATTAGAAACTGTTTGTAGGCGGACTTCTGGTTTGTTTGTTGTTGTGACATTTGAAAAAAAGAAATCAGAAAAACTGTAAACATAACAGTCCTTTGTTCCAGAGTCTGTTGTATTATGTCGGCCGTGGAGTACAATTAGCTCAAAATTATTCACAACAGGTCTCATGCAGTAGGGTGAGTATGTTGTCCCCCTGATGGAGAGGCACCATGTTCTTACCTTCATATGAAACAAACACATGCAATTAGCGGTGGACAGTAATTAAGTACACACACTACTGAACTTTACTTTAGTATTAATGTTTTGCACTGATATGTTGTCGCAAGTGGGAATTGGTCCTGAAGGTTTTATGTGGGGGAGGACAAAAAAAGGATCAAAGATGACTGTAGGCAAAACTAATAATAATAACTAATTCATATATGTGAGATTGATCACTTTTTACATTAGAATGGATAGTGGTTTCTTGTCATTTGTCCCTTAAATTTCTGGAAAAAACATCCAAACACATTTATACAAATCAGAAACAGATATGAATGGAGTGATCTGAACTTTGGATCTCATGGTTATGTGAAGCTGCAGGGAAGACAATGATTATGGGTAGCTGCTGGGGAATCACAGGTCAAAATGCCTTCATATTGTTCATCATGTGAACAGTTTAAAGCTTGTAATTCAAAACAGTCTCTCTGTTAGAATGTGTTAGATGAGGTAAATACCCCCCCTGTGTATTTCTCACCATTTCAAAATCTTACTGAGAATGATGCAACCATACAGTAACTATACAGACAGACAAGACACACACACATCCGACTATGTAACAAAAAATGTTCAACACTTCATTCACGACCAGAAGTTGTTTTCTAACTCTTTGCCTGTAAGTCAGTTAATGTAGGTCAGGATTCCCCAGTTGAAACCGGACCTACTTTAATTTGATTTGTTTACATGCAGCTCCGGAAGAAATTAAGAGACCTCCAAATGTGTCTTTCATTTTTATCTTTGCATGTATGGCAGCCATTCCAGTGTCTGTTGAATTCCAACACAGAAAAATTGTCAGTAGTTAGAATACAATAAAACAAATAAAAATAATAATAATCATTTAATTCAAAGACATAACTATAAATAATATAAACCAGAGAAACTGATAATGCTGCAGCGGTGCCTTTTTCCACGGCTGTATGTCTGAATTCTAATTGGACCTCTCTTTGGGTTTTAACACTGCTAGCACATTGCTGATCTTTATAAGTGTAGAAGATCCATAAAAGTGTTTATTGTTCCTTAATAACACTATAACAGGTGCAAGAGCGGAGTGAATGAGATGTCAGTGAAGCACTTGTCTCCTTTTATGCCTCTGATGTCTTACAATTATCCTCAAATCATCAATCAGTTGCTGTTTCTTTCTCAAGTTGAAAGGGTTTTTTATCAACAGTTACTGCTGTTTCAAACTGCCATAACATACAACACTTTAAGTATTTTGAGAATCCTTAAATAGCCTTTTGTCCAAATGGATAGGTTCCAACCCATTTCAAACAAAGAGGACAGCTGGAAATGAGGTTTCTATCCCCAAAGAAACAGCACAGGTGTCGCTAATAACATTAACGATGGTAGTGCTACATAAGCTCCCCATTAAGTCATGAAGGTGTGAAAGTGACCCTGAAACCGGGCGCTCATTGCTAATCTTATTTTTCTTGTAGCATAAAAACATATACAATGTCATAGTGACGTCAATAGAGCTGTTTTGTTTTTTTTTTGCTTTTGAAGGACCAACTGGCAGAAACATGTCTCATAAATCCTGAGAGGTCTAATCAGCCTAAAGTGAAAACACCTGTGTACCATGGATGTGTACAGACTTTAATCAAGTTGTCCTCAGCACCAGAATCATATCCCTCCTCCTAATGAAGAGCTAGTCCCTGACCTACGATTTAAATTAGAGCACAACCTTCCCAGAGACACTTATCAGAAATCATCAATCTTCAAACTGACAGTTCTCCAACAAAGAAAGGAAGGACTTTTTGATTTACTCTTTGTAATTACTGAGGATTTATCAGGGACGCGTTGCATTCATGATTACTGATGTGACTTAGTTGATGGAGGGATGATTATTTTTTGGGAGATTTGTGGGATGATATCAGTTGTCAGCTGCAGTTAAAAACGTCAACACACTTTTTCCTCAGGCAGATCAAAATATCCCAAAACGTAGTATTTATAGAATATCAAAAACTGCTTCAGAGTCTATTGACACAGCCCAGCTTGACACCAGAATTTCATATTAGCAATTAAACTGCTTAAGCCAAATAAGGACGTTCAATAAGCAAATGTTGCCAGGCAACGATACACTGACTATTGGATGATATTGCTTAGCAACTACAATTGTTTGTAGGATGTTAAAGCTAAAGAGTGCTGCATGAGTGTGATATGGTTGGGGATACTAATATACTTTATAAAAGCAATGAAAGCAGTCATCACAACGTCACCTAGTGGTTTGTGGACATCTGCTTTTTTTTTTGGCCATCACCATTTTGGCTTTTTGGAATTAGAAGAAGTGACACGAGAGGGTGTACCATTTTGAGGCGAAGACAATGTTACAATTATCTTTAATATACTAAAAACACACTATGAAAAAGTTAATGTTGTAATACAAAAAACATGGAGTGCACTCAAACCGGACAGTGCTGTGGTTACAGTCCTAAAGCATACCCAGCTTTATTGTCTATTTTACTCTAGTCATCAAGACCAAAGTATCGTAAAGATACAAGCGATGTTAGAAAGGATGCATGTTCAGGGCACTTCCACATTAGATTTACTTGTCAGACTGAAGTAGCTGTTCATGGCCTGTAGGAGTCATTGTGGCAAAAGTGCCTTAAGAAAGACTGTGAAACTCAGAAACAAAAACCCACCACATCCTCCACAGTGGAAACTGCTCAGAGGGAATCTATAAACCACAGTATAGGACAGATTCACACATTAAATGAAAACACTACGTTACATATTATTTTCTTCATCTGTTTGTTCCAACATTGACATTTTTTCATTGGCTGCACCAATAAATCAGAATTCTTCAAGATGTGAAGGCGCATATCTTAAACATATAAATATATAAAATGATGAACAAGCAACCGTATTTGATGGTGAAATATAGGGTATTGTTTTGATACGGTCTTTGTTATTTATTTTAACACTTGTGTTTAAAAATGTATTCAGCAAGTATAGTTTATTGGCCAAGGTTAAGGTCAAAATTGAAGGTTTGGACAAGAATGTTTTTTTTATGTTGCCAGCTGGCAATTAGCCTATGCAACAGAGGGAACAGCTATCCTAGCTATCCGGTTCCCGTATTGGCTGTAGCATCAAATTTAAAATGTAGACAGGAATCTTAAATCATTCATCTCCTCATTTTACGGGAAAAAAAGTTGGGTTAAACTAAGGGATTTGAAATGCATTTTCTCAGTCTGGGTACTCGCAAGAACTAATGTGTGTGTGGGTCTATTTATGAATGTATTGTAAATAATATGGCCTCCCTCTTTTTTATCTGTTGTGGGACATTTCAGAAACATTAAATAGCCCCAGTATGAACGCACTACTGATTCAATATTGTTTCAATTATATAATGTCTAATGCTCGTTTCCAAACATGTTACGCTTGCAATTGAATTTGGTATTAATTGGTTTAGCATCTCCTGTTGACACCTTGCAACAGACATTTTGTCAGTGACACACTGTCTTGCTGTGATCTTTCAGGCTGTGCTAAAACATGAAACATTGAAACCTTTACCAGTAAGCCCGAGTCAGGAGAGATTTGAGGCTTACCAGGATTTAATCACTATGTGACTGTGCACTTGGCTAGAAGAATCTCTTAGCTGTGGGGCATCCCAGTGAATCCGTGGGCTCAGGTGAATACCATGTACTTGTGATGTTGTGGGCTCAAATCTGGCTCCTGATGCCCCCACTCCCTCTTTCTCTGCTCTTCATGCAGTCTAATGAAGCTGAACGAATCCCAAAGCTTTGTATCTGACAGAGCTGTGAAGATGAGATGTTACCTCCTACGCAGGCAGGCAGGCAGGCAGGCAGTAGCTCGAGACCTGAACACCTCCGACTGTAGCTGCTGAAATGCAATGGAATATCTTAATATCTCTCACTGATAGCAAACCGGAAAACCTTCATCTTCTATCTGAGCTGCTAGCGAAGCTGATTTATTCTGTAGATTTATATCTGCAGCGAGGATGTGAATCATTGTGTGGACTGATATTGGAACTCTAGTGGCTTCATAAAAATGTTATTTGTATACAGAAACCCTTTGGTTTACCTACGACAAATTCAGAAACGCTTAAGGATGCCATGTTAGTACTCTTCCAGTTGACAAGATGGAGCAGAGTTTTCTGAGCAGAGTGAGTCATTTACATCAAGATGGTTGAAAGTGTGTTGAACATGGGCAGAGGAAGCACAACATACTCTTCAAAAACATATGTTCAACAAGTCTGTTCTAGCTTTATATTCCATTTTTAAGATGATCTACAAAACATCAAATATTGATGAGGACTTTGATGATAAGCATAACTCAATTAATGAAAAGCATATTATTGAGTTTCACCCCCGTATCCAGGAATTAACTGGTAAAAAAAGCCAAGAAATTACATATCTTATTCACTCAATGAACTGTTGTTTAAGAATTTCTGAAAATCATATTTGTATGAAATGTATTTACCTACATTACGATGTAAATGTCAGAAGATTGTTCCAAAGACTTCACTACACTACCGTGAAACGATGGTGAAAATACTCAATGATTTGTTTGTTAAGGTTTTTCTGTAAATATGTGTGTCATCACATATCGTGCAGTGCCTCTTAGGCAATCATTGTCATTATCAGTTTACCTGGATTGTTTTTTTTAAATGGCCATTTATTTTCCAAGAGCATGAGACAGATTTGTTTTAAGGAGCGAGCACAATGAAAATAGCCTTTTGGAATCAAAAATCCATTAAACTACTAATTCCTTATCAGAGGAGTTGCCCATATATTCTGATTCATATACTGTATTTTCTGTTCATGAAATGATCAACTACATATTTTCCACTCTACATTCATGTGTAAATGTATGTACATTATCTACAATATACCGACAACCAAGAGGTGCAAGAAAACGTTTTTTTATGCCTTGACAAAAGTACAAAAAAATCATCTGTCATTTTGCATCTGTATTTCTATATATGACTAAAGGAAGGTCTCCATTCAAAAGACACATAATGTGTTCCCTTACAGGGTACCATGGCTGTCAGAATGTCTTTGTCCCTGAATTACATTTTTAGATATCAGGTATTGTGGACCATGTCGGATTTTCTCGCTGTAGTTCATCCAAAATCCCAGCAGGACAACAAAACAAAAGACTTCCTGCAGATAAAACTTTTCACACCTGATTTAAAACATCCTACAAGGGTTTGAGGCGTCCTCAGGTGGTCGGCCAGAAGACTCTTAGCATGAGAGCGGCCAAGCAGAAACACAAGTCACCTGAAGTGCACAGCTGTGTCCTGATGGCGATTTCAATCTTACACACAACATGTGTCTTGTTGTCTCTTTTTCTAATCCTTCAGATTGTGACACACATGTGGGACCAGAAGAGTTATTCAGCTGCCCACTTGTTAGCTCACACATCTGTCACACTAATACATTGCTGTAAATCCTGTGACATTCAGTGACATTTACATATATGCAGATTGATGGATTCCTCCAGACTAGGAGCAGTCTTTACATCTTTCTAGGTTACAGTAGAAAAAAACACAGACTTTCCAAATGACCAGGGCAATGAAGCTTTTCTGAACTAGTGGGAGAGCATGATGCTGCACAGCCCTGTTACTGGAGTAGAGATGGAGCATTATGTAATTAATACTCCCCCTCCTATGCAGATACAGTAGGCAAGCCCAGAAATCCTTGCCTCAGCTGTAACTTTAGCCCCGAAATGACTGACAAAGCCCCTGTAGGGTGTCATTTTTAATCACTGAGGCTCCTATAATCCCATATAGACCAGCAGCTCTTGACTCAGCTAAAGGCTTTGCATACTGTAAAACAGGCATACAGTAACCTCCTCTACAGCCACGCAGCATGCAGAAAATCTTTCCTGTCTAACCCACACATATTTTCCTCTCATACATTCTATAAAAGAACACATTTACCTTCTATCCTATGATTCACAACACAGGTGACAAGACAGAGAAAAGTGGTGAGGGGCTTCTCTTACCAACAAATCCCCCTTCTTCAGGAATCTTTTCCTCTCCCTTCAGCCGGCTTGCTCCAGCGCTCCAGCTTTCATCTTTCCGGTGAAGAGAGCGAAGGACTTTAAATAATTAGCATTCCTCGTGCTCTGGTGTTTTTCACTCTGTCTCCTCCAGATTTCTCCAGTCTCCGAGGAGGGAAGCAGGAGCATCAGTGATACACTGCCGCGCGCTCCGCTGCAGGAGGCTGAACGTCAATCAAACAGGTAACCTAGGGAACCGCTGGGCCCGCCTACACTACACTACCCCCACCCCCCTCCACCCCCTACAGCCAACGCTGATTGGTCAGCTGACGGAGAACCAGAAGTCCTCGCAGATCCACAGATGGTACACTGAGAGCTGAGGTGGGATCATGCACGGAGCCAAACAAACAGTAGTGGATTGCGGTACTTGAACTCTCTCTCTCTGACTTCAGAGCCGACCGCTTTATTTTACAGTTGCTTAGCAACAGTTTGGCATGTGTGAGTGTGAGTTGCAGAACAGGGAAAGAGATGTGGGAGAGAGAAAGGAGTTCAAGTCCTCAACTCTCTCTACCTGTTTCTCTCTCTGTCAGAGGTGTGGATGGGTGTTTAATATTTCAGCTCTCAGCAGCAGTGTGTCTTAGTGTCATGGAGGCTGCTGTTGCATCAGAGCAGCCTCATACAGGGTTAATTAAATCAAGCACTGAGAGTTAGTTATTAGGGAAGCCTTACATGGAAGGAGGTAGGCCTAATTGACAAATGCAAAACTATGAATGTTATTTCAGAAAAAAAGGAAATAGATGAAACATGCTTTTAACTCCAACCAAAATCTAATTTGTGAGCATGTAATATTTCACAGCAGTTACAGTTGTTAAAAAATAACAATAATTTCAGGTGCAGAAAGTATTCAAATGTCCAAAGGAACTTTGCTATACCCCTGCAACAAGACCACTTCTCTGCTGACCATACATAGCTCAGTATGTACAAATCAGACATATTTTCACAAAGCCTGAAAACGCTACGTCCCTTTAAACCTAACCCACTCTCCTTCCAAGCTCTTGTGTAGACAAATAGATTGTTTGGCGCATGTCATATCTTGACTCAATAATTAGACAATATTACACAAAAAGTACATTTGTCCAGTGAGTTCTAGTTCTAGATAAGTCTGGGATCCATGTAAGACATTTCATAATAAAGACAACTGGAGACAAAAATCAGTCTACTGCAAAGATGAAGTTGCCACAACCTTGTGTTTAACAGTAAAGCTTATTGTACACACAGCTGTCAGCAGGGGGCACTATTTCCACTCTTAGGTATATTAAGACACTTATTTTGAGTTCAACCCAAAATATATAATTGATATTAAGGAGTGTTCTCTCTAAGAAATGCTGAAAATGAGCAGAAGCACATCTGAAATGGACTTGCATTTGCCACAATGGCACTGTTATATACTATTTCAGTGTGATTTACAGCTCAAATCCCATATTGTGGAGTCACATTCACACATTGCAATGTCCACGAGCAGATTGAGTCATACTTTTGTGATGTGAGGGGCATGAGTGAGACAAAAGTTGGCGTTCTAGATCCAAACACATTTATAAATTCTCTAAGAAGCAGCTAGATGTGAGGAAACACTCTCAAAGGAGATGACCTGCTAGAAACTGTCCTTGTAGAGTCCTGTGCTAAAAACCCACGCAGCCAGACTTTCCATTACAGGCTTGTTCTTTGACCGCATCTTGGTGTGAGTTGTGGGAGGGAATGTAGTCACTGAGGTCTTTCACTGATGACGCTTTGGAGCCAGACGTCCTCTGGACAGCTGCAGCCAGCCTCTGAGAACTCATTCGAGGGTGAGAAAACATCAGGCGGTCTTAGAATTAAAAAAAAGGCATGTCATGAATATTCTAATGGGTAGAAGAAAACATATGGGCTGTGTTAGCTAAATGTGGTTTGAGTACAAGTTTTTTTTTCCAGAGAGAAGCACAGAGCACTTGGATGCCAGTTTTACTGTTGAAGTAGGTTTGGTTTTGGAGGAAAAGGACTGGGTTAAAAAACACTTTCCTCTTATTTGATTTACTTCTAAAATAGGCACGGTTGCACATTTTAAAAATTTCACCCACCGTTAAAACCAAGTTGCATGGCAACAGTAAGCAACAAACATACAAGCCAGTAATGCAGTAGTGGTTAGGGAACAAACCAAACATGTTTTCCAAACCTTTAAGTGAGCCAACACCTTAACATTATTTTTTTTTGTATTATCCATACCATATTTCAGTGTATGAGTAGGCGATTGCTCTAATATTCAAACAATCTGTTTTCCTGTTTGGTTACCACCAGATCTGACCCCAGATGGAGATGCCGCTGATCTGTGTTTCCTTCCTCTGGGCTGCTTAACAAACACAAAGCACAGTCCTGCATGAAAAGCGATAGGACACCTTTACGTGCAAAGACGCAGCTCTAAACTTCTTATGAGAGACACACCTGGATGTATGGAGCCTAAACATACAGATGAACTTGGTATCCATAAGGAAAAAAGATTATAGTCATCTACTTAAGAAAAGCAAGGATTGAGCAGGTGGAATAAGTGAAAGAAGGAAAACAAAAGAGGACATTTGTGAGTTAAAATGCCACAGAGGTCTCATAATCTTTATATGCACATTAAACTTTATTACACTGTAAAGGTTTTAAAACATGAAGTCACAAACATCTCATAAAGTGAGAGTTGTTTTTAAAGGAAGGTCAGCTTGGCATGTTGATAAGTCAAAAAAGGGAAACATTAAGGAGGAAACAATACAGAATACTACATTGATAATGCACTAAAGTTAACAGAATGAATAAGTTCTCTACAAATTATTTCGGATTCTTGCACAATTTCTTTCTGTTGTTTTATTGAATGGCATATGTTATACAGGTGCGCAATGAGTAAAAGAGCATCTCTGCCAATGCAATTGCGAAATGGATGGTGTGCAAAAGTCTGGGAGCTGGGAGGTCAACAAAGTCGGATGAGTGTTGATGCCAAGCCAAAATACAGCATTATAGCAGGAAATAACAGCAAGCAGTCAGACACAGAGTGCTGCTCAGTAAGGTCTTACATGTGAGGCATAACTGAACCATGCTCTCATGCAGTAAAACCCATCTGAATCTCAATGACTAAATCATCATTTATCCACTGTTAACTCCCACACAGCTATTATATGTTTACCTAAGATAATTCTCAAGAACCCAACAGGGAATAAAGTGGAATACTGTACACATTTCATTTAATTGTCACTTTATCGAGTACTGCAGGAGATTTTATAGCCTTTGATTAAAAATGCATGTTTGAATATCATTACGTAAGTAAGGACACATTGTGAGAGCAACTTAAAAATGGGTATAGTATTAAATTATACACATTGAAGTATTTAAAAAGAAATGTATCAACAATACATTCAGTAGGGTCACTGAGATAGAGACAGGAGGATTTGTATGGTAAATTGTGTTCGATGTGGCATTAAAAAAAATGTTTTTTTTCCTAGCAGCTGGATGACTCAGAGCACCAACCATGTTTCCATTATGCCTGGGTAGTCCCTCATCACAACATTTGTGGTAGAATAAAGGACATTTCATATTTTGGGCTTCTGTCTGCGGGTCAAATTGTGATTGACCTGCAGACAGAAGCCCAAAAAGCCCAACCAATGAAAGCCAGTGAGGACAAGTAGAACTGACAGACTGATGAGATATTGTAAACATAAAATATGAAGTACCTGTCACCATAACTCTGTCTCAGCTGTGCTCAGTAGAGCCTTTATAGAGATTACTCAACTTCAACTATAAAAAGGTAATTTATTGTTATTAGATTCTGGTCTTAAATGTCTTTTCACATGATCAGTTGTTCTATGCTGAAAGAATAACACCAAACTAGAATTTCTTAGATGGTCATATGGTATTAAACTGGTAAATTACCTTAAGGCCACATCACTGTGTATGCCAGGAGGTGAATCCTTTTCAGCGGGGTCTGAGCTAATCTAGAGACAGCAGGAGGGGATCCTCAGGACGCAGCTGGTCAGGGAGAAACACCACAGCTATGACGGTTTATTGTTAAATATGTTGCTTATATGTTGTGATGCTGACACTGTACACACATTAGGGTGGTTTTTGTTTTTGTGTGTTCTCCAGCAGCAGAGAGGACTGACCTTGAGCTGATTCAGAGGGAGAGCGTCCTGCAGATTTACGGCAGAGAGATGGAGCCCAGGCCCATGAGATATCCTCCTCCGCCTCCCCCACAGCTACTCCTACTCCAGCTGAAGACTCACATTCATGCAGCTCTTTCAGTAGTACATCTGTCACCGTTTTAGTCAAAAAAATGTCTCTCCAAAAGAACATATAAGGGCAACTTGTATAATTGTGGTTAATATTTCCAAGTTATTTGACAGTGTTGATGTGTGACAGTGAGTCAGATGATGTACCTCTGTGTGTTCCTCAGCTTCAGACACATCCTTCTCCTCTCCACTGGTAACATCCATGTTGGACACTCATGCAACAGTATATTACCATCCTCTCAAATACCCCATAATCATATTTCAGTTAAAAAATTGTGTCTGTAAATCATCTTCTGATCAAGGAAAGCTTCAGCCAACTTACCTTTCTTGATATTAAGTTGAGTCCTCTTGTTTATAATTGCCGTTATTGTGGTTTTCCACAACCTACTATTTGGAGTAAATGTTTCTCAAAGGGCGCATCGTCTGGCGGCAGAATCAGAATACTTGCATTCGTCCCACAGAGGGGAGATTTGCAAAGCTAACCCCTTCCTTTTGGTATCCAAGGATAATGCCGCTCAGTTAAAGTGTTCTTGAAAAACCGAGTTGAAAAAAGGCTATGGTTCTCAAAAGTAACTTTACAGAACTTTTACATTCTTAAAATAAAATGTTTTCAGTTTATCATGAATCTGTCTGAGATTACCAAACAACTTGGACGTCACTATCTGCTATGATTCCAAAGTTAAACCAGGTGTTATTGACCCATTATCAAGTCATCTATATGTTTGTTTGTTTTTTTTTAAAGAATTGTTTGGGTAACCAGTGCCTTTATTATAGCGACAGATGAGAAATGGAGAGAGAGGGGATGACGAGCTGCAAAGGGTCTCAGGATTCGAACCTGGGTCCACAGCATGGGGATCAAACCCCAGTATATGGGATATATTAAGATTTAATGATTGTCTCTAACAAACATCAGCACAGTGGCCACTGGAGAGTGCCATTGAGCACTCGGCCCAGATCAACTCAGACCTGTAAACAGCAGTTGCTAAATAAACAGAAGCCGTTATGACTTGTTTTACAGAGGAAGTAATCTAAGCGTTGTTTGTTGGTTTATGCAGCGTTTGTAAAGAAAGGACGTAAATTAGACACCAGACTGTGTGTTTCTGTAAACTTAAGTGGGGAAACCTGGAGTTGTGTGTAGGCTACTTCTGGTCACTGACAAGACGAAGATCTTCAGACTCGGACAAGCACCATTACTTTATATACACCTAGCGGCGGTAGGATAAGAACACGGTAAGGCCGGGGAAAAAACTTGAGAAACTACAGCTATCATTGAAAACTAAAACACACATCTTTACAATCAGAATGCAACACGTGATCATTTATGAAGGTTTGTTTTACTAGGGCTCTGCTCTTCAGCTGCTAAAGACAAAGGCATTCACTTTCCTTTAGTTGGAATTTAAATCAAGATTAATGTGTAGCGAAACACTGTTAAGAGGCATCATGATTTTATTTAAAAAAAAACCACCAGATTTACAACTTGGTAAATTCCTAATTCTTTAGTTTGCTGTAACGTAATCATTGAAATTGCTGTGTCTCTAAAAAGACACAAGATCATTTTCCCCCGAGTACTGTGATAAGTGATCCTTTTGTTTTTATTGCATAATGGATCCTCTTATCATTTCACTTCTGTTGTAGCACTTTAATGTAATAATGTGGATGAAAAAAATGAGCATGTTTAATTAAACCTTGTTCATATTAAAGGGGAAAAATGCAATCGTGTTCGAGTAAAGATCAAAGAAAAGCCAACAACAAACTTACATCTGCAATTTTTTTTAATTCATTTTTACTACAAGTATACAAAACTGGACAGACAAACCTATGAAAATGGATCTTATTTACAGAAACAAAAGTGTCGAGGGGCTGGACAGGCATGCTGTGCTGGTTTCAGAGATCAGGAAAGAGGTGAGGGTGGTCACGCTGAAGACCCCACAGAGGCCGACGGGCTGGCAGACTACAGGAAAGAAAAGAAAGTTATACAACAATCAAAAGGCAAGACCGAGCGAGCTGCCTGCTCATCTCAAGTAAAGACGCTGCAGATTGCTAGTGAGTGTGGATTTCTCTACCTATTGAAAAGACTTCAGACCTTTCGTTTGTCCATGTAAAAAAGACAGTTCCACTGACAAATGAGTGTAAGGAAAATGGGAAGTTTTGAAGCTTGTCCAACATCTTAAGACAACCACAGTAACAGCCAATGCTGCATGTTCGCTTACAAGTGTCCTGTGGAAGAACACCATTATATTGAACAGTAATAAGAATAAAGTTACTTAAAAGTAACTTTGGAAAAAAATCTCTGGTCTTTTAACTTCTTTTGCAGAAAGGACGACAAACAGCAAAGGGTCAAAGACAAATATTCTTTCCAATGCAATGATATCATGCATGACAACCCATATACTAGTTTAGTCATCAAATAACCAAGGGCTCCTCCCAACTTCCTTGTGGGTTTCATGTACTTTTAATAAGCCTTCCGTCCTGGCAGACAGCGACATGCCAGCTTTTCCAGATTACGTCAAAGTAAGAGGGGCTGGAGCTCCAGCAGAAACTATGGGAAAGTAGTTGCTTCTCTATGTGGAGCATCGTCACAGCACAAACTTCAATCTGGAGTGCCGTCTTTGAAACGCATATAAAGACATTAGCCTATCACTCGCCTCCTGTGATTTGCCCTCCCGGACTCCATTGCCGTTGCTGGCACTAGAGTCACCGCTGCCATTAACTGTGGCTTCCTGTTTCGCTTGTTTAGCATCAGTGTCCTTCACTGGGCTCTCCTCCTCTGGTTTCCTCTGTGTAGAAACATAAAACCGGTGAGAGGGAGGGGGAAAGAGAAGAGTGGAAGCTACTGTGAAGAGGGAAACCAAATATGGCAAGTCAAGGTCAAACACTGTCATGCACACACAAGCTAAAATCAAAAGCCTTATTTACAGCATTGAGCCGTACCACAACCACAGTAACCGACAGAAGTCACCGTTCACACAAAAGCCACAACACACAGGCTAAAGATTGGCACGAGCAGAGAGCCATGACATCCCGACAACCAAAGCAGGCAAGCATGTTGGCCTATCAACATTAAGGGGGCATTGCAAGTTTCAACACATGTCATGTTTTGGGTTCTTAATGATTAAATGGTTGAGTTTCAGAAGGCAGGACGGAAAAACATGACTGGCCTTTGATACGTCAGGTATGAGGGTTGCAGCGATCAAGATGGAATTAAAAAACAAGTCGGTGGCAGCTTGCCAGGGGGCTCACCTTTTTCCTGACAAGATGGGAGATGTTTGAAACTGCTTTGGAAGACGAGGCGCTGTCCGACGACTTAACTGGGATCTGAGAAGGAAGAGTTTGATGTGTTTGCTTCAAAAGTTTGTAGGATCAGTTTTATTTCAGTCAGCTAAGCAGTAACAAGCTTTGAATTTTTAAATACCATGTCCTTACCTTGTTGACTGTTGCAAAAGCTGAAGATGATGAAGGGCCACCATTTTCACTTCGGAATGCTGATGAGGAGGTGGAGGCTCCGCCCTGAAAGAGATCAATCGTTAGGCGCTGAAACACTGGAATTACACTTGCAATTCAGACCATTGTCAGGTACTCACTAGTGTCTGCTGGATGGCGTGGGATGCAGCGCTGCCGGTTCTCTGGCTCTCCTTGGCATCCTCTACCTTTTCCTTGATGTCGGGCAGAAGCTGCTTCAGCTCCTCCATCTCGTTCTTGTCTTCTGCTGCCCCGATCGCCTCCTGCAACATGGCTATACACAGACAATGACGGATGAGTATGATAACACAGGATAACTGCAGGCCTACAGCTGCCATCAACTGAGGTTCAACTTTTGGAAACAGTGAAGTATTTTTAGTGACTAGACTATCAGTAACCTTATTTTTCACAATTACAGAGTCAAGGGCAAGGAAACACAGCTCTGAAAAACACACTTCTCCAAGAAAGACAGCTTACCCAGACGTGTCTCGATGACTTTAATGGAGCTGTTATAGTGCTGGATGGCCTGGCTGTACTGATCCATGTAGCACAGCGTAGTGGCGACGTGGTAGTGGGTTTCAGCCAGCAGGCGACTGTGGGGGGGCAGGTGCTTCAGCTGCAGGGCAAGACACTCCTGGAAGTCATCTAGCGCCTGGGGGTAGTTACCTGGAGATGGGACCACATGTCACAATGGGGCCACATTTAGCTGGCTCTGCAGTGGTAGCCACTCTGATTGTGAGTGACATAATACGCTCGTGTTAGTGGCATGTCGAGTTTAATCTATATAGCGGTGAAACACTGTTGAGCCCAAACTAAGTACCAATTATTATAGAGAACACAAGTTGGTGAAGGGCAAAGCCAAAATTCAACAAGCCAGGGTAAAATGATTTAAGATGTTCTTTGGAGGAGAGGGGAAAATAGGGCCAACAAGTAGTGTGACAAGTCAATCCTGGGAATGCTACATGAAACATACCCGATTCAGCACTGACTTCTCCGAGTTTCAGATATGTCTGGGCTGCCATCAGCTGGTCATCTTTGCCTTCCTTTCTGTGGGGGTGAAGAAACTGAATTAACTTAGCACATCCTCAAAGTCTGACTTTCTATGAAGTGACCTGCTTGAGCGGTATGAAGCTTTCTAGTCACTTCTTACAAATTCCGATTGCCTTGATTTTGCGCTATAGTTTTTACTCATTAGCGTCATCCAGCAATGTTGCACTTACTTTTTGTAGATGACCTTAGCTACTTCTAGCATCTCCCATGCCAACTGCAAATTTCCAACTTCTTCCTCTTCCTGAAAAGGTGCAGAGGCCGTATGTCAAATCAAAAATATACCCAATAATAAAAAAAAAAAAAAGAGAACAGTTTGGGATCTAACCTGTCCATTTTGCTCTCCATCCTCATCGTCGTCTTCGTCATCATCATCTGTTGAACAAAAGGATGATTACAAAGGGCTATAAAAGCATTTTCCCAGGCTGAGATTGAAGCTGAAGGCAAGCGTTTCCCCTAGAGTGCTTTAGAACTGCTCTAGTGAGTTTCCCCCTTTGCAACACCTTATTGTGTCCCATTTTAAAGATAAAGAAACTCCAAGATTGTGCTCCACCCTGCCACACCAAAAGTGCTCTGTATCAGACCAGCAACTGCCCTCTGATTCCTCATCGTCCTGTTCATCTGCCAGTTCGGATTCCCCGGTTTCTTCTTCCTCTGGCTTTCCATTAGTCTTCTCGCCGTCCTGCTCTTTTGGATCCTTTACACCATTGGATCTTTCTGCCACACCATTTACAGCAGCACCAGGGCTCTTCTCAACTGCGTTCACTTTTGGAACTGAACTATTTTCCTTCTTACTCACAGGAGAGCTAGATCCCTTCACCTCAGGTTTGCTCTGAGACACACAGTTTTCTTTTTTCACCTCAGTGGTGCCCTTTCCTTCCTCGGACTCCAGTTTGATGTCACCTGCCTCAGCCTTTTCCGCCATGGCATCATACACCTGGTTTCGTAGGTCATCTCTTGTTTCTTCTGCACACGGATGTCATGTGAAGAATACGGTCACATTCTATATTCACACTCAAGCTCAGTCAATTTTGACAAACACTTGTCAGGAAGCTTTCAACTCATGAGGGGAACAAGAGGAAAGTGTTAGGCCAATGCTATTTTTTTTTTTTTTATGTCTTAACTGGCAGTTAGCATAATTTGTTTTAATTTATATTAGTGTATCTGCATATCAGCTTAAAGGTCTAGTGTTTTCCCAGAACTGGGTTTAAGGAAATGCACAAAACACACAAAGCTTGACAAAGTTGTAATATATAAAACAGAAAACTGCCATGACCTACCAAACTAGAGTCACTAATTCTGCCTTGAGGGATCAGTATCGTGTCATTATTAAAAACACAATACAAGACTAAATGTATGGTGATAGCAAACACTTCTGAGCAAGCCCCCCCTTTATCTGGCAACCCTTTTTAATAAATACTGACCATCAAGATTGTTGGCACTCTCGATATTTGAGCTGTTCGGCTGCTCCTCCTCTTCTTCCTCAGACTCTTCTGGGACTCCCTCCAGGGCATTTCCAAGCACACTGTTCTCCATCCTAAGCAAAACAAAAAAAAGAAAAGAGTCAAGTCCAGAAAATGTCACTCTGAACCTTATTCAACAGTTGGCCTGACAGCAATTGGCCTTTGGTCAATGGTGGAGTTAAACTGAAGTCTAAGGTTTCATCATACACAAAAGGTAGATTAAGCACTTGTAACAGTAATTCAACAATAATCAAATGTACATCAATGTTCAGAAACTTGGCTTCATACAGCAAGTCATTTAAGAAGGAAGGCCATGCAATGATCATACCTGGCAAGCTCCAGGAGTGACTTCCCACACAGGAAGTGGGCTTCGCCACACTCCTCTGCTGTGTCCCCATACTTTGCAGCCCTGGCAGATAGACAACACAAATGTTAGGTGGAGTATGATTGTTGGTAGAGGTGGTGAGCCAGGTACAGTCTATGGTTAAATGACCAAACACACAACTGTACGGTAGTTACAAACTAAGATAACTATTGCACAAACGTTAGCATGCATTTCAGACTTCATATACATTTTAAAAGCATTTAGAAATGTTAAATACATTTTCTATTTCATTAATACAGACTTTTAGATTCCCAGAAAATAGTAAGAAGGGAAAACTAACAACCATTTTATTTTCAAATAAAGCTTGAAACAGTGTTAATAAAGTTCGCCATGTTGAGTGAGTCACATGGCGAACTATGGATGCACTCACAGCATGCCGCAGGCGTCCTGGAAGACTCTGACAGCAGAAACAACATCTCCCATCACTAGGTGCCTGTTCCCTGTGCCAATCAGCTTCTTTGCCTCCTCTGCAACGTCCACAGAGCTGCAGGGAAAAACAAAAACACGTGTATTCAAAGTAGGTCAACGTTGAATAGCAATGTTAAGAGATGCAGCGGGGGTTTTCCGTGTGGACAATCACCTGTCTGCAGCAGCTGCGGCTGATGAGGAGGAGCACGGCTTCTCCTCCGCACTGCAAAAGTCAAAGTTCACACTTTAGTTCAGTCAATGCAAACGCAAGCCAACTAATCTGATGATGAAGTACAACCACAATTGACACACCTAACCATTACAGTTGACTCATAGTTTCAGCTACGCTTGGAAATGTTAGCTAAGCTTTATTGTTGTTAGCGCCGTATGCCTGTTAGCCTACTAGCCTAACACAAGGGTGAACGTGATGCTTGTAAGCAGCACTCTATGCCACCACTCAATACGGTTAACAACCCACTGACTCTTAGTATTCAACCCAAGAAGTCATGCAACAACACAATGTAATTAACGTAAACCGTGTTATCTAGCTAAAAGCTACCTAGCTGTGTTTTCCCAGCGTACGGTATACAGTGAGAAAACGAAACAAGTCTTACCTCCCGTAGCTTGACGCGGTGGACGTTTCTTCTGGCATTATTTCAGGACGATAGTATACACTGTGGAGTGAGACAAGACGGACAACAGATATGCCTACTGTGAGGGTCTTTGTTGCCGCGCTTAAATACAGAAAAGACGGCTCCGTATTTCCGCTTAACTTCGAACGCGGGAGATTGCATTTAAAGGAGCCGCAGCGAGTACCATGATGCATTCAGGGCGCGTGGGAAAAACTGCAGAATCTAGAGAGCGTTTTAAACATTGGTGTTAAAGAAAACATTTGAGCGGCGTACTGATTGGCACATACAAGTCATAAATAATACCAAGTGGATATTGTATTTGAATTTCTATTTGATGAATACCATTTTATGACATATTAATACGTTTGTAGATGCTTTTGCTTGAGCTGAAACCCCTATTAAATCTAGCGTATGATGACCTGAACATTATTTTTATGCATAGATTACTTTAGTAAAAAGTCGACTGTGTGATTTAGATGTTGTACTGGTTTATCTCTAATGGTATGATTACCGATTTGGTTTGGTCTCATTCCACATTGGCGCAAATGCTTGGAGACACGGGTACGATTCCCGCTTGGCCGAAACGCCTATACACTAACAAACACTTCATGATAGATGCTCGACCAACTCTTAATACATTAAGTAGATTTAAAAAAACAAAACTTTTTGACTTGACTTGATTAGCTAATCTGTTCTTATATACGAACGCATTTTACTTAGAAGAACTTAATCAGATAAACTATTGCTAAATCTGTTGTTTAAAACTTCACCGTCAAACCCGTGATTAGTTACGAACTTCCATCTGAACGATCATGTAACAGTTAGTTTTTACAGAAAAGTTACTTCGAGATTTGAGTGTTTTGGCTTGGGTTAAAAAACATAAGCCTTTTTGTTGAAAGAGCACTTATCCCACTGTACGACGTTACAGCATTGGAACTAGACCAATCACACCGTGGGATCACAATAGACGTTAACCAGTCAGATCACGGGGTGACATTGTACAGAGCCTCCCACGCCACGGCGTCATAGGTGTGCCTGGTTACTTAAACAAAGTTAGCACTACTCCTCTTAATGGGGTAAATCTATTCAGCGAAACGTCAATAAGGTGCATCTTTAACTTTCGCTACTTTGTCAACCTAAACCAACTGGGATATTCCTAACTTCAGTTTAATGTCCTCTTGGTAGAATTAATGTCGAATAATGTTTTTGTCCAAATTGTAAGATAAGGAAAGGTAAGCTAACGTTTCTGAAACCGATCGCACAGATCGTCCTGCCTTAGTTTACTGCTAACAAGTTACTTTAGCCATCTACTATGAGTGTTATTGATTAACACAAAATGTCATTTTATTAGATAGTTACATAGTGGAGACGTCCATATTAAAGAATGACTGAATGAATATTGTGGTTCTTTTATTCAGGAGCTGTTAAAATGCCTCTGCTATGATCCAATAGAACCAGCAGGTGGCGCCCACGTATCACTATCAAACATTCTTTTCCTTAAGCCCCACTTAACTCACAACTTTCAGTCAAGTTTAATGGACAATATCTGCAAAATCAACAGTTATCTGTGAAAACCATGAGGAAACGTATTTTTTAAAACTCATAACTAAGTGAAATTGGAATCAATTACTTGAATTCCTTAAGTGTTTGTGTCATTATATCATTGGTCGTTTTCTTATCTGTAATAAGCTATTGTTAATATGTCGGCTGATGTACAGGAAACACGTATTCAAACTACACCATATTTATAAGTATGTTGAGTTCACATTTCAATTAAGATAGCTAATTGGGCTAAAGTGAGTGAGAGTCAGAGAGGGGAGGGCTCTGAGCTCCCGGTGGGCTCCAGACGGACTTGGTGGCTGCAGATGAAGTTTTTCAGTCATACTGCACCGTGGGACTTTTAGGAATTCATATTAACCTCCCAGACTTTCTATCTCCTCACTGACATGTTGCGATGTTCCGTGCAGCCTTACAAAACGTGGACTTGCTTTGGGTGATTTTGTTGTATTGTGTTTTTCTCCCGAACCCTGGCTGTGGATCAGCCGATGCAGACAGCTGTCATGAGGTGAAGACAGCCTACATGATGCGCCAGATAGGCCCGGTGGAGCTGGTGCCAGACAGGCCGGGAACAGGTCAGTGAGTCCGGCTGCAAACACCCTGATGAAAACACTGTAGGAGAAACAGCAAATGTTTTTTGAATAGTGGTCGAACTTTTTTTGAGTATAAACATATTGTTACAATTTTCCTTATAAAATAACATATTATTATTCCCTTATTAGAAATATCTGACACGGATTATATTTTACTCTGTTGATTTTAAATGGAAAATATGATGAGTTTATACATCAAAATGCAGTGTTTAATTAATCACACATTATAATCCATAATGTCATTTATCATAATTGAACACCAAGCAATTATGCTGCTTTTGATTTGAGTTAATGTATTTTGCTGAATACCTATTCATAACAGCAATTTAATGACCTAAAATTCTGCATTTTTATCAAGTGTTCCTTAATGAAGTAAAGGATCCAATTCTTCCTTTAAACCTGGGAATATATGAGCCCTACCACCCGCACTGCAATAAATATAACAAAGAACGCTATGACTATTACAAGTTATGCTGTTCCGTATCCCACACTTTCAGATTAATGTAATACAGCTGAACTTGGCCACTTTCCTTTGCTAAAAATAGTTGAAAATAATCACAATAGTTTCCATATGTATTATCTTTTTAATGTTTTAAATACAAGTAAATAAACTCAGTGTTAAATCAAATTTCAATGCATTTTATAGTCTGATTTTTGAATATCTCTACTGCTTTGATGTGTTGTAATACTTAATACATTGCTGTGTTGTAGCTCATGCAGAGTTTAAAGTCATAGCTTTAGAAAAGTAAAATATAAGGATCTTCACAGTGCAGCATAGGCTAACACTTCTAAGGGAGAGAAGTTATTTCTGTTGCAAACTTGCCTTTAACGTGTGTAGCACTTAAACAACTCTTGAAAGCATACTCTAAGCTATAAGTGGTGGTGTTAAAGATGCTGTATTCGAAATGCTCATGTGAGATTTTTCCTGGCTCATGAGAGTCTCTTTGCATAATATTACAGTCCTGCATTGAGTGAACGGCCACTTCTAAATTCCTGAAAACGACATCAACGTGCTTAATGTAACTGCACACAGAAAGGTGATCCCATGGTCTCACTTTGTCGCCAGTAATTTCAGATTTCCCAAGTGAAGTGGAGACAAGTGGAGGATGGTACAGGTCTCGGGTTAACAAGCTCCATTTTATTCTAATCTTGACATCACATAAACGGTCTCCCTGTCATAATTATACAATTCATGGACATGCATATGAATCAGATGTTATATAATCAGCAGACAGGAGCAACATCTCTGCCAAACAGCAGTCAATAAGCTGCATCAGAATGTCAAATCTAACTGTAAAACTATGTGTGTGTTGCTGCAGGACCTGTAAGCGTGCAATTAGCTTGTGATTGTTAACAGCTAGTTGACGATACATGGTGGTTACCTTTGCATTTTCAGGCTGAGGTGTCTGCTTATTATAGATGGTTTCACCAGTAGAATCTTAACACGTCATCCCTTCTCATCACAGTCCTTCGATCTGGTGTGGCCATACATGAATGAATGGGAAAGAGTTGTCATTGTAACTGTGTTTCCCCTTCAGGGAAATATCCACAATTGTGCTCTTGGCTCAAATACTATGGTGGGCTTTTCTTTCCAAAATAAAAGCTTAAAAAAGAAGGTTGTTTAAAAAAAAAATCCGCCTTAACCTACTAGAATTACTTTATGAATAAGAGCTTGAGGTCACATTAACGTACTGACCTTCCACATACAAATGCTCAACATTTAACACACGAGACAGGGATGACAATCCCACCACAAACAAACTGTATGATCACCACCTGTTATCATGTGAGTGAAATTCCCTACATACATCACGGGATGATGATGATGATGATGATGATGATGATGATGATGACGATGATGACGATGATGAACCTATTTCTATGACAATGAAATACATTTAAATGTTCAGTAAGCTCTGAAATTGAATTAGACAGTCATGCTATCTAAGTTAGTTTTGAAAACGTGTTTCCGGTTAGCCGGTGGGAACTTGAATAGCCAAAAGTTTGACACAGACCTGTTGTGTGTATGTATGAATGTATAAATGTATGTATATGCGTGCGTGTGTGTGCGTCTGTGTATGTGTGGCTCATCTTTCTTCCCTTCCTTTGATCAGCTACTTTATAGCTTGGCTTACAGCAGTCCAACTGCCTATGACACACACACACACACACACACACACACACACACACACACACACACACACACACACACACACACACACACACACACACACACACACACACACACACACACACACACACACAGAGTGGTGAGTCTGAAGTGTTACCCACTGTGAATGTCATCATGTCAGGTCCCAAACGTCTCATTGTAGAACTATTTTTAGGCAAGTCATGAAGTCTTGCACTGATTGCTTTTAGATGACTGGCCCCTCTGTATTTAACCAATTGAATTGAATAACAAGACAGATCAATGCTGGTTTGTAATGAGTTGGGCTGAGCAATATACTGTATAGAAATGTCATCATCTGAAGCTAGATGTCGTCATAGATGTTTGATATCGTAACATCTAAAGACTGTCATGGTATTTGGTTATCTCCAACCTTTTTATTTATGGATAGCATATAGAACTTTTTTTGAATCTCAAAACAACCTTTTTTACCACTGAATAACTTTCAAAGAACCCAGATGTGTATTGGTGTAAGAGATTCTTAAGATTTATTCTCTGAAACAGATATGGCATGTCAACTCCAGGTAGGGAATGAAGCCTTACCCCAAGTGAAGGATTTCAAGTATCTCGGGGTCTTGTTCTCGAGTGAGGGAACAATGGAGCGTGAGATGGGCCGGAGAATCGGAGCAGCGGGAGCGGTACTGCAGTCGCTTTACCGCACCGTTGTGACGAAAAGAGAGCTGATCCAGAAGGCAAAGCTCTCTGTCTACCGGGCCATCTTCGTTCTTACCCTCACCTATGGTCATGAAGGATGGGTCAGGACCGAAAGAACGAGATCGTGGATACAAGCGGCCGAAATGGGATTTATCCGCAGGGTGGCTGGCATCTCCCTTAGGGATAAGGTCAGAAGTTCAGTCATCCGGGAGGGACTCGGAGTAGAACCGCTGCTCCTTCACGTTGAAAGGAGCCAGTTGAGGTGGTTCGGGCACCTAGTGAGGATGCCACCTGGGCGCCTCCCTAGGGAGGTGTTCCAGGCACGTCCAGCTGGGAAGAGACCGAGGGGTAGACCTAGGACCAGGTGGAGGGATTATATCTCTTCGCTGGCCTGGGAGCGTCTTGGAATCCCCCAGTCAGAGCTGCTCCGATGTGGCCAGGGAAAGAGAAGTTCGGGGCTCTCTGCTGGAGCTGTTACCTCCGCGACCCTGACGGAAAAGCGGGAGAAGATGGATGGATGGAGATATGGCATTGCTTTTTTTTCATTAGAAACTTGATGAGTATGCCTACACAATTTGCTAACTTGAGTCATGTTTAAGGTTGATAGAAAGCTATAAAGATTTCATGACACAGCTCTGTGTTACATAAGACTGAACTTTTCTCTGAGGGTAAATAACGCAGAACCTGAAGCTTAGTCACAAAACAGTCTGCCTGTAGTACTGTCAGAAAGGTGTCCCTCAGGTTCTGAGTCATTGAACAAATCTGAGGCAGTGAAGAAGAAAAGGATTTAATAACTCATGGCTATTTAGTGACAGTAACAGTTCAAACCATGCCTACGTATTTCAGCCATTAGAGCCTCCATCAGGGTAAGTACAAAATGGATGCATTTGGGTTGTTTTCAAGCTTTTTCTATTTCTTCTTCTCTTTTAGATGAGTCTCTCCGCGTGTGTGTCCACCCGGGGCCCAGCTGCTGCACCAGTAAGATGGAGGACAGCTACATGGCGGCTGTGCGCAGTGAGACCCAGCAGAAGATGCGATCCTACAGCTTCGAGCTGAAGTACCTGATCGCTGGACACATGAAGGCCTACCAAGGTGAGGCAGGAGGGGTGGGTGTGGACCAGAGAATACTATACGTAATAATGCATGTTCTGGACTTTAGAAGAGAAAACAATCAGGAAATTGAAAACAAATGTCTGTTGCTGGATAAAGGCGTGCTAAAAGAGCAAATAACGAATGGAAGCACACATGTTTTTTTTTTATTCCTCACTTCCTTCTGAATTTTCTTTAATATAAATCCTCAAAATGGGTGAGTCAACTCTCTCTTTTTTATGAGCACAAACTAAAGAGTCATTTGTTTCCTTTTTGTTCATATCATTTAAATTCAACATTTTATTTGGAATTTAAACTTAACAAGTAATAATAAAGGAATAGGATTTTCCACTTTTTTCCACTTACGTTGCCAGAATATCAGAAAACAAAGTATTTTAATTTATATCCATATTAAAATGATCATGATGAATTAGTTTTCCTTCAGGATTTAGCAGTAATAAGCTGCTTCGGTGCTTGCAGAATGTAAATCAATGTGACTTTAACAGCAGTGGTGATTCTGGTATTTTAACTGTTCCGTCAAGTGCCTGTAGCCCCCCTGCCACTCTCACTTTGTGTGTTCATCATGAAATTGCTAGTTTGTGTCAGGGTGGTGGTGTGAGGCCAGTTTATTTTGTGAGGCGCCACAGTGGCTAGCCAAACAAACAACTGATGTCCGATTGAATCTTTGAGAGAGCAAACTCTCAGAGGGAGCAGCGGAAAACTTTGTTACAACTCTGCGCTCTCTTTCCCTTGTCCGTCTGTCTCTGTCGCTGCCATAATCAGGTTTTGTTCTTGACCAATGAGAGAGCGAGGGACGGAGAATGTTTACATTCAGTACGTATCCGCAGCAAAGTGTTGTTGCTGTGGGCAACAGCCGGTCCCTAACGGGCTGCTCTGAATAGAAGGAAGAATACACTGCTTGTCCACTTGTCTCTCAACGCTATTCACCAGTCTGTGTGTGTGCGATAGAATGAGCCTGTGTGTGTATGCATGAATGTGTGTGTGCGTGTCGTGCAGAGATTATGAGATGGACAGAGTTGATGAAACCCGGCAGACAGACATGGCAAACATGTACCTCTCTGTTTTTTTTTGTCTCCCTATCTCCCACTCTCTCCTCCCCTGCTACATCTGAATGCACTCAGGCTCCATTTCAGCTGCTATTTATGCCCAACGGATGGCTGAACCATCCATGGGTAAAATTAATGCAAAACACCCATACACAAAGAAGGGCTCAACAAGGCCAGGGCCGCAGCAAGGGAGATGAGGCAAGTTTAGAATGTTCTGCGTTTACGTGTGGTTTACACTATAAAATATAGTCAAATCAGACATAAAACTGATTTTATAATTAATCCAAGGAGATGTTTTATTTGCACATGATCTGCGATAGATAAGATCTCTGAAAATTCAATGGAAGTAAATGGGATTTCAAACACACCCAAAAAAATTATAGAGCACAGCAGGTCGAGAAGAAATTGTCAAAGTATTAATTTAGTTGGGTGAAAGTGATTTTCAGAGGTGGGAGAAGTACTTGGATCTAGAACTACTAGAGTGTAGAATAAGTGTGTGTATGTGTGTTTAAATATGTGTCTGCATGCTTGCGTGTGTTTCTCCTGGCGCTGTAAGACCCCTCGTGCCCTCTCCACCACGGTGCAGCTGCCATCCAATCACAGGGGGTAAAGAGCTAATCACATGACCCCAGAATAGTCTCTGCTGTGTCACTTGATGCCAACTGTATGTGTGTTGCTATTGCCAGGACATGGGTATGCTAACACATAAAGTGAGGGGTTTTCACTCAGTCACTGCTGCTCTAACCCCCCCCCCCCCATCCAACAAATGACATGACGTGAATTTGCATATAGCTCCTTGATAGTTCTTATCATTTTCTTATTTAGCAAATGTGTAAGTTATTTGAGCAATTCCCTAATAAATTGCCATGACACGGGTCACTTGGAGGGTCATTTGGCAGCAGCTGTGATAGTGAAAGCAGTTAAGACAAACACACACACACACACACACACACACACACACACACACACACACACACACACACACACACACACACAGTGAGTCACAGATACCTTCCTCTTACTGTTACTGCCAGTTGTGTGTGTGTGTGTGTGTCAGGATGCCATCATATTGACATCACCTTTTTCACTTGGGAAGTTTTAAACATAGACACACACACACACACACACACACACACACACACACACACACCATTGGCAGGCAGCCTCTGTTAAGCGTGCTCTCCACTTTATTAGCCTGTCAGAGGAAATACAGTGGATCCTGAGATTGGGGCCCCTCATTATCACCTGTCTATAGATAACAGGGAAGTGAAAAGGAGCTTTGCGATGAATTAGGTTGTGGGCTATTCTGGCTCCCATGAGGCAGGATAGTGTCAGTCCAAGGTTAGTGGAATAGACACTGTAACAATGAAAACTAATAAATAGATATTGTATGGAAACGCCTCTTCTTACAGGTTAAAATTACATATACTGTAGGTAACTTATGCCCCTATTTGATAAACGACCATATGTTTTATAACAACCTCAGTTACTATCAGTTATAGTACCATTTGTTATGTCTTACATTACATATTAACTACAAAAAAAGGGGTTCTTTAAGATATACAGTGAATAGCTTTATGATAATATAATATCATTTTTTGCGTTGCATTTGATTTTTGTCTTGCATAATTCACTTATGGCTTTGAGTGAATTATACGACATTTTGACATTTATAATTTATAACAAAACATAAAGCTGTACCCATAATTGTAGCGGATATCTTTTGGTATTGGAAAGGGTTGAAGGTTCTTGTTGTTTAAGGTTTTAGTTCTATTTATCTCTAACCAAGACAATTTGAACAGTAGCAATTACATGGAGAAGGTTTTTGATCATAAATTTTTGCAACCACTTTTGGCCCAACTGAAATTGCGCAATCCAAATTGTGAAGGATCCTAGACTTTTAATTTAGGATCCTCATAAGGTTCAACCTTAACTACAGTTGATTTAAATTTAACATCACCCAAAATAAGGAATGTGCTAACTGTCTAACAGTTTCTAACATCTGATAATTGTGGTTATATTCCTTTCAGTTACTGTACATTCATGACTTTATCATACAGTTTTTTTTACTATTGCACATGATAACATAAAATTGATATTTGTCTCATTCCCTATCTCTCTATCTCTGTCTTTTTCCAGAGACCTTTGAGTCACTGGTATCCTTCACATCCAACCTGACCAGCACTCTTTTCGACAGTGCTTACTCTGCACTGGCATCCGACTGCCGCCCCATTGTGTTTCAACTGTTCAGCGACATCAAACGACACCTTTCCGGGGACTCTAAATCCTCATTGGACACCGCTGTGCGTCGGTTCTACAATGATCTTTTCCCGTTGGTCTACCGTCGCCTGCTGAACCCTGGGATCGGCCACATGTCACCCAAGTCCCATTCCTCCCCCTCCACCAATCACGATGACTGTCTGCGGATGACGCGGCAGGATGTCAGCCCGTTCGGACCCCATCCTCGCCTTCTGGTCAGCGGCCTGTCCCGTGCGCTCAGGGCGGGCCGAGCAGTGAGCCGACTGCTGAGACTGGCCGGAGAGGTCGTGAACGCAACAGAGAAGTTGACATTATCCAGAGAATGTGGGCGGGGCTTAGTGAGGATGCAGTACTGCTCCCACTGCAGAGGGATGACTCTGATACGGCCCTGTACCGGACTGTGTGTCAACATTATGAGAGGATGTCTGGTAGGTGTTTGAATGTTGTGCATTTACCATGTGTGTATGCTGGATGACGGTTTAAATTAAGATGCAATAATATGGAGCTAGTGGAATGAGGAAATTAGCTTAGTTTAGCAAAAAGACAGTTAGACTGGCTTGGTCCGAAGTAAAAAAAACTTACAACTATGCCAACAACTTTCAATGATTTCACTGGGAGTTACACTCACCGGCCACTTTATTAGCTACACCTTGCTTGTACCGAGTTGGACCCCCTTTTGCCTCTAGAACTGCCTTAATGCTTCGTGGCATAGACTCAACAAGGTGCTGGAAACATTCTTCAGAGATTTTGGTCCATATGTACATGATAGCATCAAGCAGTTGCTGCTAATTTGTTGGCTGCAATATCCATGCATAAAACTCTCAATCCACCACATCCCAAAGGTTCTCTATAGGATTTAGATCCTGGTGACTGTGGGGGCTCTTTTAGTACAATGAACTCATTGCCATGTTCAAGAAACCAGTTGGAGAAGATCTGAGCTTTGTGACATGGTGCGTTATCCTGCTGGAAGTAGCCATCAGAAGATGGGCACACTGTGGTCATAAAGGGATGGACATGGTCCGCAACAGTACTTAGGTAGGCTGTGGCATTTAAACGATGTGGTCAAGTGGTACTAAGAGGCTAGAATTATGCCAAGAAAATATCCCCGACACCATTAACCGCCACCACCAGCCTGAACCATTGATACAAGGCAGGGTGGATCCATGCTTTCATGTTGTTTACGCCAAATACTGACCGTCAGAATGTCGCAGCAGAAATTCCTTCCTTGTTCTTGGTATCGAGTAGTTATTTGAGTTACTGTTGCCTTTCTCAGTCTGGCCATTCTCCTCTGGCTTCTGGCATCATCTCTAGGCATTTCCGCCCAGAGAACTGCCGCTCACTGGATATTTTCCCTTTTTTGGACCATTCTGTGTAAACCCTAGAGATGGTTGTGAAAATCCCAGTAAATCAGCTGTTTCTGAAATACTCAGAACAGCCCGTCTGGCACCAACGACCATGCCACATTCACTCACTTTAATCACCTTTGTTCCCCATTCTGATGCTCTGTTTGAACTTCACCAAGTCGTCTTGACAATGTCTAATTGCATTGAGTTGCTGCCATGTGATTGGCTGATAAGATATTTTCGTTAACGACCAGTTGAACAAGTATACCTAATAAAGTGGCCAGTGAGTGTGCATGCATTAAGACCATTTCCCAAAATGTGACACTTATCCTTTAAATGATCTTGCTCTTAAACTTCCTGCATCTTCCAAAGTACAACAGACAGAGACAGACATATATATATATAGATATATAGATATATATATATATGTGTGTTTGCTTCTTTAAAACATATTGTAGTTCCAGATTACGGGGTTAGTAAATGTTAATCTAAAGTTATTATTCTCTGTAACGTGTGTGCATAATGGAGCAGACTCTGGATAGTATAGCAAAACTTGTCTTAGTAAGGCTCCCATGTCTCACATTTCTGAATCACTCATTCACAGCATTTTGTAAATCAATAAATCATTTCCTCATTAAGTTTTAGACTGACAAATAACAAGAGCATTGCCAAGAGAACTGGCAGTGTCTTCTGTGCATCTTACTTCGCTGCTTCGACTTTTGCTGGACAGCTTTAACAGCGCCCACAATAGACAGACTTGGAAGATGGCGCTTTACATCCCGCGTGAGAGTATCTTGGAAGCAAAGGAAGCGTGGTGGTAAAACAACTTCCCATCATGTTTATCCTCTTCAGTGAAGTCAGGGGAAGGCAGACGGAGAAGTAGGAACAGCCTCGCCGTGACAGAAGGCATCTCGGCTTATGTGAAACTCTGTCCTGTCAAGAGATAGAAACTGCTTGTCATCTTGATCATTGGCTTATTTCCTTCTATCTTATTGTTTTTCTTATTATAGCAAAGTGTCCCAATCTGTGACTTGTGTCTTGATTCTGAGCATAATATGTACAGAACATTTTAGCCAATTTACCAAACTAAACTTGTTTTCTAACTCCTTGTTTGTTTCCACATTTCCCACCTCTATATTCCCTTTAACCTCCCCCTCTCTCTTCACTATTATCATGTCTCCTCTTTCCTTGTCCATCCTATATATTGTAGGTGGGGGTATCAGAGCTTGGCGCCCCCTGGGGGAGTCTGGTGGTGTTGCTCCAACGGTTAGCTGCCATGTTAGCAACAAGCAGCAACCACAACAGCATGGAGTTAGCGCTGTTAGCAGTCCGGAATCACGTG
Source organism: Eleginops maclovinus (assembly GCF_036324505.1). NCBI lineage: Eukaryota > Metazoa > Chordata > Actinopteri > Perciformes > Eleginopidae > Eleginops > Eleginops maclovinus. The sequence goes on from NC_086357.1 coordinate 11,909,311, forward strand.
AATGATGCTATACTGCACGCTCAGCTGCACGGGCCACGCATTACAGCCACAGTAAGCAGAGGGTAGGGGGGGGTAGTATATCCAGCTGTGGTTAACTTATAGGCTCTGTACTTGTAATTGTAAGTTGAACACTTTTGGGATTCTGGATATTGATAGAAGTCTATTGAAAAAGGTTTGAATGCTAAAAAAATTGTGCCCTTCAAAAGTTTAAAATAAACTGATTAAACTGATTGCTAAACCATCCTTCCTTGTATATCCCAATAATATAGTCATTTGAATTTTGGACACAGAGGGAGGAAGGTTTTCTTTCAGCCCGGCAGTTGAGTTTCTTTACAAAAGCCTTATACCTCGATGGGCTAAAAACAGCCTAATTCTTCAGAGAATCTGGGGTTCCCCTCAGTCTGTGTGTGTGCGATTGTGTATGTGAGTGTGAATACAGATCCAGTGCCAGACAAAGACTCTGGTTGGCGGGACAACGAATACCCAGAATGCAGCTTGGTTCTGAGTGATGAGAAAGTTTCTGTGGCTAATCTCTGGACAAACAGACGACACACAAACACATGCATGTATGCACACACTGTTGGAGGAGGAAATAGAGTAGCCATCCAACTTTGAGAGAACATTGTGGACTTAGTAGAGTAGATTCCTGAGAGGTAAACAAACATACACAGGCATAATCACACTGCTAATTGTGGCTAATACGAAAATAGCACTTAATTGAATATTTGATCAAGCTTCTTATTCATTAGACACTTCATTAAAAAGGAAACCCCTGAACATTTAACGATGTTTGTGCAGCAGCTAAAGTTGAGAGAGGAATTACTAGACAGCAGTAATTCCTGTAAACAAGGAAAAACACTGTTGATAAGATTGAATTTTAGTGGCCTCTGTAATACATCTTGTGTTGTGCTCTACTGTGTTGGATCTTTTAGGTAAATGTGTTAATTTTATGGTACTGGATTAGTAATTACCAACAAAGTGTACTTAACAATATCCGGAAGATTACATGGGAAGATTTTGGGCCCCCGCTTGAAATAAATGTATGATTAATAAAAATTATGATTTTTGTCACAATGACTAAACTACAAAACTATCACCAGAGCCAGTTGTAAACGCTAACACTATATTCTGCATTTGATAGTTAGTAAAAACTTTACTCACTATGCAACAATCACAGTCTTATATTTGAAACAATTAACAATGACCACTGTATAATAAATGGTGCTGAATTTGACCCTATTTTAATGATCTACTAAACACACATTAAAGATATGATGGATGGTGTCAATGGGGGTATCTGAGCTTCTCTGGTAAGAAACTGCACATCATTTTGAATTATTCTAAAACAGCTAAAACACAATCTGTTCTTCAGGTAGAGAAGGTATGTGGACCCCAGGCAGTAGGTCCCTTAATGCCAAATGCAAATCCCATCAACTGGCAGTATACAGCGTCTGTGAGCCCTGCTGCATCAGTGACGTCAGAGAGGTCAGATGTGACATCGCCGCCCTCAGCAGGTCCTGCTTCTCATCGTCTGCCGCCACAATCCAGGAGGTGAGTCACATACATCTGATGAAATGTCAGAGTGAGAATATCTGGAGCAAGTGAGAATGTATCCACAGAAAGTGAAATAAACTTTGGAAGAAAAAATGACACAACCTTCCATCGTAGGAGAGGAAAATCAAACTTTTTTCTGTGCTTGTTTGTGTTTGTGTATCGAAACAGGCCATTTCCCCTTAAAGGCTCCAGAGGAGACAAAAGTCGAAGCCTGAAAAAACTGTCTAGGTAAATACATCCACATTAGCTGCATTATCTGAATTATTGTCAAAAGAGTTTTTCTTAACTTGGTTATGTTTTGTATGTCATTTTCTCCATTCTGTCTATTCATATGCCCTTGTCTAAAGAATTCTTATCTGTTAAGACTTACAATTACACCCTGAAATGAACAATTATTCACAGCGTGCAAATAAAGTGCAAAGGCGCTATTGTGACTAAACTTTTAATTATCTTTATCTTTATTGGCATTTGAATTATACAACATAGTTATCATTTAATTTCTCCTAAAGGATAGATCCATATCCTAGAGGTAAAACTTTGACAAAATAAAACCTGGGATCAGAAAACTCATTAAACTAAAACCTTCATATCAGATCTTCATTACAAAGTCTTTATCAAAAGTGCTGTGAGGTTGTTTCCCCTCCCCTTGTTGCTCTCAACTTGGTAACTTTCGGGAGGGATTTCAGAGGGAACTGTACATGACAAGTCTGAATTGAAACAAATAATGGTAAATGATACAATGGACTCACTAACCACCAACAAACCATGCAATCAACTGTGCACTACTGTCTCTGTCTCTTTTAAGGGAGTTTGAGGGCTCCATCCAGCGGTACCAGTGGTTTTTCTCTGAGCTGCCAGAGATGCTTTGTGAAAGTGAGATGGAGGTTGAGCAGCACACATGCTGGAGTGGTCAAGACGTCGTAGAAAGGTGTGTGTCACATTACATTCATTTGTAACTAAAAATGTATTTCCAGCAGAGGTGGGAGAAGTACTCAGATCCGTACTAGAGTGTAGGAATACTCTGTTATGAGTAAAAGTCCTGGATTCAAAATGTTACTCAAGTAAAAGTACAAAAGTATTAGCATCAAAATATACTTAAAGTACCAAAATTACTCATTTTGCTGATCGGTCCATTTCCCATTCATATACAGTGGGGCAAAAAAGTATTTAGTCAGCCACCAATTGTGCAAGTTCTCCCATTTAAAAAGATGAGAGAGGCCTGTAATTTTTATCATAGGTACACTTCAACTATGAGAGACAGAATGAGAAAAAAAAATCCAGGAAATCACATTGTAGGATTTTTAATGAATTAATTGGTAAATTCCTCGGTAAAATAAGTATTTGGTCACCTACAAACAAGCAAGATTTCTGGCTCTCACAGACCTGTAACTTCTTCTTTAAGAGGCTCCTCTGTCCTCCACTCGTTACCTGTATTAATGGCACCTTTTGAACTCGTTATCAGTATAAAAGACACCTGTCCACAACCTCAAACAGTCATACTCCAAACTCCACTATGGCCAAGACCAAAGAGCTGTCAAAGGAGACCAGAGACTAAATTGTAGACCTGCACCAGGCTGGGAAAACTGAATCTGCAATAGGTAAGCAGCTTGGTGTGAAGAAATCAACTGTGGGAGCAATATTAGAAAATGGAAGACATACAAGACCACTGCTAATCTCCCTCAATCTGGGGCTCCACGCAAGATCTCACCCCGTGGGGTCAAAATGATCACAAGAACGGTGAGCAAAAATGCCAGAACCACACGGGGGGACCTAGTGAATGACCTGCAGAGAGCTGGGACCAAAGTAACAGAGGCTACCATCAGTAACACACTACGCCGCCAGGGACTTAAATCCTGCAGTTCCAGACGTGTCCCCCTGCTTAAGCCAGTACATGTCCAGGCCCGTCTGAAGTTTGCTAGAGGGCATTTGGATGATCCAGAAGAGGATTGGGAGAATGTCATATGGTCAGATGAAACCAAAATAGAACTTTTTGGTAAAAACTCAACTCGTCGTGTTTGGAAGAGAAAGAATGCAGAGTTGCATCCAAAGAACACCATACCTACTGTGAAGCATAGGGGTGGAAACATCAGGCTTTGGGGCTGTTTTTCTGCAAAGGGACCAGGGCGACTGATCCGTGTAAAGGAAAGAATGAATGGGGCCATGTATCGTGAGATTTTGAGTGAAAACCTCCTTCCATCAGCAAGGGCACTGAAGATGAAGCGTGGCTGGGTCTTTCAGCATGACCATGATCCCAAACACACCGCCAGGGCTACGAAGGAGTGGCTTCGTAAGAAGCATTTCAAGGTCCTGGAGTGGCCTAGCCAGTCTCCAGATCTCAACCCCATAGAAAATCTTTGGAGGGAGTTGAAAGTCCGTGTTGCCCAGCGACAGCCCCAAAACATCACTGCTTTAGAGGAGATCTGCATGGAGGAATGGGCCAAAATACCAGCAACAGTGTGTGAAAACCTTGTGAAGACTTACAGAAAACGTTTGACCTCTGTCATCGCCAACAAAGGGTATATAACAAAGTATTGAGATGAACTTTTGTTATTGACCAAATACTTATTTTCCACAATCATTTGAAAATTAATTCATTAAAAATCCTACAATGTGATTTCCTGGATTTTTTTTCCTCATTTTGTCTCTCATAGTTGAGGTATACCTATGATGAAAATTACAGGCCTCTCTCATCTTTTTAAATGGGAGAACTTGCACAATTGGTGGCTGACTAAATACTTTTTTGCCCCACTGTATATTATATGTTTTGTTTATACTGGTCGATGTATTGATGTCTTATCAAAGCTGGTAAAGGTGGAACTAATTTGTATAATTTACTGCTGGGTAGAATGTGAATTTACTCCAGGTTTAACTAAAGTATTTTTTAACTGTTGATCATATTGTTTATCATTAATCTATATCTGCAAAGTAACTAAAGGTACCACATAAATGTAGTGGAGTAAAACTACACCGTTCACCTCTGAATTGTAGTAGAGTAAAAGTACAAAGTAGCATAAAATGGTACATACTGTAAATAGAGTACTTGAGTTAATGTACTTAGTTACTTTCCTAGTTGAGAAGGACGTACCAAACACCACGCATGTAATGTAGTTGTTCCAACATCACATGTGATCCTTTATGACTTCTTGAGTAAACCCCATGTATTGCATTTAATGTTCGTATAGCTCCATATTTGAAAGAACTTCATCTAATTTTAGATCAAATATGCTGGAGTGAAAAGCTAAAGCAGAACAGGCCAAACTAAAGAAATGTATCCTCAGAGGTTTTGATGTAAAGAAAATTGAATTTAACATAAGGTTAAGGCCTCATTCACAAACTGACATTTAAGGCATGTGCAGGACTCCATGTTAATCCAAGATGCTGCATGGTTAATTTGTTCTTCAATAATGGGCTGCTGATTCAGAGTTGTGCCCGGCTCTCTGTACAGCCACCTGCCCAGAAGCTTCAGCATACTGCAGCAATATGGATGTACAGTAGGGAGTATATTTGTCCCAGTGCCCTGTAGCATATAGTCACAGTTTCAGTGTAGCAACCCAGCGGGACTGTGAGACAGATGTTAAGGGCCACCTTTGATTGTATTTCTACTCAACTGCTCCACTGGTGTAAATCATTTAAACTCTGAAATCAAAGTGAAATCTCCAAATTGCTTTTGAGAAGCTCTTGTAACATCGGTGGAATTGCATTTTTCTACATTTTTCTGAAATGGTATTGAACACCAGTAATGAGTTATTCACTTTCCCAGTCCATCCATGACAGTGTCTCAATTTGAGTCTGAATGATTTTTGATTTTACAAAAGTGAAGTGTGTGTGTGTGTGTGTGTGTGTGTGTGTGTGTGTGTGTGTGTGTGTGTGTGTGTGTGTGTGTGTGTGTGTGTGTGTGTGTGTGTGTGTGTGTGTGTGTGTGTGTGTGTGTGTGTGTGTGTGTGTGTGTGTTTGTGCATTCTTATAGTTGGCAGGCTGGGGGTGGGGGGGGTGACAGGGTTGTGAAGGTTAGAGAGTTCGTTTCCAGAGTCTTTCTCATGGTGATTACATTGGCAGCTTAAACTGGTAACAAGACAAATGGGCACAAATAAACGCACCAACACACACACATTCACAGGCGTGCACTCAAACGCACATTCATACACACGTAACGACTAACACACCTACCAACATGCACCCTGCAATACACACATAATGAGATGTTGTGTTCATCTGACATGTCACCAAACATGGGCCTTTCTTTTTTTCATTTACTTTTTACTGTAATGTTGTATCAAACATTGTTACAGCATACTGTACCTTGCATCATTACATGAATGACAATCTGTTCATCCTTTTCAGCAATGCCGACACAAATAACAGATACGTAAAAGAAAATAATATTAAAGGAGAATGAACAATTAGGGACCGGTCATTTCTTTGCAGAGTTAAGAATCTGTGAAAACAAAATGAGGCCTATAGAGCGTTACATAGTGAGTCCACTTTTCCAAGTATGAAGTAAATTGCTCCAGTTTATGATTGCCAAAAGCAGTTATCTTTTCCATGTTCCATTGTGATGTCCATTCATCCATTCAGAGTTGGGCTATCCTTGTATAACCATTTCCTGGTTAATGCCTTTTGTAGCAGCAACCAGCAGAATGTTTCATGAATATTTCTCCTTTCTCAACCATTCCTGTGGCAAAATCCCAAAGTATAAAATCTTGATCTCCAGGGGTATTATGTCTTTGAAAATGTCTTGTAAGGCATTGTGTATCTCCCTCCAGTAGTCTTTGATGGCTGGACAGTAACATGGGCCTTTCTTAACACACGTACACCATCCATTATTTCAGTTTCTTTGATGGATAAGGTTTCTCGCCAATGGTCCATCAACCACATGAAACAGGACATGTAGTTTTACAAGGACATGCTACACAAACTAACTGACACACACACACACACACACACACACACACACACACACACACACACACACACACACACACACACACACACACACACACACACACACACACACACACACACACACACACACACACACACACACACACAGACTGTGCTCTGTCTCCAGAGCTCCAGTGCTTGAGTCAAGGCTAGTTAACCTCAGATTTAATGGCTCTGCCATGTTTTTAGCTTCTGGTAGTATTTTAAGAGACATGGAGCAGGACCCTGTTAAGATATATTATCTAATCAAAAGTAATTTAAGGGTGGAATTGTACTTTGTTTATAAAAAAATAATTATTTGTTTCCATAGGCATCAGAAGGTATCACTGGTTATGATTACCACAATAACCCGCATTGAAAAGTAGGCAGTTTACCTAATAATCCTACAGCAGCCTTTTTATGGCAAAGTTTTGGATTTGTCATAGCAGGAAAAGCACAAGTGTTACTAAAAACACTACTCAGGGCTCTGCTGTGTTCCAGTTAAAGTGAAATGCACACACTTTGAATCATATTAGGCCAGGGCCCAGGTTCTTTAAGCGATATTATTGAGAATAGAGATGTAATTGTGGAGTACATTGTGAATGACCTGCTATTGTCAAATAAAAACATCTATCATACAGGGGTTTTTTGGCATGAAAGAGATGCTGTAATATAGCTTACACAAGGGACTTGATGTGCCAGATCAGTCAGAAGTCTGTTTATCATCATCATGGTTTCTGAAAAGCCATATCAGCCATTAAGTCTGAGTACTAGATAAAGGTAAAGTGGTATAAAATCGGTTCTTAGCCCTCCACAATTTACTTTGAAACTTTCTGCAGGTCGGTAAGGTGAGGCTTCTGAAGAAGACTGAGAGTAAAATATTTAGGAACCCTCAGACCGTCTCTATCTGTGAAGTGTGTTTTAGAGTTTTATCTCGTGGAAGGGAAGAGATAGTTACACTTGGTCGCGTTGGAGTTTGTCCAGTCTCTGCCTCACTGACCTCTTTACGTCTTCTTTTCTCTAACATCTATCCATCTATCCGTCCGTTCATTAATTCAGCCATCCATTCATCTCTCCGTCCTTCTATTCAGAGCTCCATTCATCTCCTCCACCCTCTGACCCACTTCACTTACAAATGTCTAAGTTGGTGTGAGTATGTGTGAGAACAAAAGAGATAGGCGGCAAAACACACAGAATGATGAGGAAGTCTGAGGCTGCATGATAAAGGGGAGGTGAGCAGATTATCAGCGCTCTTCTTGCTTATACTGATACGAGCTAGCATGGCAGGACAGATGGGTCAGCAGAGGAGTAGACCTCATTCCTAACGAGCACCAAAGTCAAGCCTCACCACAATAGAAACTCTAGTTATAACAGTTATTCATACGGGATGAATGAGTGCCAAATACAAACAATAAATCAGAGGTGAGATAACTACAATGCCTTTTACATTTAAGAAATGTTTTGTCAGAATCTTAGAATACAACTACCAGTGATTGCCCTAACGACCTGAGAAATGTAGAGAACTATGAGTAAACGCTGCTATCAGCTGCCAACACAAACTGGCAACCCTAAGCCGACCATTAACGGAGTATCAGACATATATTTTGAAAGCAAGGGATTTGCTTTGTTTCTGTTTTGTGAGAAAAAAAGGACATTGTTTTTTCACATGTGATTTATTTAATTTCTTTGATTTTTGTATGTTTTTCTTGTTTATTGGTTTTCAAAATTAGGTTTTGGCGCAGGTGGTTTATTATTTTTATGTTTTATATGACTTTGTGGAAGCTAAAGTAAATATGTCCTCAAAGGATATTGCTTTATCAAATATATGTATTATGTAGAAATAAACAAAAAAAAGTAAAACTGCTTTTTTTCAGAATAAAATATATTTAAAAAAAACATTAACTGTGACTTGCAGGTCAAACTGAAAAATAACCATAAAATGTACACTCACTTTTCAATAAAAGCATAGCATTAAGTATATGTTAACTTCATTTTATACAGAAACAATCCCATACTAATACACATACTGTAATGCAGATATAGTCCAAATATAACACACTACTAGCTCAATCCTACAGTGAGCACATTGTTAACAGAGAGCCATTTTCACTATTGTGTGTCCGTGACAATAGGTTTCAAAATAACTTTCAGTAACTCAATACATCTGTTCCACATAATATATAATACAAGGACATTTGAAGTCACAGCTGCACAGAGCACCTTCCCATTCAGCCTTTAATCCTCTTAATGTCACAGCCACATATGTAGATCATTTACAGTGGCTGTAAATTGTGATTCAAAATGAAATCCAGAGTACGTGATATTCATCGCAGTGTCTATTATATCTATGATTGACATGCGTATGAAGACTGATGATCAAGTATGACGGTATAGGAGTGAATGGTATTGCGTACCTGTGCTTAAATATTGAAAACATTTACAGTTTAAATATGTGTTTTTCAGCTATTTAAACTGAATAAACTATAATCCTATATTGATGAGTAAGAGCTGTAATAGCTAGTTTTCTCCAGAAGAGGGAAGCATCTTATCAGTATCCTAAATTACAAGTTATTAGCTCTGCTTTCACCTCTGAAGAAAAACCACACCCAGTACTTTACAGCTTTTACGTGACAGATTTATGCATTAAAATCTGTTTTACATCAGCCATTGATGTTTCTCAGTCAGGGAACTGCTGTTGAAAGACAGAGGAAGAATTGTCCGGAGGGGGAGAGGAGGAATATGAAGGATAGAGAAAGTGAGACAAAGTGCAAATGTTTCCTATACAAACCACAGCGTATCACTTTCATGTATTGTACAGAGAGTACAGGTGCCTCAGGTGTCAGTGTAATGTGTGTGTGTGTGTGTGTGTGTGTGTGTGTGTGTGTGTGTGTGTGTGTGTGTGTGTGTGTGTGTATGTGTGTTTGTGTGTGTGTGTGTGTGTGTGTGTGTGTGTGTGTGTGTGTGTGTGTGTGTGTGTGTGTGTGTGTGTGTGTGTGTGTGTGTGTGTGTGTGTGTGTGTGTGTGTGTGTTAGAGGTATGTAAATGACTCCACAGGAATGCATCTAGATGTACAATTGAGGCTGTGACTCTTATAATTACACACCTCGCTCAGATCAGATCACTATCTCAGGGTAATTTCATTTCACTGTGTGAAGTGTGCAATGTGTGTGTTTGTGTTTCAGTGCATGCCAAAGTCGCTTTTAACGTTACCATTAACAACCCTGCTGTAACCGAGGGCAACAGCAGAGCGGCTTTGTCATTACGTTGCCGTTGATTTATGTCTGTCGTTCTCCAGATCTTATTAAAGGTCACTCAGTGTGTCATCTGCAGCACACTTTCTGCAACATTATGATCTCATCAAACAGACCGAGCATCCAGACAGTGTGTAATCTGCCCAAAAGCTCATTCTCACCACTGAGAGTTCCCAATACTTTCAGTAGGACAGCAGGTATTGGACATGAGAGAATTCATAATGTGCAGATGCTTTTGATATGTGTTCTTGAATATCAAAGTGGGATTTCTGAATATTCTAAAGATTTGTGCGATAACAAAATTATAATTACAGGTTATTGACCAACAAATGAAGTTTCTCAGCAATGTGTCATTTATTTTTAGATATACTAAATAGAAGACGCCAAATATCTGATATCTGAGGCTCCAATCAAGAACATTCACCTTTCATTGCATCATTCTGCTTAAAGTCATTTGAATGAACCCTGAGAGGCTCTCAAGTTAAAACAAATAAAGCCACCCCACCTTCGCCTTCAGCCTTCAGTAAATCGAATGGCTTTTAAGCATTAGGCAAGAACGATATCTGTTCAGCCTTCAACAGATGTTTAGTTGCAGCTGGTGTGTTGTTTTAAAAATGTCTCCTCCTGCAAATAACACATAGTTTCACACAGCCAACTCTGGCTCTCTGTTCCCCTTTCAGCTTTCACTGCTATGCTGATGTTTGACAGCTGAGAGGTGAAACAGCAGTAAACCTTTCTTCTTCTTTCCATTGCACCAAACATTACAGAGCATGGCAAATTAATCATTTATGTTTCCATTACGTCTCGCATAGTCAAAGCCACAGAAATTGGGACATTTTGCATTTGCGATGGAGATTGCAGTGACCCTAATAAATATTGTCGTCCTACCTGTCACTCTTCTTGGAATTGCTAATCAATAACAGCTGAAGGCATTCCTGTCAAGAACTCCACAACGAGACAATTATCCCCTCATTACAAAGTATGTTAGTTGTAAATGAGTGGGACAATTTGAATACTTTCCAGTATAATTAGAAAAGATTAAAGAAAAACTTTTATTTTAAAAGATTTCCTGTTTTATGAGTCAGAATGGATGGCTGTATTTCATGCTTAAAGGTGAAATACATCTGTATGCAGATGATACACAAATGTACTATGTTGCTTATTCTGTTCAGCATAGAAATGACAAATATTTCATAATTAAATGTTTAGTTGCAATAAACTAAATGCAACTACAACAACATTTATAATGGTATAAATAAAATACTCAATTTTTAGACATTTGCTGTATAACATAGAATCAAATCAGTAATTTACATTTAAATATCCTATTTAAAACATTTGAAAGCCGTCACAAAAGCCTATCTTTAATTTGAGAATGATTATTCCTCAGTTCAAGCCATTATTGAGTTCTTTACCCTCAGTTCCTGATTATGTGAATGTAATCTACAAGCTCCATTCTTTACCTTTAGGTCCTCATTACACGCTCTCCATTAAGCTCTTGGATTCATTACTGTAGATAATTACAATACTCACAACTGCATTTTTCATGATTAGGTCGTTGGTCTTTCTTTACTGAGAGGCACAATAAACCTCGGTGATTACTTATCTACAAATGTCTCGTTGGAGAAACTCCGTCCTGTATGTTTCTTTTAATGCTCTGAAAGGAATATCTGGGATTCATTAAGAAATCAAAAAAGAGAATTTGAAGGCCAAGCACTTTTATACTTCTTTGCAGCCTTAAAGCCATAAACTATGATGGCTGACTCGTTTTTTTTTCTTCTCTTCTGTCTTTTGATTAATATCAGCCAGTTTATTTGTCACTGGGACTGTAAACAGGGTGTTATCGTAATAAAACAGCTAGTGTGGTCAGCCAACCATGATAAATAAAGGTAAAATCAATTGCCTGTCACTCGTTGCTCTGTGAAGACAATGAAGACACACAGTTCTAGCTGAATGAATGTAAGGAAACCATGGATATGGTGTTGCCGGTGTTGTGTGTGTGTGTGTGTGTGTGTGTGTGTGTAGCAGATTTATTAAACGTGTGGTGTTGACATGGATCCCTAAAATATTTCCTGGACTTTGAGGAATTTAGGGGATTTCCCCCTGGTGAACAGAATGTGGATTTTAATTGAGTGTATTCTTTCACTCCTTCCTCCTCACTCTCCCCTTCCCTGTCATTTTTCCCCCTATTTTTTCATATTCTGTTCTATCTTTTACCATGAATGTGTACCATATATTTACCATATAAATCGGTTAGCTGGTGCTGACCTTTTCACATGTGTTTATGCATTCACATGTTGTCCAACTTCCTGTTGTCATTACATGGCCATATTTGTACACGTAGCATCATATCCTGTTTTTATCAACCTTGCTCACTCGTCCTAAACATACTTTCAAAAACATAATTCTTTCTTTACAGGGATTAGAAAGGATGCACAATGGGATCTCTTTCTGTTTACGGGTGCATTTTTGTAATCAATGCTAACAGTTTCCACGGTGATTGTGTTTGAAATGTACCTTTTTAGTTATGTAGCAAAACAAAAGAGATTATCGAAATGTAGTCTGTTCCATGAAATACGATTGGTTGTGAATTTTGAGGTGAACTACCTCTAAGCATGTTGAGATCAAAGACATTTAGTAATTGTATAAACAGCTGACCCATTATTATGTCAATTGCTCTGCTTTATAAAAACAATGTTTTTTGCATCTGACATGGAACTATAAATAAAAAAATGTGCAGATACCGTACATCTGTTATCCCCATATTACAACCATAAATCCATCCTTAGACTGTGTAAGTATTTGCACACTAAAGCTACTACTTATTTATGCACACATTGTTACAGTCACATAGAGGTAATCAATTGATCTTTTCCTGTAGCCATTATGTTACAGTTTCAATGCAGTTATTCTCCAGTAATGTTCACTGCATTCAGCGTAATATTCAGCGATATCATCATGAAACATAAGAGCAAAACTGGTAGTTATTATTGTTTATACCAAACCCTGGGCTATTCAATAAAGTCAGCAGTATAATTTATTTAATTTAGTTCCACCTCTGTTGATTTTTATTTATTATAGTTGTGCGCTTTATTATTTTTCCCCACTCCATTATTTGATTCGTGCCTCCTTAATGACCTCTTTTTCCCATGAGAATATGTACTCTCACCCTCCGTTAAATTAAACAAGCAGCTTTTGATCTGTTGATGTTGTGTGCGATTGGCCGCATATTAAATGTGAACTTTCTCAAAGCTGGATCCAAAATGTATCTCACAGACACAGCTCATAAATACTACTGTGAGACCAGTTATAATAGATTTCTAATGTCTGGCTCAATTAAGCCACAACAGGAAAAACTAAGCTGAACTTACCTTGTGAGTCATACCTCAGGACGTTAGCACATCAACTTGAATACGATTTAAGCCACGGTGTGACCTTTATTTCATGAACAATATATGCAATAAAACTCCAACTGTATGGGAATAAAATTACTTGAGGCCAGGCTAACCAGTGGGGTTAGCCTGGCTCCAGAGGTTGGGGTATTCACCACTACCCCATATCTTGGCATTACTCAAGTCATTTTTTAAAGATTCGGGCTGACATCCACCATGAATCTGCTCTCTGGTTCCCACAACCCATTCCCCTTGTTGCCATAGCCAGAGTGTGTTTGTGTTTTCAAGGGTGTGTACTCAGCGGTTAGTGACTTGGTGGCTGATTGTATTAGCTAGGAAAGCTGTTTTGGAACTTGGAGACTTGGAAAAATATGACTCACAAACTGTTGTTTCTTCTCCTTTTTGCCTTTTCTCTCACTTCATCCTTCTTTTAATCCACCCACTGCAACCCCACACACTGATACCATGACATGATATTTGCTTTAAACCCACTACAGAAACTCAGTCACATCTAGGCAGCACTACCCAATGTGGTATTGAAATTCAGTAAAAAGTAGTGTAGTTAAAAGTTGCAGAACATGCACATATCTATCTATATATATATATATATATATATATATATATGTAGCTAGAATTGATGAAGAATCTAGAGAGAAGTATTGGAAAGTCTCAACACATTCACAGATGACAACATTTTGCTGGTATCTCAACAACAGCTGGTATCTTTTAAGAATAACATTTATTTTATACCTGGTAAAGCATCATGCAGGAAGGAAAGAAAATAGCTCCTTTGAAAGCAACATAGACTGTGTTGACTCTGCTCGTAGTCCAGTAACAAAAAACATGTAAGTGGAACATTCATTCATCACTTACAAAATACCACATAACTCCATCAAAATAGTGCCTTTTGAAATCAAACTCTGTAGAAAACCAGAAACACGAGCAGTCAACTATAGTTGTTGTTTTTTTTCTTTGTAATTGGAAGAGTTACTTTCATGGAGTCAAATGTATAGCTTTAAAACATGTTCTTAATAAAAGCTTAATGACTTCAACATGCTGGTTAAGATTAAGATCAGGACTGCCAGAAGATGATCTCTTGTCACCATAGCTGAATGTCTCAAGTGACTCCTCTGCTTCTTTGTCTCAATTGCCAGGAGATAACTTATTCTTCTCTGTGTTCATGTGTGCGTGTGTCTGCACATAAAGTGACTCACCACGCCCTGATTGAACATGCTACTTCAGTGCCTCTGAGAAAACTGGGGCAGGGTAAGAACAAATGCTCAGAACTAGGACATTAAATACTTTAATTCTCTCTTTCTTGTTCTCTTTCTTTCTTTCTGTAGTTATGCAGGTCGTGTTGTTGGCAGCAGTTTAAAAGCCCAGAAGGAGAACCCAGAGATGTCCGTCCGTAATACAGATCCTGTCCTGAAGGGGGCCCAACAGAGGCTGGAGCAGCTTACACAGGTAACCACTCGTGATCACCTCAGTAAGAAGTAGTTGGGGCGCACCAATTCTCGCCAGAATATGTCACCTCTCTAGCCCCTGCAGTCAACATGTCGATGTGTCATTGGGCAAGATATCTAACCCTACATTTTCCCTGATGGCATGGTGTGTGAATGTAAGTCTCCCTGAGCAGGTGGCACCTTGCGTGGCAGCCTCTGCATGAATGGGCGTGAATGCTGACCTGTATACCATATGTAAAAGAGCTTCCTAGGGACTGGAAAAGCGCTAAATAAATGCATGCAGTCCATTTAACATTTACCTGCGTTCAGTGAAGAAAAACCACTCCAAATTGTATGTTCACAGAGGTATATTTGCATTTTGGGCACGACAATTCACCACTTGGAAAAACGCTTCAATAAATACCATGAATTATTACTATCATTATTATAAATCCTGCAGATAACCAAGGTAATTGTGACCCAGAGAAACCTATCTTGATATAAAATAATATATAGATTCATGGTCCCCAGATGATGATTTTGATTATTTTGTTGACCTTTTGTTCTTCCAATATTCATCCCTATCTATTCCTATAATATCCAGTCCATGAATAGAATCCCACATTTTGAATCCCATTGTTTTTGGAGAACGTCTGACCTTTCTCTAGCACAACCACTTATACACAGAAGAAGATGGTCATGAAATCTGCCCAAAGAGACGTTTTTGATTTCAGACACATGATCTTTCTTTTCTTGCAATGATGCAGCTTTGCATCAGCATGAACTTTGTAACATAATCTTCTTGGCAAACCAGCTTGAACATATCAGACATGGACATTGATGAATCCAGTTTTCTCTCCACAGCCCACATTATGAAGTCAGCGTCTTAACCATTCCACATTAGTGTAAGCTGTGATAAATTTGCATCGGGCTGGGCTATTTATTTATCCCACTGTGCTGTAGCCTCTGATGAAAAACTGTAATTTGGAGAGCCTAAATGTTGATCAGAGTAAACAATAAGATCTCTGTGGGATTTCATAAGTCTTCCTCAGAGCATTAATATCATCTGTGGTCACCTTGGCCGTGACATCATGACGCATGAGGGTGATTAGCATTCTGCAGGAATTTGTCCACCTGCCGTTAATGGCCAGAATTATTCATATCCATGCTTAAAAAATGATGCTATTGTTAGTTTGATCCTTGTCTGTTATTATAATGGTGGAATATTAAGTTCAGCCTCCCGGTGTTTCTCTTGTGATGTAGGTGTGATACACATTTTCTAAAGCTAGCTGCAGGGGTCCGACTTGTGTTTGTGAAGTGTTGTTCTGGCTCTCAGTCTTTCGTTATCACCTCATGTGTGAATCGCTGCTAAATCCAATACATTTAAATGTCAGCTCTCCGAACAGCTGTAGATAATAACATGCAATAATAAATTTACTGATTCAATAATTAAACTAGATTTATGCAGCAGCTTTCAAAGCTCTGAACAGCATGGTAATATGGTGATACGTTTCACATGAATGATTCACAAAATCATGTGAATATGATTCCATAAAATGATACATCAAGGTTATCCATAAAGATGATTCATTAGCTGCGCGAGGGCCATGTGGCTGTGTTCAGGGGAGTTTTGAGACTCATGCTGAGAGAAGGAACAAACGAAAGATTGAAGAAGAGACCAACAGAACTAATGATTTGTCAAACATGAAACTGTAAAGCTGGCACAGTTTTATATTTTGTTATTGTCAACTCATTAACTCACCATAAATCTCACTATTTTCCAAATTTCCCAGCCAGTCCGAGGTACTGTGGGGTCGTGATTTCTTTTTTATTTAATCATTTATCATTTCCTAAACCAACTGGGTCAAACAGGAATTATATTGCTTTAGTCTGTGACTATTATCAACTGCATATTTTGTGTGCTTGCAGGAATTTATGGCAGCAGCTTTTCATTTGTTTTTGGCGCACATAGGATTAAAGATGTGAGGCTTTGGTTACACAGGCAGTAGGGTCAATTTATTGTTTGTTTATTGTCATTTAATGTAGGATTTGTTGACCAACTAAACTATAGATCATCAATTAGCCATAACAATGACTGCCATGATGACAGAATTGTCAGTCTATGCTATTAGCATCAGAAGTCGATTATACATTAATTAGGGATACAAACTACATGTTTTTTGTAAGGCAAGAGTGGAAATTGTTGTTTGTCAAGAAAACCGGATGAATTCTGTAAACCCAAGTGAATTTGAATGTAGAGAAATCATGGGATGTGACATGCTATGGTTTGTTTTTCTCCTTTTGCTGTTGAGGCTCTTTCTTTGCCCCATCTAATTTTGATGGTCCATTTATCATGTTGCATTTACATGGAGGAAATACCAAGTCAGCATCCTCCAACCATAAAAACAAACACACACCACACAGGAACCATGCGATCACTTATGCATGAGATTCGCTTTCTCAGGACCATTAATTCTATGTAAGCCACACATGTTCGTTATTACATGATTTAAAGACTATTGGAGCTTCTGTGAATCTTCTAACATCCTCACACAAACACACACTTATATATAAATAGGACTTGGAAAAGTGAGATCAATGCTTTTGGCTTGTAATGCATGCCTGCTGAATTGATGATGGTTATGCTAACAGTCCACAGCATGAACCAAAGGGGAAAGTCAGATATAACACAGCGCATCTGAATTGCAAACTATGTTCACTTCCAAGGAGTGTGCAGTCTTTCCATCTTTTTGATAAATTCAGAGAAGGCAAGTCTGTGCACACAAACAAACCCGGTGTATAAGAACTGTACACACAGAGCTGTTATTGTTTTGCTTTAGAGTCAACTTTGTAAATCCCAGGGCTTGGGTTGTGCTTCTTCCATGCTAGCTGCACCAGTGCTTTCTACATGGGAGAAGCCATTTATCTGAGGTACAAACATTAATGCACGCCATTTGATAATAACTATTCATGCCTGTCATGTGTGCCATTTACACAGTCGCACAGCTAGGATTAGAGGAGGAGCAAAAAAATGTAACGAGACAAACAAGCATCCTTGGAATTTTAATTATTTCCCCAGCCATGTTGTTTTGAGGGTCTGTCGTTCTTACAGTATTTACCCCAGTTTCTTCTTATGCTTCGCTGTCACAATTTAGTATTATGTGTTAATTAGACCTTTGCCGCAGTGGGTTTTGTTTCATATGCCCTCTAATGGGATTCTATTAGGGTAGCCAGTCGCCAATCCTTGCAATTAAAATGTGTGTGTACATGCTCAGTCAACCAGCCTGAGTCTCATGCACCCTCTGAGGGCTGCCCCTGCATAGGGAAGGGCAGTGGACCCACCACTCTGAAGTGACAGCAGAATGCAGGAAATGTGGTGCGTCTTAACCTCTTAATGAGGTTAAGACGCAAGGATTCCTAAGGTGAGGTCTTATCTAATTAATTTACTTTTTTTATCAAAAAATACAACAGGACAGGACATAATTCATTCAAAACGAATTAAGTACTGAATGGCAATTATTAAATACTTTGTACCAGCTACATTCCTACCATCAACACTGGGAGTGGTCATATACCATTATGACCTCTTAGGTAATTTGGTGTTTGTTTTGCAATCCTTAAATGGTTTCTGTATATTGGTGTCATATTGGTTTAATATGGATGTATAAACAGTGTAATAACATCGCTGTAACATGGGTATAATACAGGTGTATATAATGGTGTAACATGGGCGTAATATGGGTGTAATAACAGTGTAATAGGGGTGTAATAACAGTATAATAGGGGTGTAATGTGTTTAATATGGGTGGAATGTTAAAAATAGCAATTAATTAGTTTTCCAAAAATATTTATATGTGAAAGGGTTAAGCTGGATTATGAAAAACAACTTGCCTTATTTTCATTAAAAACATTGTAGAGTGTTGCATGGCCCAAGGAAGAACCAGTGAATGTAGGTAGTGGATCCGGATCATCTGCACATACTGTACACACATTTTGTTTTTGCTTTCTTTGCAAGATGGGGCATTTGTGTTGCATTCATATGATGTAGAAAGCATAGGGAAAAGGAGTTCCCTGTTGCTGCAAGGTAGGTAGAGGTAGAGTTGAGAGGTTTGTATCTTCTCAACTATCTCTCAACAAGAAAGTAAATAAGCTTATTTCCAAAATGTCAGCTATTCTATTAAACAATGTGTTCACTAATAATTAGGACAAACCACTTTGGAGTTGTGAAATAACTGACTAGCAGTCTAATAGTTTTACTGGAGAGTTTCAGTGCCACATGACCCAAATTATTTTTAAATTGTAGTACCCTTTCCACATTACTGAGAATCACAGTCCTGATATAAATATTGCTGTAATGCGTTTGGTTTTCCCTCAGCCCTCATTTGCAACCTGATGACATGATAGTGAATCACTGCACAGAGTCTCTATGTCCCTTTGGACATGCTGTCACATAATAACCTTGGTTCCCCTTGTTTCCACGGGCTACCCCACACCTGCTGTACAGTGGATGCCATATGTCCCTACTTACAGTGTTTACCCCACTTGCATCTATTCAGCAGGGAAACTCATCTAAAACATAGGTAGACTATATCAACAATTGCTATTTTTAAACTGTAAACAAATACTTAAAGTGATGTCAAATACTGAAAATAGAAAAACAGTGTATCTTTAAATTATCATGTGAACAAACAGAACAGGTGACAGGACTTGTTCTCCTTCATATCTTGGTTTCTCCTTGTTCGAGTCAAGAATTTACATATGATTATAATAATGTGTATGTTTACTGCTACACATGTCCAGGGTTACAAATGTATATTATTTGCCATCTCAGTCGGCATGTGTGTGTCACACTGCGACCACAGTGACTGTATAGCAGCAGCTTATACCATATGTTCATGTGTTAAAGGGATTATATTTGCAATGCAAATGCAAGCCATGTCTAAATATTAGACCGCAGAATGGATTTGGCTGTCAAGCAACAGGCTACGTAGGCGGTGAGGCGTTGTTACAAATTCTCTTACGCTGCAAAATAATGCAAATCTAATATTTGTAATTATAAATCCAAAACAGACTCTCTGCCTTTGTAGAATTTAATTTGTCTGACCACCAGTGTGAAATAACATAAATCATTACGATAGGTGTGGCGATCTTAAGCTTTGCTGTAAAAATGTTATCTAAAATAAAACAAAATGAAACGTCACTACCATATATGTTTTTGCCTTTTAAAACTGGTGGATGTTTGCCTTATCTCCACCCTCAGCTGGAGTTTATATATTTCCCACCTCTACTCTATACAACACATTTATCATACTGTGAACCAATTATATGTTCCTGTTGTCTAGACAATATGAGTAACAACCTACCAACTCCCATCTTGGTATTTCATAGTTTCTTACATAGACATCAAGTTTGTGTTGTCCTGATCAACATTCTTGACCCCAATATTTGAGGGTTATAGATGGTTTTGTTTTGCTCCCTCATTAGTTGAGCTATAGGGAGTGCAGGTTTCCATTCGGAATCACAAATAAGTGATAGCCACAGCATCCGCACTGTGAGTTAACTGAGCAGTAGATAATATGGATTCCTGCAGAGACAGCATGACCTCAATTACCCTTCAATCTGCTCTCTGACCTGTGTGTGTGTGTGTGTGTGTGTGTGTGTGTGTGTGTGTATGTGTGTGTATTTCTCATTATTATTTTGTGTAGCCTTCAGTCTCTTTAGAGGGAACAATGATGTTGTGTTTTTCTTCATTAAGCAATTATCGTTTATCACTGCATTAGGATCATTTATCCTTCAAGTATTATCAGCAAATATGTTTTTGCTGACCTTTGACCTTGTTAACCTCAAGCTGAATATTAATGCTAAATGCTAATTTGGCTAATATGTTCACAGGGTTTCACATTTTGTATTCACAACCTCAGTTATGCCTTTTTGCATATAAACACACACTGTAAAAGAGGCAGTGAGAATTAAGGATTCAATTAATGATTAAGTACATTGTGCAGGAGAGGTTACAAGCCAAAAATAATACAGTAATTCATAGTTGATATTAATTTAATGATAGTCAAACCTCAAATTATGAAAATAAATGACACTTAATAGTGATTTTGCAATTATTAGCCCAATTGCAATTTTGATCCGATGACGGTGCTAGATCAGAAGTCACACCACGTTGTCATTCATTATGGATGTGAGCATTTTACATTTGTGTGTGTGTGTGTTTTATTTAGGAGCTGTTAGTGGAACTCGGCTGGGCTAGCAAAAGTAGAGGAAATGTGGAGGAAGAGGAGGGAGGGAGCGCACAGACAGAAAGAGGGAGTGGGGACGACTGCGATGATGAAGATGGCTGTGAAGCATCTGGTGTGGAAAACGGTGAGTCACACACACACACATACACACTGTCCAAAATAGAGGAACAAACATTAGCAAACATACACCCACACATATAAACATATCAACTGGTGCTCAAGCCTGTCCTGTCTTCACTATGCAAATATCCGGATTCTGATGCATACATCCGCATATGCACCCCGTGATAAAATATACATATATACTGTAAGCACATATAAGTGATACACACACACAGTACATGGCATGGTGCATGGTAGTGGTTTTAATATGCTACAGCCTCTACACATATTGTGCCAGCAGGGAAATGCCCAGAGGGAGGGATAGTGAGAGATGGATTCAACTGCACCCCCCTCTCCCTTTCTCCCTTTCTTTTCGTTTCCTCTCTCTCTTTCCCAGCTTTATTTCTGCTGGTCTCAGTGGTTTATTTCCTCTTTGGCCAGGATAAAGGATGCACCAACAACCAGGTCATCCCAAAAACAGAAGTGGAGATCTAAAACTGTAATTATTCATTTATCACTTGACACATTCGCCAGGCTCCTGCTCATACATAAAACATGGGTTCACAGGGAGGTGTGGGAGGAGCCTTGAGGCAACCCCACATATTTCATGTACTAAAAATGCGCTCTTATTTAAATTGTTGAATAGAATTATTGATTGATTACATGACCATTGTCATACGTTTGATTCTTGACCTGAAAAAAAAAACATTTTTAGTCCCAAGTTTATCCTCTGTATATTCCTATTTATACTATCCTATTGTACCACCCTTTCTTTTGTGAGGATAAATGCATTACTAGGCTGTAACCAGAATTTCAGTTCATACCTTCACAGATAGAGAAAAGAAACAGTATTTTTTATACATTTTATTATGATGTCACTTTTAATACCGTCAGGCAACAGTACAGACATAAACACACGCAATAAATCTGTAATGTAAATTGAACAGCATCCAATGTGCTTAAGTATGAACCCATCACTTAAAGTAAGCAGCTAATTGAGAGAAGTTTGTACTTTGATCAGACTTGGCAAAATGTTTCACACTATATTTTAGTTAAGGTTGCATTCTTTTTTTAAAGTAATCTGTGTACCCGCATCATAAAAGGCAAACAGATCTTGTCAAATATCAATCTCATATCCAGCCAGCGGTTTGAAGGGCAACAGTACTCAAAAACCCTCCTCTTTATGTATGGAAAGCTTTACTGTTTATCTTTATCTGGAAAAACACATATGTTGATTAACCCGTCACCATAAGAGAAGCCCCCTGCTGCTTTTCGGGGGCGGAAATTTCCATGACACACAAGTGGTTTTGACTGGACTTTCCAGGAAGACCTAGGCCAATTATTTTTTAGGTCAAACCAATAATGCAATAGCTGTGTTTGTTTGTTTGTTTGTTTGTTTTTCCGGTAGTTAGTGCTTGAATGGAATACAATACCAGTTTGTTGTTGGAGGCATCCCTGCTCCATGGGATTGATTGTGATAATTTACTTCATCAGAGCTCCTTCTTTGGTTATATCACCTTGTTGCTCATGATCAGATTATGTCACCCACACAACGCTGGGTGGTGGGGTTTCTGTTTCCCGAGGGCAGGCTGTAATAAGCTCATGGGTCATTGTCACACTAATTACCCCGTCACTGTCTATTGGAGTTATGAGTGTGTATTGACAGTGACACAAAGCACACGTGTAGCTTGTTATTATCCTGAACTGTTACGTCAGGGGCTCCCAAACTCCAGGCCACAGACTGATAAAAGGCCATTGGAATTTTGCTACAAGACATTTTGTTGTGATTAACGTGAGCCACTCAATTTCGAGCCTACAAAAAATACTGTTTTAAATCATTTTCAGGAGTGTGCAGAACTCTAATGGTATTTTTCTGTTGCTGCTTCCTCTATAATGCAACAAAATAACCTTGAGAGGGAATTTGAACATTTCTTTAGAGAAAGTCCCAGTTTTGAAGCAGTTGAAAACACTGGATATGTGTAGGAAGTACAGGCATCCTGTACAGACATAATATCGCAGCGAACTGGTGAAAGTGGACTGGTAAATATACCAGGGAGCTTAAGATGGAAAGTAACAGAGATCACAAAAACAAACAAACAGAATAAGAATAATCACACAGTATAAACAGGCAAACTAGATGGAGTCTGTAGGAGAGATAAAAAACTGTGTTATTAAAAGAAGTCTATGTACTGGTTTGGATTTCTCTTTGCGTTACGATGGTGATGTAGCTGTGATCAATTAGGAAAACTTATCTGATAATGAGTATCCAGGGGTCATCTCAAAATGAAAGTTATGACATTTTACTGGAGTATTTAAAATAAGAGCCTTGACTAAAATTAGGGATATGTGTTTGTTTAAAAAGAACAAAGCTACATTCAGGGTCTCACTTGTTTATACATGCACATGCTTTTGCTATAACAGTTTTGGGTGTGTTAATGACATGATACAATCTTTATGCCACCTAAAATGTTTGTTTTCTTATCATGCATCACCACCAGCTCTAAACATAAAATATGTGTTTGCACATTTGTCATAGAATAACCTTGATGTGTCATATCGGTGGAAACACACGCCTCCCGCTGGGCCTGAAACTGGTACATTGGCTATTTACAGAGAAAATTGCTAGTTATGATTTACCGAGCTGGTGGCAGCGTGCGGGGATCGTGTCTCTCAAGCCGCAATGAGTTCCTGGAGAAAGAATCACAATAAAGAGTGACAAAAAGGGGATTTTCTGCATGTATCGCCGTCGGGCGGCATCTCTATGCATTTAAACAAGCCTTGCACGCACTGAAGCTGAAAGGATGATGCGGCTGCCGCTTCAACCAGACCACAGAAATCACAGGGGTTCATTTTTTGTTTACTTCCTATGCCTGTACTGTACATGTAATGAGTTCTGAGTTAACGTATAAATAAAACACCATCAGATAAATAAATGTAAGCCACTCTGTTATTCTTATGGATAGATCTGCCCTCTAACCCACCCGTCCTTACTCTCTCTGACTTTCTCCTCTTAAATTCAATTAAATTCTGCCTACAGTTCACTTTGCTAAGTCTCAATCTCTGAAATGCTGAGATTTAGAGGAAAAAATCATAGAAGGAAAACATTGCTAGAATAAGACACGTTTTGTGTGTGAATCCTCATACACAAATGATTGTTTATGTCCTTCTGCCCTTCTGTGTGTGATTTAAGGGTGTTCATTTCATCTTTGTGTGTAATCCACTATGTTTTATGATTGCTCTACCTCTTTATCTAACTGACGGATCCATATGTGTGCTGCTTCCTGACTTATAATGTCTTTCCTAGCATCAACCTTTTTTTTACCCACACCTGACTGAGCTTGAGTTCTCTCTCCATCCCTGAACTGATGATGTGAACAGGGATGAGTAATACAAAGGAAATATTCTCCCTGTCTTCTAATTAATTCTCATGACACTTGGGCTCTGTTGAATACTGAAGAGGGACATGAGAAGTGAAGGAGGCGAGGTGGAGGTGGGGTGCCAGGCAATATCAGCCAAGAGCTGCAATAAAGCCTCAAAATCGCAACACCTCATTGCCAAGCCTGTGTTTTATTTAAGTGTGCCATTTAATGGTGAGAAGTTATTTTGGTCATGCTGAGACAGTACACAGCCTGTTATTATTTGATTTAAGTCCATTCACACGTTGATCTCAGCCCACAGAGGGAAAATCACTCCGCAAACATGCTCACTGATGAAAAGCAGAAAACAAGGCAGGCGTAACAATATGAGCGGTTAAAAGCACAAAGCTTAACTAAGCGCTTTATGTGCCATTTTACAAAGAGCAGGTAAAGTCCAGCCAGAAAAGCTGATACTGTAGTTTCCTCTCTTACATTGCAGTCATTTGTTGTTTTAAAATGAATTGTTATATTGAGTTTATCTCAATGCCAAAGAGTACATTTTGTTCACTGGATGATATGTGAATGGAAGAATATGCGCATAGTCACACAAGGTCTTGCCATTAAAAGGGTAATGGCAATTCAATAAGATAAGATAAAGTTTCATGCTAATGTTGCCATGGAGTTCTGCACTGAACTGCTGCAGAGTTATTTTTCTTCCTCTATTGCTCTTCTTTCTTCGTTTAGTCATTTCTCATTCTCTCCTCCCCTTGAATTCACGGAGATTAAACCCATTGATTTTTTTTCTCTCCTCAAACCAGCACAATCCCTTCTTCATCTGCCCCTTCTCCGATCTTGCTGTCTCCCCAGACATATCCAGGTCCTATAATGTCAATAATGTAAATGTAATCATAGCTTCTCTGCTCTTCTCTTCTCTTCTCTTTCTGTGTGTAACAAAATGAGAGCTGTGTCATTATAATTGCTTGGCTTAAACCTGGATGTGGTTGTGGATGCAGAGGTGGGGATATTTAAACCTCCAGGTGTCCATGACTCACATTGCAACCACTAATGTCAATAAAGTCGGGAAAGCACCGAAAAAAAGAAAGACAAATGCATCAGTTTGAAGCTGCTCACAAAATCCCAACTATGACTAGGCTTTATGTCTTTCAAATTCACGGAAAATCATGGATAAATACATTTGAATTATTATTATTTATAACACTCAATAATATATGTACTCTATATTCAATCAGATGCACTTGTAGTTTTACCAATCACTGTGTGTGTGTGTGTGTGTGTGTGTGTGTGTGTGTGTGTGTGTGTGTGTGTGTGTGTGTGTGTGTGTGTGTGTGTGTGTGTGTGTGTGTGTGTGTGTGTGTGTGTGTGTGTGTGTGTGTGTGTGTGTGTGTGTGTGTGTGTGTGTGTGTGTGTGTGTGAGAGAGAATGTGTACCAGCAAGGGGCACTCAATCCCTGTAACCATGGTGACCAGGTGGTCTGTCCTCCCATGGGTCCTTATTTGATAACAATGAAGAGAGAAGGAGGGAGGGAGTCAAAGATGGAGAGATAGAGAAAGAGAGGAGGTGTGGCAGATTTTGTGCCATCTCTCTCGCCCAAGTACAATGCCTTGGAATTGTGTCTGAGCCCAGTTCAAATGCTGTCAGTATTTGGCTCTTATCATAATCCTGCAGTGAATAACGGACGCAAAACAGGATACTGCACTGAACCGTTTTCAATTTATTGTTTCTGCCTCCATGTATCTTCCCTTTACCATCGCTGCCTCACTCCTCTGGCCTCTCCCCCACTTCCCTGGGGCCACATTCACAAAGCCTTTAGAGGCCATTTCATCTTAAAGGCAAAGGCCAGGGTTTTCCATGTTACCCCTCTCTGCCCGAAGACAGTTTGATCTGCATCAGTGAGCGTCTGTGTAAAGGGAACCAGAGAGAACAATAAAAAGCCTGGCGAGTCTCCTGATCTGCAGCCGTGACTATAAAAGTTCCCCACACAAGCTTTTGGATTGGTCTGATCAGCGCTATAAAATGAAATGCAGAACATAAGGGTTTAAAACATGCTATGAGTGCAACCAGTGTGCAAATAATACGGCAGCTTTTCTCTGGAGATCCACACTGGAGCACTTTTTTCCCCAGCATGCTTTGTTTTCACATAGCGCAACCCCTGTCTCCTTCCTTTGGTTGTATTTTGTTTTTGTTGTCACAGCTTGGTGTATATTGACTAGGGCTGGTATACACACAATTCATAAAAAAATGGGATAGCGAAGAGGCGATTCATGAGATAGGGGGAAACAGTCGGGGCAGAGAGCAAGGTGTGAATGTGTGTTTGTTCAGCATGTGGCAATGGTTAATAAGCAGTAGAGTTAGAGTGATAGATCCTTGGGGCAGGATATTCGGCTCATTAAAGAATTACACATTCACTTTGCTCCCTCTGTCTCTCGGATTCAAAGAGACTTAAGACTCTCTTTTGTTCAAATCAGCCCTAGAGAGATGAAAGAATTGAACTTTACATGAAATGCTGCACATCGGAGAATATCTACTGAATAACTATGTGCACAGTTGACACCATGCACTCAAGCTATCAACAAACCCGCACGACCATCTCCTCTGCCTGTCTATCAGCCTGTCTGTTTCCTGCTTATCTTCGACTCCATACACCTGAGTGAGTTTGTTTATGCGACTCTGATTAGACATTATATGTTTGTTAGTCCTCCTCTGAGCTTCTGTTATTCCAATACTTGACCTTTTATGAAAAGAAGCCCTTGCTTTTTCTCGCTTTGTCTATCACCACCTCTAGCGTCACTCGGCATCTATTAAAATGAGCATTCAGATGCCGCACACACAGCAGACAACACCCCCATTGGCTTTGTTGATGTTCAACCTTCAACCAAACTCTCTGACGTGTATGCTTTCATCCAGCTGCAATCACGGTCCCTCGTTGCTTCCACGCCGCAGTCTTTAGCTCAATGTTTTTTCCTATGTGTTTCTTCTAAAGGATTTATTATTCCACTTGAGGCTGTGCTTAACCTCGTGAGTGTGACCTTGGGAAGATGCTTCACTGCAAGTCGTTAACTGTTATTATGATCATTTGGAAACACGCAGTAGCCATTAACATGGGTATTACATTTTAGTCTATGATACTGCACAGTCAATATTGGAGAGGGTGATGCTATGCTAACTTTTATAACCTGACCCAAGTTGTCCCAAATACAAGTTTTGGTAAGAGCATCCAGATATTTAACTTCATAATGAAGTCTTTCACTCTATTGCTCTGTTTGTATGAATAAAAACACACCTTTCAGGAACATCCATACATTTTTCAGTAGGTTAAATTATATGTTAAAGGTGGAAAATGTAGACATGTTCATCGAAACAGTACTTTTGATATTTCAAGGGAGCAACCGTGTATTGATTGATCATAAATAATGCATCCCTGCCTGCCGGTTTTTCTGTCAACCCAAACTAAGAAATGATGGATACGAGATGATGATGGAATATATAAGAATTTTGCCCAGAGCAAATCTGTTTTCCAGTTATTTTAGAATTGTGTTTTGTTTTATTTTATTTACCATGCAAATGCAGTTGTTGGAGGGACGGCAGATTCTGTTGGTCCATCACTTTGGTCGACACCAAACTAACTCAACAACTGACATTGCCATTACACTTTGTACAGACATGCGTGGTTCCCAAAACATATACCCTAATTATTAATTGTAATTCCCAGTAATTTCCTCTTGTGCCACATTGAGGTAAAAATGTGTGGTTTTTAGCTAAAAATCTTAACAACTTTTGTTTGGGTTGCCATGAACTTTTATAAACCATTCATTAGATCCATTAGAATGAATTTTAATCAATTTGGTGATCTTGTAACCTTGCATCAATTAAAAAATGTTTCCTTTTCTTCCGTTGATTACCAAATACCTACAAAAGTAGCAAACCCATCATACACAGCTGTATGTGTTGTACTGATAGTTAGCAAATGTTTGCATGCTAGGTAGTTGAAATAGTTCACTAATCTGCGTAACATCAGCATGTTGGCATTTTGACTGTCTAGCTTAAACCACCGCTTTGCCTATTCTCAATCTCTAACAGTAGACTTTTAGGCAAGTTTAAATGAAAATGTGGCGTAATAGAAACACGGTGCTTTCTTGTAAAACCAGTTAGGAGCTCAAACCTGTCAAAATAAAAACCAACATCATTATTTTATGCAAATTAACACTGATCGTAATAAACTTTTCTGAGTAATCCCTTGTAAAATAAAGTACAGTTCTCAAAAAGTTCTCATTACTTCTCTCTGAGATAATGAGAATCACTCAGTATAATACATTATAAGCTTGCTGAAATGCTTGGAAGCATTGTGACAAATGACCCACCAAGGGTAGATTTGAGGAGTTTCGTGTCTATAGATTCTGGCAGGCCACGTTTTTAAATAATAAAATGACAGGGTTTATGAATATTAACAGATGAAATACAGTGTGTGGGCATAATGTGTGTTTAGAATGTAGCTATCATCATTGTTTTGTAGATGTTGAACCACTTTTTATTTAACACAGTATTCACAGGATATAGTCCACTGTCTTTCCCTCACAGCTGTTTTATTTTGCGATAGCTTTATAATGTGATTTTGAGTAGTAGTTGCTGAGACTATAATCCACAGCTACCTTTTACCATGCACTTTCTGCTGTGTGTGTGTGTGTGTGTGTGTGTGTGTGTGTGTGTGTGTGTGTGTGTGTGTGTGTGTGTGTGTGTGTGTGTGTGTGTGTGTGTGTGTGTGTGTGTGTGTGTGTGTGTGTGTGTGTGTGTGTGTCTGTGTCTGTGTGTCTGTGTCTGTGTGTCTGTGTCAATATGTGTGTGTGTTCCTCCCAGGGGAACTGAGGCTGAAGTAATGAAATGCTCATTACTGATTCAGCTGGAAATTCTATGGATACATTTACACGCCCACACACACACATGCACAAACACCTTCTATCCAGACGCTTCTCAAGGTCAGCTTGCATCTTTTGTGTGTGTGTGAGAGGGAGAGAAAATGAATATCTTTTGTAAACTACAAATTCAGGGGGACAAGATTGGGCATAATTGGAGCTTAACTTGGCAGTTCTGAGAAATACACCCCAGGCTTTTGATCTAACATGATCATTAATACACACACACACACACACACACACACACACACACACACACACACACACACACACACACACACACACACACACACATATACACACACACACACACACACACACACACACACACACACACACACACACACACACACACACTTATTCACCTTTGCTGTCAGTTACATTTCAACCCCCACTCATTAGATCCATCCCTGACATCCTTTCATTATTTACCTCAACCTCATTGACCCACACATACTATATATTGAACATAAAAACACACCATATATTTGATTCATTTAATATATTTGCATGATGCGTGCCAATTCAAGGTTGTATCTTCCTGGTTCAAATGCACTTACCGTTAGTTGCTTTGGTTAAAAGCCGTAGCTAAATGGGAGTGTATCGTAAATATTTGAACTACCTGAGGTTTCCGTCTGAGGCAAGACAAGACCTCTGCATTTTACACATTCACATGCTTTGCTTCATTTCTGCTGTACACACAGATCAGTTTGATCAAAGCATAACTAATATGTTTCTTTGACATACACACAGTGTTAATGGACACACACAGTCGCTGTTGTGTTCTGTAATTAGGAATATGCTGTGTTTTCAGTTGGTTTTTGTTCCAATCAGCAGACTCGAGGAATGCATGACAGAAGATTAGAGATAGCAACGCTAAGGTTTGGGATGCTTGTTACAGACCAGGCTGGGATGTTAAAGCCTGACCATTACAATGGATTAAAGCACCACAGGTGCAGATGGTGTTTTTGGATAATCGGAGAGAGAGAGATGCACTAAGCGCTTTTCAGCCAGTCTGTTTCCTGTGGGTCAACACAGCTTTGATTTATTGCCCTGCTTCAGCTGCTTCCTGCTTACTGTCACCCCAGGACGAATGCTTTAATTGAATCCAATTCCATTTTTATGTTATTATTTTGAAAATGTGTTTTAATGACAAGCCAATGGTGAAGAGGACACATTTCTTTGGTTGGATAGTTGGGGATGACTGTATCCCTGTCAGTCTCCTCCTGCGCTATCACAATACACGGTAACCATTGTTGTCCTTCCTTGTAAACTGTCAGTTCAGCTCCTCTGAGGATGCAAACTGCGCTTGAAAGTGTAAGCTCTTCATACGCTGCACGCCAGAGCTGGAGGATGAAACTTTTCGCTGATCCGACGGTCCTAGAGTCTGCAATTTACCAACAGGATACTCCAAATGTCACTCCTGCTTTCTTATTATCACACACACACACACACACACACACACACACACACACACACACACACACACACACACACACACACACACACACACACACACACACACACACACACACACACACACACACTCATTACTCATTCTAGTAAAGGTTAAACTACCCCATGAGTATGACCAGGGACATTGTTCATCACTCATCTCTAGGTGTTTGTGTTGGTGTGCACGTATTGGTAGCCAATCTGCCACATGTGACATGCACTAGATTGTTGCTAAGAGACAAGCGTGCCAAAAGGCATGTAGGAGGAGACTGCGTGTTGCCACCCGTTTCAGAAAACAGACAGACAAACATGAGCATGCATATGCACATGCAAGGCAGCCAATCAAAGTTGATGTGACACTGATTGAGTGTTATTATTCACCTTATTGTACCATAGTGCAGTGATAATCAGGAAGAGGATTTGCATCTGACAAGTCATGGAAACTGTACGGACAAGAGACGGCACTTTCAAAAAATACTTGGCAGGTGATTGGATGAACCATCTGTCTATTACATAGCTAAATATTTAAGAGCTCTCAGTGCCGTTTTTCCCCTTTTTCATGGAAGTTAATCTGCAGTGCTTTTATGACTGATGCTATTGCAGAATCTTTGCTAACCTGTTTGGAAGCTGCCATTAGCACCTAACAAAACAATGACTGGTGTGAAGACTGTCCAGATAGATTTGTGTGGGATCTTTCGACCCTGTGATTTTAGTGTGATATTGTGAGAATCCAGCTGCACTGCGAGGTAAAGTCAGTGGTGTAGGAAATATTAAAGTTGTCCACTGAAGCACATAACAGGCCTCTCTGCATCAAAACTGTACTGTCATGCCTCTGAATTGTAACACAAATGTCGCCTTATTTACCTTCATATCTGAGTGTTATAAGTCTTGCTCACATCCTTAGTTAAATGTAATCTCTTGCTGGACACGGGAGGCATTTCTAATGTTCCTTTTAGTCTAATTCACTATCAACATCAACATGCCATTTTTTTTTTCTCCCAGTAAGAGCAAAGGAAATTAATTTTTTTGGGAACATTTACAAATAAATTATAGCTATGGTACAAAAGTAACAAATACTGGGCTAAAATTGAAAGATGAATTCATCACACTACAATTGTTTTAGTGGAAAAGCATTAAAACATGATGCATGTTCCCTAAACAGGTTCAAACCAGATGTGACACAAGGTTGTGAGTTCTGATGGGAACAGATGGACACGAAACAGACCACACACACACACATTTCCAAAGCCATGAGCCCCGGGTCCCATATTGCTCCATGCAGCTATTTGTCACAACAGCACACAATAATAGACGGATTCCTAATTGGTAAACATTCCGCTGTGAGTAAATCATCTGAATCATTAACACAGACAGACCAAAACAAAAACACTTCATGTGTCTCTGAAACACATTTTTATTCGCAGGAGAAATTCTGTGTCTGTGTTATGGTTTCTAACTGTCGTGTGTGTGTGTGTGTGTGTGTGTGTGTGTGTGTGTGTGTGTGTGTGTGTGTGTGTGTGTGTGTGTGTGTGTGTGTGTGTGTGTGTGTGTGTGTTTATATGGGTGTTTTCTTTCCTGCTTTCTTGATGTCTGTAGTATTATGTGATATAATATTTTTCTGAGTGTGAGAACATTATCGACTCACCTCATTCCTCAGCGACTGAAAGAGGCTCTTTGTCTATTGTAGTGCAAGACAATGTGTATTGTAAGAGACAGAATCGGATTTCTACCCATGCAGGTGTGTGTGGTGTGCGTGTGCATTTAGCTGGCGGCACAGTCTGTCTCCCTGCTATCCTAATCCACTCATTTACCTGAGTTCCTCCCATATTACTGAGGTCCTGCAAACGCGCATGCACATGCACATACACACACACACACACACGGATATGAAAGCAGTAAAGCAGCTGGCGAAGTCAAGCCGTATGCTTATTAAATGAAGCAACATTTCACACATCTGTGAGTGTGTGCGTGGGTGGGTGTGGGTGGGGGGGTGTCTGTGCAGTTGTTTGATTGTCTGTGTGTGTAAGGTAACTGCATTTTCATTTGTGCGAAGCTGTGGATGGGTGGGGTGGAATCCATAAATCTTTCTTGTCTAAACAACAACAAAAACAGCCCTAAATAATGCAAGAATTTGTGCAGCCATGAGACTAAAAACAGAACCAGAAGTGACTTCAACAAATCTGGACTGGTAATTTATGGACTTATTATTTATATATTGAAACTAGATTTCCCAAAAGGATTGCAAAGGCCTGAACTGGTTTAGGCTCATTTAAATGACCTTTTCAGACAGAAAGGGGAAGAAAGGTTAAACATAGTCAAAGCCTTATATGGATAATTCCTGGATCACTATGTCTAGTCTTTTTGCTAAATAATACAATTAGTTTGAAATAACATCTAGTTTGAGGTCAGTTCAACTGAATACTGTTATACAGCTACTGTATACTTAATGTCTTTATTTGCCTCTGCTCAGGTGAAGAAACAGGTGATACATCAAGCGGTCGGAGTCCAGCGACAAAAAACCTGGCTCCTCCTCCTCCTCGCCACCCCGTCCCTCCTGAACACCTTCCCCCTCCAAAGGTAAACCATGGCCGCTCTTCCTTTTTACATCCATTCTCTCCTTTTCGGCTTCTAATATGATTTTGAATTTTTTTTCGCATATTCCCTGTCAGGTGGCTGTTCGGGGCTCAGCCCACACGTTGTCTGTTGATTCTTTGACGCTGTGGACCCTGCTGCTCCTGCTGCTGTCACAATGGGAACACCGCTGATCACAGAGGGACTGTCTGACAGAGACAAAAAGACTGAAAGACAACCACACGTGTTTAGTGGTGAAGATGAGTATTTGGAGTTTCTGTAAGCAGGAAGCACTCTGAATGATTTTTGGCTGGGATAAGATTCATCACAGTTGCAGGTGCACAGTATGCATTTTAATGTTACCTGTACTTACCTCTACATGTGTTTGTTTATGTGTATTTAACTTTGCTAGGATAGATTGCACACCACTACTGACATTTTTTGAAGAGAGATGTAAATACAAATATATATATATTATATATTTATATAAAGGATTTATATAGATGGCTTGATGTGTAAGTAGAGATTAATATAGAGCAGAAGTGATTGACTGATGTAAAGGAGTGTTTTGTTCAGTCGGACATTGACATTATGTAACCCCCAGGGAGACTAAGATCTATGACAGCTATGGTTCAAGTTGAGGCCTCCATTGTGGCAGCAAGGTGCTTACAGTGAAGACACAAGCTTTGTTGTTGAAGAGTACTCAGCCGTCGATGAGCAAAACAACCAATTATGTGACACTTCAGGCCATTGACAGATGGCCATGCAGCATAATGAAGAATTTGACAGTTTGTCTTGTAAGTCTGTGCAGACTGAAGCCCATCCGGCACTGTTTTCTTTTCACGCAAACATGCTCTATTGTTCATGAAAGCCTGGCAAGTATCCTGCAAAGTTGAACACACACACACACAAACACACACAATTTTATTTCCT
This sequence comes from Eleginops maclovinus, assembly GCF_036324505.1. Taxonomy (NCBI): domain Eukaryota; kingdom Metazoa; phylum Chordata; class Actinopteri; order Perciformes; family Eleginopidae; genus Eleginops; species Eleginops maclovinus. The sequence continues at coordinate 11,943,463 of NC_086357.1, forward strand.
CCAAAAATGATATTTTAATGGCAGTCATTTCTCCCAGGAAACTGTGTCTTCAGGTAGTTTATCCTGTATTCACAAATAATACCTTTTATTGTCTTGCGTGCAAAAACTGAGTTAAGGCTATGTTCTTCTCAAGATGCATAGTCTGGTAAACTGTAAAAGCACTACAAGGTCACAGTCACCCTTGACCGAAACTCTCACAACACAATGCAATAGAATACAAAATGTGACCCTCGTTTAAGAAAAAAACGATAACCCTCGGTCTAAACATTGAATCATTTGACATCTTGTTTTCATATACCAATACTCCTGTCATATTGATTTGAAATACAGCTTGTCTCTAATTGTATTAATGAGAACTGTTATAGTTATAAAGTATTTAGGCCACCCAACAACATACTACGTACTGTATGTTTGTTTTTTTTTAAGTCTGACACACGCTATCAGTCTGTCTCTGTGTCCAGTGAAGACGAGAGATTATCACATGATTTAAATGTAATGTTAATTAGGACCATCAAGTTCTCTCGGCTCTCTGTTCAGCCTCAAACTGCACACAGCAACAGGACAGACAACTGGAATACTGATTAAAACGTTCAAAAGGGAGCAAATGAACCACTGTTCCAGCTTGTGAATAACTTTTGCGTTCAATATTTCCCGTGTAGTCTTAATTAAAAGGCAGAATTCCCACACGACCTCACCTTTCTCATGGAGGAATGTGCATGACAGTTGAGATGACTAAAGATATAACATCAAGAACATGCATGACTTATCCGGGCAGTGAGCGCAAACACCATGTAAGTTAGTGGGATGCTTTAACACCACAAAGTGTGCCATTATTTGATTACTATTTAAATAGTATAACCCAAATTAGATCGATGAGATGAGGTTTTGGATTTGAGCTAACCACTAGCTCTTGTGATACGTCCTACATAAACTAGCACCAACACACACACACACACACACACACACACACACACACACACACACACACACACACACCAATGCACATAAAGATGTGTTAACATTTAAGATGCTTTTCACAACCGAGTGTGTTGTGACATTAATGTTAGGAGTTTTAAAAAGGGAGTTCATATGCTTATGTACTGAACAAAACAGGAAATAATGAGCTTTGACATCTTCAAAAGAAATCAACTGCAAAGTGAAGCTGGAAATAATCATTCGTCGTTACAAGTTGTGCGGCTACAAGCTGTGAATCAAAGGTTGAATTGTTGAGAAAACTTTGCCATGAATAAAGTGTGAGTCTTGTGAGTGTATATTTGTAAATGAGACTGAGCGATATTTTTCATATCAAGCATAGAAGTGACTTTCTGTTGTTCCTCTTGTACTCTGTTGTTATAATGGTTGCCATGTGCCATGGAAGGAATTGTATTGTGTCACAGCAAATCTTTTTTGGTACTTTTTCAAGGTTTAACAGCTTGTTTTGTGTAGGATTCTAATGTTGTTGTATGTAGGATTAGGATAGGAAGGTTTCGCTCCCCAGTAAACTAAATCAGTGACTCTAGTGTTATAAGTGATTAGAAATACTGTAATACACTGTGTCCTTCTATTCTTTTTTTGTCAATAATCTTTAGTTCAATATCCTAATAATAAACCGTTTTCAAATACAAATTCTATTTTGTCATTTATTTTTGGCAATAGTCCCAGTGTAAGATGCACCTTGGCGCCACAAGGAGACCAGATACAGTAGCAAATATTGCTTTTTAATAATAATAAAGATCATTTTACGTGTTTTAATTGAAAAAAATGTGTTGGTTCTCCAATTACATATGGCTACCTGCATAAAACATTTTTTAAAATAATTTTAATTCAAATCATAAACTGTAATTCGGGCAATTTCATACAGATGATATGCTTGTTCGAAATTGCAAGCAGGAATTGGAATTTTCCTTTTTGGTTTGGCAGTGTATTTTACTGTCAGGGCATCCACCATGTCTGGGTTGGCTAAAGAGGTTTAAACAGAGAGCAGTTTGGTGCCATCAGAGCTGTATGTGTACATATATATGGGAACACAGCTGCAGCTCTTTGGCCTTTGGCCCTTTGAGAGATTACTGTGATTGGATTGGCACAGTCTGGAAGTTGGCATAGATAACTTGGCTGGCACAGGAAACTGCCAGGGGATGATGGGAAATAAAGACATCATTGAATGCAAATTGTGAAGGAGAGGAAACACAAAAAAAAGAGGGAGAGCACACTGAGAAGGTGGTGTGTTTCCATTTCTCATCCTGATGTTTGCACTCCCTCTCCCACAAATACAGTATATTCTGTTAAAATTAAAGAATGGTATTTAAGGTGTTTTTAAATGTAATGTTTTACTTGTTTTATTATTAATTGTTGTTGCTTAATCGTTTTCTTCCTATTTGTGGGAATGGTGTGTTTGTTTTAGACAATAAAATGTGCTGCTTTGATTCATTCCCTGAAAGCACTTCAGCCCAAGAGGGCAATGGGCCATTATACTTTGCTTAAACCTAAACATAAAGTATTGAAATAAACAAAGGAATCAGGCAGGATGAGAGGTGAAGAGGGGGAATTGAAGTTCATAAGAGATAAGCCCAGAGACAAGGTATTTGCAGGATATTGTTTCAACAAGCTGGTGAGGTTGCTCTGCTGAATAATATCCTTCCTCTGTGCCAGCACTAATGTAATCAGAGCTCTGATTACTTTAACCCTATCCAAGGGTCATAATTGAGATGTGTGTTGTATAAATCATATTTATGTTCCTGTTGTTACCAGTGTTTGCCGTCTCAGTGACACACATTACATCAGATTAATCGCTGTCAACGTGTTGCAGCTTCACATGGTTTTATGGCTTTTGATATAAAATCATTACTAGAGGCTTTCTATGTCTCGAGAGCCATGTGTCCATCCCGCAGGAAACACACCTGCCTTTTATTGACAGATAACAACACAACTGGATTGATTTGTAACAGCTATACAGGTTATACAATATATGACCTGCACTAGCCATAATGTATTTGAATATCTGTGTATCTTTACTTAGAATTGTTCTGGTTTTGGAATGGACTGCAGACATTGAAGCATAAGGTATTTTCTCTCTGCATTGAGTTCTCTATTCAGAGTAAGCTGTACTGACCAATATTGGATCTCTTATCCCTCTGGAGTTCAAATATTGTAGATACTTTAAGAATGTGATGTGAGAAGCCCATTGTTTCCTCATGCTTCTGGGTGTGTAATCATATTATTGAATATCAAAGACTGATGAATAACTCTGTATGTGCTCCCTGTCTAAATTTGGATTGGGTGTCTAAGACTCATTTAACCCTGAAAACTGATCAACTTCAAACTGGTTGGCAGCCTCCTTATCCATAGTCTTTAATGCCAGCGGAGCAGCTCTCCTCAAGCAATCAGGGATTAAGTGTCTTGCTGACGGATACTTTAACATCAGTTAAGCACTGACTCATCTAACTCACCTTAACACACCCACTTAATCTCACTCCTCCCCCAGTGCTCTAAACCAATAATTATTTCTGGTACACCTGCAATATTTTTTTCTAGGTTGGGTCAACTGAAACAAATACATGATCACCTTTTACATTAGTAGAAAAGTTGCCTTTATACAGATCCAGCACAGATCAACAGTATCAATTTGGGTCATGTTAATGTCCACCTGGTAAATGTAAGTCAATATTCAATCTACTTTTTGCTCTACTTTTGGGCTCCACCAACTTCCAAGGAAAACATCTGGCCCTTAAGATTTCTGAACTTTGTTCCCCAGCTAGTCTCTAACTCCGTCTATCTGCTGTTTGGTGCCTGGCAGTTAGTGAACAGTGGGTCTTTAAAGGGACTGAAAATAGCTGCAGGCAATGACAACCTGTAACTGTTTATAATGAGAGCTGAGAGAGAATAAAACCAATACACTTTTAAGCCAGAAAACAATGAGCTAAAATATGTTTTAACAATCAATAGAGTCCAGTGGAACTGCAGTCATGTGATAATGTCATCACTACAATGACTTTACTGTGGGGTAGCTATATAGCTTACACTATGATTGGAGCTAAGGTTATTATAAAACTATCAATCATTGCCAATTTAACTGTACAACACAATTAGCAGCCATAGCCATCAGTACTGAGGCACAGTTGTTTTTTTGAAAGAGATGCTAACATCAGCATAGAAACAAGCATTTAACATGCTAATCGTTAGCACTATAATGATTACAATGATCAGCAACATTTGCTAACTAGAAGAAAACATAAAGTAAGTCTACAGCATAGGTGAATGGAAATGTAATTAGTTTAGATTTTATGATTAAGTTAGACTAAGAATGATCACCTAAACTAAACTATTAGGTGGTTATTAGATGGTTTTGACTTAAGTATCAAAACAGTATCACAATATGGTTGTTTCTCACTCTTGAGGTGTTTTTCTACTGGGAGAGCAACGAAATCACGGCAAAGCTAGAAGCGTACTAATCGCGATAAGTGGAGCTCCACTGATTACTCCGATACTACTGTAACAGATGCGAAACTTAGTTTAGCTGCATGATTCTGGGTTTGAATTTGTTCTTTAGCGTGGTTTAGATATTTCATTTTGGACCAAAGTAGTGGACAGATTTGCAGAACGACATCTTTGTAACCAAGAAGTCACAATCTTCTCTGATTAACTGTATGCTGTTTTCAGGTTGGAGCAAGTTCAGTGACCTGGATGCCAGCCAGTCATTCAATCATTTACAATCAGTGTTCATTGGCTAAGGCTCAGAGATCTTATCCTAAATGACAGATAGTTTGGATGGAGTTTGACAGGTAAGATATCAAAGTTTCATCATGATTTCTTATGATTTATATTTGTAAGAGTATATTCAGTATCTAACCGTGTGCATGCTCATACAAACTGCATGCTGTGCCTTCAACAGCCCTCCACTGAGGTTTATCAATCCATGGTTCAGACCTGCTACTGTAGACGCTACCAAGAATGACTGACATGAGTCAAGAGACAATGGTTTAAATCTGCTGAGAAGGAAATATCTGTCATTCTGGCTTACAGTCTTCAAAGGACACTGAGTAAAACCGAAACATGTACACATTACAGGTCGTAGCAGGCTAAGCTGCCTTGTCTTCCATTATTTTTTCCCTGACATCTTCATGCTCTGATGCATCTGAAGCATGCACTAGGATGTATCTGACAGATACTAAGAGGCTAACTGTGTGTGCAGAAAGCAAGGTGCAAAGGAGGCGTACAGTAAAGATGTTAAAAGAGGGTAAGTACTAGATATTAAAACTATTTTGTTCTACAGTGTGTGGGTTCAGTTAAGGGCAGATGCAATAGATGAGTAATATTCGAAAAACACTGAAACTGTTCTTATCCAGTGGTTATTTCAGGTGTCTGTTTCTGCCGTGGGAATGTTTTTGTTATGTCTGACTACAACAGGATTATTGTTTTTAATTTGAACAAACAAAACCTAACTTACATTACCTTATTGACAAATTTAGATATGCTTCAGCTTGGTGGCCTGTGCCAACACTGAAATCCTGTACAAACGTGATGCCAAAAGGAAAGTTGAGGCTACTTGTACTATTCCAAAGACAGAGTATGCATTGTTTTATGGATAAGTGACCTCAATATTTGTCTGATATCACTTTAAACCAGTGCCTAGTGAAATCTAACACTTCAATATCTGTTGACACAGAGCTCAATTATCTTTTGTTATCTTAATGCTTTTGATTATAGAACGTGTTTCTCTCTCAAGGCTTAAGTTGATGGTATGTGCCATGTCATGTGTGGGACTTTCTCTTTGTTGAACCAAACTGGTCCCTGAATGTGTCTCCTTCGATTGACACGGAGGTTCGGCTCAACCTGTTTGTCTAATTAGAAAATGTTCCAGCCGACAACAAATGATTTGATCTGAAGGTTGTCCTCAGACAGCCAACAAAGTCTTTAAGCTGTAACCCATTTGTTACCTCCAAGATAATCAATTGTATAGTATAAACTGTGACTTTTAAATATAAATTTGTGACGGACAATCAATGTGCAAGGTTAAAGGTTGAAATATGTGTTTCTTAAAATATTCAGATTGATGACAAGTTTTACAGCTTGCAGTAAGTTTTTGTTATGGCTTTATTTTCAAATAAACATTAGCAATATAACAGGAAATAAAGGAAGAAAAGATGGGAAATGACATGTGCAGGAGTCAAACTGGGGCTCCTAACACAATACCTTTTATGTTGTTGTGAGCATCTTAATCAACACCATGTGTGTTTAGTACACTGCTGTTTCATCCTTCACTCTTCTGGCCAAGACACAGGGATTTATTCCAAATCAGTCAAAAGAGCATTAGTGAGGTCCAACACTGATGTTGGCCGATGAGGCTTGGCCTGCCTTCAAGTTCACCCAAGGTGTTGGACGCTGTTGATGTTAGCGCTCTGTTAAGGCTATTTGAGTTCCACTTAGAACTGTGGAAAAAATAGAAGCCCATTGGAAGCATGCTGTTGTCTCACATATTATAAAATAGTGTAGTCTTAGTTCATTCCGAGAGGTTTGTCTTAAACCATAAAAAAGCTGGCTTGAGACATACATATTTTTTGAGCATATAATGTAAGTTCATTTGGGAGGAACAGTGGTGTTTTAGTGTATTAGGCATTACCATCAAAGTATGTTCAGAGTTTCTTATGAGAACATTGTGACAAAGAATAGAGACTGAGTTCAAGTACAGTAAGTTCTGCTAATGCACAACATGCTTTATTAATAATTAACATGCCTTAACCCTGAGTCTGACCTGCGTAGCATATACAGCACTCACACTTAGTTTCACACTGCTTTGCTTCATCCAATTTAAAACTAATTAAAGCATATTTATACCCTTTGAGGATTTAATTCCACCTACAATTTGATTTAATTTTAGCTGCTTTTGTGAGTCGTATTTTGAGGTTGCCAGTGACCTTTCCCTGTCCGCCTTTGGACCCATGCTGCTGTTGGGGAGGATGTAGGATGTAAGATTGGAGAGCGCCTGACAGCTCATCGGTCACATCCACCAACCCTGCCAAATGGAGCCAGAGGAAGGCTCTGAATCCCTACCAGCCACTGATTTCCCTGCAGGGATACATAGCGTGTCTTGAGCCTTGTGTGTGTTTGTGTGAGTCAGGTTTGATTTCAGACGGTTTCATTTTCCTCCCTTTTTTTTTTCTTTTCCCATTTTTATATATTTACTTGCAGAAGAAAATGTGTCCTTCAACATCAAATCCTGACCTCGATATCATTGTTTACATTTTTGCGGTTAAAGATTCGATTGATGTTCCAGCACTGCAGGACGACTGAACATTGTGTGGGAGAACAATAATTAATTCAGGATCCCTCTAGCTTTCAAACTCCCTGCCTGACCATCCGAGACTCACAGAATCAGTAACATCTTTTACAATACTCACAACTACTCAGAACTGGTATAAATGTTACATCTACAATTAAGTTCTAATATGTATTTTTTTGTTTGTTTATTACACATTACGTTTGACCGTTTTTTTGCATGTACTGTGTGGTAGCCTACCTTGTACCTGAACTTAAGACATGAATTTAAGGTCAACACAACATTTTTAAACTATATTTATCTAATGCATGCAAATATTATAGTAAGTCATAGTGTTACTATTTCTTTATCAAATTAATACTTTAATTTGTATATTCTGACTAGAGACTACTAAAGATATTTAGGATTCAAAACACAGACCACAATTTGATATAATACAATAGAAAACGTTTTCCTTATTTGTGAATTATACTGTTGTTAAGCCTTCATTTTGAAGATCGTGTGCTGGAATAATGAAACCATTGTGTACTTGGTCATTTTCAATTAATGGGAATAAATATTAATCATTTTTGATGGGGAATCCCTGGAATAGATAAATGTTCTACGCTCTTCCTCTAATAGTATAACCTGCAGGTGGCACTGTTTAGCCCTTGGTGCTTGCAGCAGAATACACTCGTACAGTCACACACACACACAAAGAAAGAAAGAGAGAGGGAGCATCAACACTCAAGCGCACACTCCCTCAAACACTCAATTCATTATCCCAAATCCTGGAAAGAGGGATTCACCGATGTGTCCTTCTCCTGTCTGAAACCATATTTCAAAACACGGATTTTGCTCTTTTGTTGCGTCCGATTTCCATAATCATGAACCGGTAGTCAGTGCGTGGATTCGCACAGGCTTTGACTGAGCGACACCTGCTCTCTCACACACTCTCTCTGTCTTTTGTCTCTGACATCTCTGCAGCTCACAGCCAGCAGTGCTGAGAAGGAGGAGGAGGAGGTGGTGGAGGAGGAGGAGGAGTGGGAGTAGCGGGGTGTACCTGACACCTACAGCCGCGCGTACAGCTCTCTTCCCCGCAGAATCACCCAGGACCTGCCCGCCACGGTGCCTTCTTCTCTGGCCAGGTTGTGCGTGCGTAACCGGTGCTCAGTGCAGTTTGTACGAGAAACACTGCTTCTGCTGACATATTGAAAACTATTTTCTTAGCAACCTTTTTCTTCTCTCGGACCAGCCATCTTCAGTATTTCAAGACAAAAAAAAAGGACTAACAGTTGCGAAGATGTGTCTCCCGGTGCTCCTCTGTGTGTTGCTGTGTTTGTCTGCAGCACCGGGCCCGGTGTCCGGGGCTGGGGCGGACAAAAGCTGCACCGACCTGCGGCAGTTCTACACCGGGAAAGGATTCACTCTGGTGGAGGTGCCCCAGACAGAGATCTCTGGTAAGTTTTAGAGACATTTACAGAAAAAAAACATTTCATGCACCTCACAGCACTTTACTGAGTCAGTGTTTACCATTTTTGCAACACCAGATAGATGACTTTCTCAACTAGGCTATATGTTAATGTTATCAATAATAATAACCTTATTTTGTGGGATTTATTCTATATGGAGACAATTAATTAGTTTTTAAGTACTAAGATTTATTTCCACAAGGATGAATTAAATGATGTGCACTGTGAATACATCTGCACAAACGCATCTGAAGCCAAGTTTTAAGTTGGCATTAACTAAAAGGCAGGTGTGCTTAAATTCCTAAATCTCAGTTTATGTATTGTGTAATATACTCTCCTTGATCCTATTCCCTCACTGAGCAATGCACCCATCCTCACTGAGGTGTTTCCCACAGTTTCCTGCACATCACTATTAAAGTCCTTTCTGGGGCATTTTCATTGTCTGCAGCTGAAGGCACGATTGCAGGTGGGTGTAGGCTATGTGTCTTCTGGAGCTATCATGGTCTATTCAGGGCGTTTATAGTTGTTTGCTGATGTCTGCGCTGCACGTGTGAACAACTTTTAATAGAAACAACAGAGGAAAATATAGATTTGCTTTCGCCTTGTAACTGGTGGTACTCCATGTTGAACAGCAGTAGTGCACTAATGTGTGCTGGGACATTTTTCATTGTCTGCTCTGGACTGCAGGTGTAGGGTGTGTGTGTGTGTGTGTGTGTGTGTGTGTGTGTGTGTGTGTGTGTGTGTGTGTGTGTGTGTGTGTGTGTGTGTGTGTGTGTGTGTGTGTGTGTGTGTGACTCAATAGATGCTGAAATGGCCTGTTTAGCCATTCGCATAAACTAATAATTTAAACCACCCTGGGGCAATATCCAGAAACAAGTACAGCTCAGCAGACTCATAGCATAATGTGCTCTAGAAAGTTGAAGAGAGTATTATTTTGAATGATCTCTCTTTTGTTTTATCCTCTCTTATCACTATGTTAGCAATCCAATTGTCGATGCAATCATGCATTTAATCAATCACTCAATCAATTATCTAGTCAGTCAATGGATCAATCAGCTCGACACTCTGTCAGTCAACCAGCCACTCAGTCAGACATTAAAGTCTCTGTATTTTATCTCTCTGTTCTCCACTCTTCACACATACTGATTAAACTGGCCTGGCCTTGAGGAAAAATGCAGATGGGAATTGCAGTAATTGAGCTGTTTTGCCCTCTAAGGCAGCTGAGTCTCTGCCTGTGCTGTATTTCACCTAAAAATGTACAGAAGAAGATAAGATGAAGGCTAGGTGAGATGGAGGTGGTATGTGTGTGTGTGTGTGTGTGTGTGTGTGTGTGTGTGTGTGTGTGTGTGTGTGTGTGTGTGTGTGTGTGTGTGTGTGTGTGTGTGTGTGTGTGTGTGTGTGTGTGTGTGTGTGTGTGTGTGTTTGGTGTGTGTGTGTTTGGTGTGTTGGATCTGAAGGTCATTTAATGTGTGTCAGTGTTATAGTGTTAAATGGTCTTATATGGGCGTGTGAGTTATTAATATTGGATGTTGGTGGGCGTGTGAGAGAAATAAAGATCAACAAACAAGACAAGAGAGAGCCACAGAAATGTGGAAACAGAAACAAACAGGCAAAAAAGAAAAAGAGACAGACAGAGGGGTGGGTTGGCTGAGACAGAGCGAGCAAGTCACTCAAGGTTTCTGTCAGACCCGACATGACTCTCTCCCTCCCTTTCCATTAAAACCTCATATTTTATTGACAGATGAAAAACACAAGGCTTCAGTCACTTGGACCTTGATCTGCTCTAGTTATTTGAGCAAGAGTTTTTCCTTCCCAGAACCTATTAAAAGTGACAAGCAGAAAGAAACACAGAGAGCGCGACTGGTGGCAGAATTCCCCAGAACAGGGGATCTTCAATCTTTCTCATCTCAGAGAACCAAGGTCGGTAAATTTAGCTTTCCGCTCAGGGAGAAAGAGACTCCCTCCCCTGCAATCCTGTGTCAGTGTCACTCTAGAGGGTGTAAGTGTCAACCGGGGAAAGGATTCCTCAGACAACAAAATGTTAGTGCAACTGCCTAAAGTGGTTTTAGTAACTGAATTGATGCTGAGATTCATCTTCATTCATTTATGTAATGCCTTTTATGCACCAACATTGGGAACAATTTTACTTGGTTGAAAATTAAATTATACTTTAAAGTTGTAGTTGCTAAATTAATTTCCAACATTATTACCGCAAGCATTTTATAGACCAAATTAAAGGGCAAAATTGATAACTTTCCATTTGTATATAGTTTTTAACAGCTGTTGGTCTTTTATTTTATATTCACTTTCTCCTTAAGGGTGAAACTGACCTAATTATAATGACATCCTAGTTTGATGCCGCTTTTACCTACCATTTATTTTACAGCCAGTTCCATGTATAATAAAAAAATGTAAACGTCTCGTTCGACTGTTTAAAAGAATGACTTTTTTTTAACATTTACCAGAGGTTTTTCTTTCTACTGCATTCAAATGCAGAAGTAAAAGGTAATATGGATAAATAAGAAACCATTTTTTTTTCTATTTCTATGCCAGTCAAACAGCTCTTCAAATAAGTGAAACAATATCAATACAAAACAAACATTAAAAACTAGTAAACAAAAAACTAGTCACAAGTCGCTGACATGAGTATTAGCAGGTGCAAACAGGATGTTAAATCTGTATTTGTAAGTTGATATAAATAGCAAACTAAAAAGTACACTGTGTGTAATTCTATGGGTAAATGTTCTTAATCTCTGGAGAGTCAAACAAAAAACCTATTCTTGTCACTGCTATTGTCCTATAGGTTGAACATCATGTGAATGGAAGTCCTCTTTCCTGCTGTCTGCCTGTCTGCCGTTGTGCCTGTGAGCGTTTTTAACTCACACACATTGTTCCTGGTCAATAGTTAAAGACTAGCTGTTCCTTTAGTGTGTGTGTGTGTGTGTGTGTGTGTGTGTGTGTGTGTGTGTGTGTGTGTGTGTGTGTGTGTGTGTGTGTGTGTGTGTTTGAAAGACAGTGAAAGCCAACACCTTCTCCAGGGAAGACACTTAGATTCATTCACACATGCATTGTCCGAGCAGGGCAGCACACACCCATACGATCGTATGACACCCAGTAACAGAGGGGACCATATATCCTGCACGCTTCATATTCTGCAATAGGAGATATTGAGTTTTGACGCCTGTGTGTGTTATGTAGCCTACATATTGAGTTTTTGTCACGTTGTTGCTCATTTGAAAAAGAAAGGATGTGTGTTTGAATGTCAGAGTTTAACCTGATACACAGTGTTTTAGGTCAGGTTACTTGTAGATTATGATACATTACTGGTTTGCTCACCATTCAATAACTACTTAACTAGGCTGAGTCAGCAAGGGGGCTCCTTTCAGTTAGAGTCAGTTACCCTTTTTTAGATACACCCTTCCTGGTGATGGGAAATAGTTCAAATGCAATAGAAAATAATAATGGGTTTTCATAAAATACTGTTACGCTAACATCAAAAGACTGGCTGTTTAAGTGATATCTGGGAAGAATACTCATGCACATACACCCAAAAATTATGTCTGGACTCGATACAAAAACAATCCCACCTTCAGAGAACCCGCTCTCTTCCTGTATGTTCTTTCTTTTGTTTTCCTTTTTTACAACGTCTGCTACAATTTTTTTTTTTTTCCTGATGCAGCATCTGGAGATGTTGGCTCATATCTGTCCAAGGTGTCTGTCTGTGTGTGAGTGTTTACATATGTGTGTAAAAGACGAAAGTGATACTGTCCGTCATCTGTCACAAATCACATGCTCACTCAGGCGCTCATAGCACAAGCCACCAAGTGGAACGCCAAATACTCACCACACACACAAATAGAAATACACACACACGCACTCACAGACACACACACACACACGCATGCACACACGCACACACACACACACACACACACACACACACACACACACACACACACACACACACACACACACACACACACACACACACACACACACACACACACACACACACACACACACACACACACACACAAGCAAGCAAAATCTCTTAATACAATTCTTTAGGTTTTTCATTAGTCCCTCTTTTCCCTTGTTGTCAAATTCAAACTTCCATCCCTGCATTGTTTTCCAAGACAGGCTCATGCACGGTTGTCTTGTGCGAGATTGGAGGGGCAGGGGGGGGTTTTGCAAGATGTGTTAAAAGCTGTGAATCTTTCATGATGTCTGATGCAGCGACATGAGAGAAAGACAGTCAGCGATAGAGGTGAGGAGGAGTAGGGAAGTGAGTAGGGGAGATCAAAAGGAAGAAGGGAGAAGACTCTGTCATGTCTCCTTCATTCGACATGTAGGAGACATGACAACTCCCATTGACATGGGATGGATGTCGCTCCAACTGCTATAATTCTGGCCCCTGTTCACCAATAGTGGGCCAGCTTTTTATGAAATGCCTGGTTGTCCAGCAAACAGCAGTTTAACAATTATAGCTTTACTCTGCATGGCTAATCTGTCAAGCTTTCTTAAGATGCTAAAGAGGGTTGAATTAACTAGAGCAATACATGTAAGGTGTTTTGAGGATATTTTTCCTTTTGTTAAACCAAAATCACAAGAGCGGAAGTGTAAGAAATGTATTAAGTCTGGTTATCTGCTCTAACGTTAGCTAATGATCGCACGTATGGCTAACTAGCTTTGGCTACTACCTACAGCGTTGATTCAAAAGCCAAAGAGCATATTCAGCTTTAATATATATATATATATAGCACTCCAGGTTACATTAAAAAACACCCTGTACGTTACCAGCACATTTTCTGTGTAAATATATCCTTTCTGTGTGGAAGCTGGTCCTGGATGCTACCACAGTTTAAGCTAACATTAGCGGCTCAGTCCTGCTTTATATATAAATATATATATTCTTTCTGAATATCCAGTTAAATCTAAACGTCTTATTTGCTTTGCGAGAACTTTGAATTCAGTAACTACACATTTCCATAAGATAACCAACCAGTAAACATGCAAAAATAATTTACATTCCTATAATCTTTTTAGTGGTGAAGCGTAATATTCTGTATGTAATGCTCCCACATTAAATACACATTTACATTCTATATAGGAACCCATAGCTATTATCCAGAATGATTGTGGATAAAGCCCAATAGATTAAATTCCTCCATTGCCAACATATAATGGAGTAAAAGTGATAAATGCAAGGGTCGTAAGGCCCTCCTGCATCCTGATCACATATACTGTATGAGGAGTAGGTGTGATGGAGGGGGGGAGAACTGAGGAGCAGAAGCACAAATCGTTGGCTGCCTCAACATCAATCTTTGCGCCTAAAATCAATGTGGTACAAACCAGCATCGTTTCTCGATAACCTCTGTCTCTCTTTTACTCCTCTTCTCTCTCCCAAAGCTCTGGTTCACACCTCCCCTCTTTGTTCTCTCCCCGCCCTTTAATGTTGCTTCCTCCTTCTTATCAGTCGCTATTTTTACTTTCTCCTCCTCCTTCTCCCAGCCCTCCTCCTCTCATCTTTCTCCCCCTCTTTGGGAGCCGAGCATCCATCTGTTTTCCAAGTGAAAAGATGCACTGTTTGTCTGATGTGGTGGACTCGGTGGTTGCTTGGTTGCTTTATGAGTCAACGCTCATACATATGCTTCACGGCTATATACTCTGTGTGTGTGTGTGTGTGTGTGTGTGTGTGTGTGTGTGTGTGTGTGTGTGTGTGTGTGTGTGTGTGTGTGTGTGTGTGTGCGTGCATGCTGAAAGGATGAAGATTTATTGGTATAACAGGCATTTACATAGTGACATTAACTGGTGCAGAACCGATTGTTTGTGGTGTCTGAGCTGCTTTTTCAGTTACATTAAGAGACTACTGAACAATGTAATCAAATGACATGTTCAGTCAATAAAAACTCAAACGATTCCTTGATAATAGGGCTAGAAAATATATATATATATATATATATATATTTATTTTAGTGTCATCACCAGTAAAACAATGTCATGAGAAAAACTGCAGTTTAAATGTTTGATTTCTTTGACTTATTTTCTATTGTTGCCTCAGTTTAGTTCAATTTTCAATTAATTTAGTAAATATGTCGTATTTAAACATCTATTTTTTTAATGAATTAACAGCGTTATTGCGATATTAAACAATGTTTTGCAAATGGCAAATATGAATTGACAAAATTAGGAAAAATAATCTGTGGAATAATTTATAATTAAGTCAATATCTACTTATAGCCCTACATTCAACTATTCCTGATTAATCTATGTTCAGAAACTCATCTCATTTTTCTAGTGCATTTTAATTGACACGTTTATCTTTTTAATTTGATTAAGAAGAATGCTAAGCTCTTTTTCATTAAGAATCGTACAAACATATATGAAGCTCAGAAATATTTTACCCTCAGCCTTCACTTTTACTCTAAGAGTTATAACTTCCTATGACAGTGGATACGACAAGCGTGGATCTGCTGAGTGCGCTCACTCTGCGTTTCAGCTCACAGCTCTTGGCTCTGCATTTAACGGTCATGCATTGTGGTTTGTATTTCCAGCAAAGGACACGAGTGCATGCTCCTCACTGGGTTATCCATAATGTTAGAGAATGTACAGTGAGGCTCTTCAGGGCCTCTCATTTCTATCCATTGTGTATTACAACGATTGGTTATATTGTTGCTGTTGTTGTTAATTTGAGTCATTAGTGCAGCATACATTTCATCAGATATAAACAAGATCAGTCCAGTTTTCCATGATGTGGATTAATCATTTTGTAATTAACTGATTGTTATCAACTATATTATAATTATAATACAAATCAGTTGCCATTGGCCACAATCCGGCAAAAAAAACACCCCATTTTTTCATGGAGGAGGATTTATTGCAGTTTGCAGAGAGGTTCTTCTGTTATTCAGCCTGGCCTGATTGGTATAAATGAACTGTAATAGAAACACTTGCCAGTGGAATGCAATACAGTTTAATAGCAGCACACACTACAGCCTACAAAAAGACCATAACATTGAACCGACACAACGAAAACTTAACATTTTAACAGATTTATTTCAGTAATATTATTTTAGCTTGGTGTTCCTAAACTGAGACCTAATTGTTGGTTATAAGTCATATAATTGGGTAAAGTTATATTCAAAAATATGCTCAACCGAGCAATTTCAACTTTTGTGACCAGTGAGTTTGTTTGAACTTAAAAATGTTAATTGTTGTACTGATTTCTTTTTATAATAACATAAAGCTGCTGCTGCTACAACACAGTCAGCTGATTGAGTTAACCAATCAGGACAGACCTTGATGATACATATAAAGGAATAAAGAACATGTACATATAATTTGTCAAGTATAAACCTGAAAACCACGGACCAGACGCAATATATTTATCTCAGAATGTGTACTGTAATGGTTTGCAGCCAGAAATATTTCCCCCTCATATTCGATTCAGTGTGTTGAACAAAATCATTTTGTTCAATGTGCTGTACAGTCGCCAGGGGAGACATTACATTATTATAGATAATTACATACTGTGGTTTGTAAGTATTTCCCTAAACCCCAGTAGGGTTTTTATCTGTTTGAAAGCGTTTTAAATCTCTCTCTCTGTAAGAAGATTGTGTAGAAGAGAACCTGTCCTGACAGAGGTCACCGCCACACATGTGCATGCACTCACACCCTGAGCCCTGACCTGTGTGTGGAGAGTATTATCGGAGGCAGATCTCACTCCTATGTAGCAGGTGAATCTGTCACGGCTCTACAAGGTAAACATAGCAACAGAGAGGAGTACTCATCTATGTCACATTACATGTTAGTAGTGTGAAAAGGTGATTGATCCTAATTTAGACAAGTTTACATTAAAGGTCAGAGCAATAAGGGATCATGCTGTAGCTATCATAGTGTTTCCAAGTGTTGGCTCTTCTGTAGCAAGCCCCCCCTTTGGATATTATTGGAAGTATGGTTAGTTAATACAGAATGTGAGACTCAATGCTGCATCCTTAGAAACACTCCATTGGTGTGTTTTTAAATGTCCGTTTGTGCATGTCCGGCCTTTAATTAGACATGTTTCTGTACAGTATGTTGCCTTTATCCAAGCCTTACTTTGCTCCGTACAGCAAGTCTCCCTCGTACCTAAAAAGAATAATCCTTTTAACCTCCTGAGTATCAGCTCAGAGACTATTTCATGTTATTTTTTATTGTTATTTTCATGGCATCTCTGCTTTATTAGATAGTTTGCCACAGGGACTGATGGAGAAGTTTATTTGATAGAGGTGGCGTACTGCATAAAAACTGCTCCTTGGCTCATAACATTTTGAAGAAACATTGTGCCGCTTCCATGGGACACCAGGGTGTCTGTAAGAGATTGACGAAAATGTACCACGGTTTGTGCCTTAGCTCCAGCCAAGTTACTCACGGAGGCTTGCCCAAAGGCACCATGGGAGACATAGTAATGAATTTCTCTGAATAGACTTCCGAGCAGTAGAAGAAGGAAGGAAATTTAATCATATGCTTTACATTTTCTCACTTTTCCTTTGAATCTTTCTAGACTTTTAAAACTTGTATAGTGTTTCTATATATCAGTAAATCAAACTGATTTTCTTTTGATAAAGTCCATTTTTTTGTTGATAAATACCTATGATATCTTAAGCACATTGGCGATGTTCTTGTACTACAGAGGTTATTTGGTCTCCATTGGTTTCCAGAGCTACAGAATAAGGAAGCTTGCGGTTTGTTTGTGGTATTGCTTGCTCTGCAAATCTTAGGATACAGCACAGTATCCCTAGGAATTATATCCATAATTTGACAATTCAGCACATGATTTACATCCAGAGCCCATGTTACAAATCCAGGATGTTGCGTGCTATGTAAAGTGAGGCCGAGAGCAGGAGTGGAGGTTTGGCTGGTAGAGTAGCATTTAGCACATCATGCTGGCATGAAAAAGAAACTAGAGTCTGAGTTCCCGCAACAGAGCTTAAACTGATTTTATTGCCCACAACCACAGTCTCTGCCTAGTCTTAACGTCTTAACATGCACAGATATTAAAAATGTTTTAGAGTCTATGTTGCAGTTGTTGTTATCTGTCTTGATTACATGTAGCTGCATGCAAACCGGATTCAGACCCTGAATTATCAAATGATCAGAGTTAGAATGATGCAATTTATTTGCGGTAAAAACTGAAAAATAGCGAGGGGTGCTCACCCCTTTTAATAACATCTTTACCTACAAAAATTCCCCTTAGACTCACTTCTGGTTTTTCCATAGAACGCCCACTTTAACAACTGCATGAAAGCTAGTTATGAAGTTTTTCAACAACAGAAGCGGTGTCGGTTTCAAACCCGTTTGTGCGTATGGCGTAAGATTTTCAAACATGTTATTATTTTTTTATTTAGTCAAACTTTAGATAACCCTAATGTCCAGCTCCATTGGTCCGACAATCCAAAATGATGTGCCTGTTCACCCAGCAGCTCTAATCAGGCAGCAAGTGCCACATTCATTCAGTTGGTCCACTGTTCTGACATTTATGACTTGACCTGGAAACGGCTGACCTCAGGCTGTGACCCAATGTCCCCCACCCCCCACAGAGATTTGATGCTCCTCGCTGAGAAAGGGTAGGGACGGTGACTCCGCCTCTGATGCACTCTTGTTACCCCCATTCACATCCAAATACTCCCACTTGTCACACTCCATCTTCCCATCACCACCAGCGCTGCGCATTTGGATTAGAGACTGATGTCTAATCTCCTGCTAATCCCGGCCTGTTAATCTACATGTTCACAGTTTTTAGCTCACAGCATGACAGCTAATGCACCGACCTTGCTGTAGAGGGAATAACACAATCTCTCCCGGCGTTATACCATGTTTGTTTGTTTCTGTTTGACTTTCGGCATGTTTACATTTGCAGAAACTATGATTATTTTGTACTCTAACTCTAATTCCTACTCCTCTCCTTTGGATTGGTCACAGGTTGACACAATCTCTTGTTTATGGTCAACTTTAAATAAGGGTTAATCCATGCAGTCAAAGATAGCTGACTTGATCTCTGCCCTCAAAAGAATTATCCTCATACTCACACAAACGTGCACCGTCAGACTCCGCAGCGTGGCACCCACCAGTTGCCACTTGTGCTTTTTTACAGTCTGAGTAAAGGGGAGTAAAAGTAGTACTTAGTTTAAGAGCCTTTAACTACTCCCAGAAATGACATAGAATTATAGTATTATATGGTGGAGTTGGTGCCAGTGAGCGCACACACATGCAAACACACACTTGCTGGGCTGCAGACAGCGTCGGACTGTGAGGCGGTGGGGTATTTTTAGTTTAGTAATAGTATAATATAAGGAAAGGTCCACCCCAGAACAGTTAGCCTACACCTCCCGCTGCTCCTCTCTCAGACAATTTACTCTATCTTTTATTTTAAACCAATATACTCTCATTTTTATACCCTTTCATTTCCTTTTTATTTCATGTTTACAAGCCGGGTTTCCAGACCTTCAAAGCATCAGCAATTACATTGTTCATGGTCTTGCTTGTTTGTTTGTTCTCATTAAAAATGCCTGTATTGGAAACAATAAACACAACATTTATATGTCATGCCACAGTAAATGTGTTATATAAAGAATGAGCAGAACAGTGCTATGTAATCTAAAAAGGACCAGTCCCCATCACTTTGGTTCGGACTGAAATATCTCAAAACACATTTAATTGAGAGCCTGTTAGCATGTGGATTTTAGCATTTAGCTCAAACAATACAGTGTCCAAGTACAGCCTTACAAAGCTGAACGCATGCCTGTAGACTGGCAGTCTTGTTGAATAAAGGGTTCTACTAACTTTTATTTTAATCATGGTTAAGTCAATGAGCTTTCTCTCAATTATTTCATTAATTGTAAAATTAATCAAATGTAAAAAAGGAAAGAAAGCACTATTCAGAATGCATTCAGGTTCATTAGTTTTAAAATACCAATATAAAAATAAACTGTATACATGGGATGTTTGTTGAGAGACTTTAGATTAATAAAATATTACCTTGACTTTGAATGCTATTTGCATTTACAAGAGACCTTTCCATCCTCCTTTGCAGTAAACATGCAATATTGATATAAGACAAGCAGCTACATTGATTTGCATGTTGACCAGCTTTGCTTGCTGTGGAAAAAAAGCTGATGAACTGTCACAAAACTGCAGTGCAAGTCATTTTTGTGATGATAGAAAATCATGTTCAATCAAGTGTCGATCAATTATGCTGTCAGTTTATGAGGAACCGTGAATATGTCAGCAAAAAGAGAGAAGTGTGACTTAAATAAAAAAATCACAGGGAAAAGATGTAAGCTAGAGATTTATTTGACACTTAGAAGAAGATTACAGCTTTATAATTTACTCCATTTCCCCTTTTTTCTCCCTTTGCTTCTTCTTCCGTTGATCTTTCCCTCCTCTCTCCCTCTCCTTTCATTTCCATTTTATTGCCTTCTCATCCCTCCATCTCTTTCCTCTTTCATCATTACAGCTCCATGGCTCTCTCTCTTCCTCTTCTCCCCCCCCTCGCTTATGGGTGTATAGTAAAAAGGTAAAAGTGTACTTTGGGAGAAAGGCCATGTGGAACGCTAAATCACATACAGGTGCCCTTAACAGAGTGTGAGACGGAAACACACACACACACAAAGGCACCATCAGCCCCTCATTTAGGTAGCAGTAATTTGCCGCAGTAAGTGACAGGGTTATTGTAAGACGCTCATTAAGAAAGGGAAGCAGCGAATAAACGTCTGACTGAAGGGGATAAATTCAAACCAGTGCGCCACTTTTACTGCTCAGCAATAAGCCGCTTTGATGTGGTGTGTGATGGCAGGGCTGGGGCAGACTCAGGGCGTTTGTGTATGTGTGTGTCAGAGTGGTAGTTACATCTCCTAACACAGATTTTACACTTTTTTGAAGCGCTATCACAGTATCTTGTTATTTTTGCTCTGCGTGTATCATGTAGAGTACACTTCAATGTATGTACTGTACATGCAAATTCTTTACTAGTTTAGAGGGTCAGAGGTCAGAATAGTTACTACGAGACAGACTGTTACCGCGGTGCCAGGTCACATCCTATAACAGACTTTCATCTCAGCGGGAGAGGGGAAGGAAAAAAGAAAAAGAGGGAAGAATGGTGGACATAGGGGAAAATGAATTAAACCAGATTGGAGTTGAAAAGACCTGAAAGAAAGTCCCATGTGTTAAATTCCATCCTATTGGGTGTTGCATGACATTGAACATTGATGAGTTTCATGATAATAATGATCAACAGTGACTTCATTCCATTATAAGAGTTCATATTGTTCATTTTTAGCCATTCACTTGATCCAAACTGAAATCCCTATAAGGACAAACCTTGTAATTTGGTGACCCTCTGACTTTTCCTCTCGTGCCACCAGCAGGTTGACATGTTGATTTGAGCGGCATGTCTCAACAAATATTGGATTGAATTCTGTGCAGACATCCATTACCAGTTTAGGAGGAACACACAGTTGCACCATTTGTTAAACATTTGTGACTGTTTGTATTTCTTGCTGATGCACGTTTCCAAATGATTGCAATTTACTTGGTAAACGCTCTGTTTTTATTTCTGAAATGATGGCTAGAACGATTAAAAGTATGACTAGTGTTGTAATAAACAGGAATTATCCCTCAGAGACTTGACTGTTTCATCCATTTAATTGAAGAGAGGTGTTTGTCAAACTCTAGTTTTATTCCTTTGTCAGCAGCTGAAACAGGTTGAGCAACGGGCTAACATCTGGAAACTAGTCATTGGAGAGACTTCAGTTATGCTTTACAGTGTGCTGATTCAGCTCCAGCGTTTATTGCCGACCTCTGAGAGAGATTAGACTGCAGTGTGGGTGCAGGTTAGATGTGTGATGGAGCACTTTTGTGGCTGAACGTGTAATTGGATTTACACGTCTCATTGAACCAGCTAGATGCCTCGACAATACCAGATATTGGAAACATCGCCTGAGTTTCTCAAGTGTAGCATCATTGATCTGGTATTGTCCACGGTACAGAACTAGTCTTTAATTAATTGCAATTACAGAAAGTGCAACTTTCTAACAAAATATGTTTTCAACCAGGTCAGCAAAGTTTAGCCACTTTGGTTCTTTATTGCGATTAAAGCTATAATTGCGATGTCTTGCTTGTTTATTTTCTTTACTTTAGTTAAACCATGGGGAAGTTAGTTACGATGTCATTTGTTTAAGCAAACGTGTTTGACAGTTTTCTAAAATACCAAAAATTGACGTTTTGAAAGCTTTATGGCATAAATTACAAGCTGCGGTGTGTGTGTGTGTGTGTGTGTGTGTGTGTGTGTGTGTGTGTGTGTGTGTGTGTGTGTGTGTGTGTGTCTGTGTGTGTGTGTGTGTGTGTGTGTGTGTGTGTGTGTGTGTGTGTGCGTGTGTCTGTGTGTGTGTGTCTGTGTCTGTGTGTGCCTGAAAGATACAGTAAGAGATTATCCTGTGTGTACATTCCACTTAGTTGAACCCACAGCCTCAGGATATAGTGGAGCAGATAAGTGAAACAATTGTTCAAATAGTGATACAAGCACCAAACTTGGTACAAATACTCCTTAGACATTACTCTTTTGAAAAAGTACGCGGGCCACTTGAAATTCAAGATGGCCACCCATTTTCCAAGATGGCCACCATACAGACTTGTAATAGTGCAGTAGATAACTGAGACAATCATTCAAATAGTGAAATAGCATCCACACTTGATCAGCTGTTGGCAACTCTCTGCCATGGGTAGAAGTGTTGTCCAGAAGACCTTCCATGTATCTCCACTCTTTGTCCATCCCCAGTCAGCAGGACTCTGTGTCTCTGGTTGGCGCAGTATTGTCTGACTCCATATGCAGCCTGCTTGATAGGCAGCACGCTTGACATGCTGAAGTAATGCTGCACGAGTTGGAGGAATGGCTTCATAAGGCATCTGTTTCTGAGCAAACATTTCCAGTCTGGCATCATCTACACATGCAACTGTACTGGACCTGTCATACATTGTCACCACAAACTTCTCGAGGACCTCCAGATCATCATCACCTACTGTTGGTGGGTACTGGCTTAGCTTGGCAAAGACATCAGATGCCTCAACACACACAGCCCAGGTTTGCCATACAGACTTTTTCCCTTTGCTGCGGAAGCCTGAAACAACATTGCAACCAGTGAAGGCACGAACGAGGAGTATTCTTTGCTTTTTTCCAGTCCGATAGAGGTGTAAAGATCATGTATAGGAAACCACCTCAGGTTGCATCCTTGGCCAAAGGACACCCACAACTGCAGCAAACCAATCCATTGAAAGAGAGGCAGAACATGATTACTATGATGAGGACATCTGTGTCACTGGCCTTAACCATCAGGACCTTGCTCCCCTCCTCCACTGCGTGCCTGGCATGTACAAAGATGCGTGTGTCTGCTTCCTCGTGACTACATGGTGCTATCCTATCCAAGCTGATGTGCAGTCTTGTCAGCCAGGAACCTGAACAGCTCAGTTTTGTTATCACTGTCCCGTAGGAAATTCCGCCAGTTTGAGGGGATTTTGCCCTTGCTTGTTACTCTGCGTTTTACCCCATGTCCACGCTTTGACCTGGTTTCAGCCTCGAGACTTGATGACTGGTGGACATCAAACACGATGTCTGTTCTCTTGGAGTATGCTTGTACTTTGGGGAGCAGATCCAACATGGCATAGTCTTCAAAAGTCTTTGAGGTTCGTGGTGGCAGGGGGTTCACCAGTGCTGAACCATCAATGATGATTGCATCAGCCTTTGGTTCCACATCAGGTTTTGTAACATGGCTCTCAAGAATGGCTGCAAGCTGGGACTTCTGACTGGAGTAAAGCTTCCCACCGTCACTCAAGGCAGCAGGGAACTGCTGAATTTCATGGCGAAAGAACTTGTGCAGGTCACATTCTCTGCTCTGGCATGAGATGAACAGCTTGGAGAAGAGCTTGTAGTCCTCCTTCAGCACTTTCTGCTTTGAAGCATCAGCAGAAGCTGGTTCCTGTCCGAAGAAGTGCACCCTGTTTTTCTTGATTGGGTCATATAAGGTGGTAGAGACTACATGCTGTTATCAGGTGGGCCTGGCGTTTCTTAGTGATGCTTGCTGCTGATAGGAAAGATTCTGTGGTCCCAGAGGAAGCCACCCCTGCCTCCACCAGGGCTCCTGTCCAACCACTCTCCTGTAGAAGAGTTCCAATTGACTTCAGTGCAGCCATCTCAATGTGTAGGCCGCCAAACATTATGACAAACTTATCCTCACCATACTGCTCCGGCCAGTGCCACTGGATTTGCTTTGCCAATGCATAGATTGGCTGGTTGGCAGTCATGACAGGCATCTGACCTGGATTCAGGAAAGATACAGTCCCTTTGACTTTGTCCATGACATGTCTGATGGTAGCAGCTGATTGGGCTGGGTGTCGCAAGAGAGGTAGCAGCGATGTTATGCTAACCTCAGCTTCAGGGCTTCTCCTCTTGTGGAAGCATGGTGGGCTGGCCAGGTCATGTTCACTGCCCCATCTGTCTCTTCAGTTGCACTGACTTTTTCCTGCCACTCATACTCCATTGCCAGTTGTGGTCCTAACAGATTGGTGTCTGGATCTGTCTGCACAGGACGGCTATGTGGAGGAGAAGGCTTCTTCTTGGTGAAGAAGGCTGGGCGTATATTGGTTAAGGAGTCAGGCAGTTCTGGAACTGTCTTCACCTTCTCCAAGTCTCACAGGTTCATGGTATTCACCCTGGTTGGATGTTGGAAAGCTGTGATGCTGGTGCCATGAAAAGAGGTTGTTGCAGTTGTTGCAGTGGGATTGTGGTCAATGTTGTCCATGGCTGTTGTGGTGAACAACCCTCTCCTCAGAACCACCCATCCTCTCTGTACCTGTTGACCGTTGCATCTCCAAGCTGCGCAGATATTTCCAGTACTCTGTCATATGAAAGTCTAAGGCCATGTTCATGAAGCATTGTCACCAGCATCCTCTTTCTAGTCTTGGCATATATTGACATTCCCATGTAGATGGGAAATGGTGTTTCCCGATCTTTGGAATGCCTGTGACTCGATGCTCCTTCCTTGTGTGTTGTGGAGCAGTTATACTCCAGGAGCTGTGCAATTGCATGGTCTGACTTGGAGGCACCAAGTCTCGGTTGTGATTTGATGTCAGCCCCGTGTTCAATCATGCCTACAAATTGAAGAAGGCTGGGTGGAATGGCATCCTCAATACATCCCTCATGGAAGGTTCCATCAAAGGAAAACTTATGGTCTAGCATGTGTCTCTTCAAGATCTTGACTGCTTTGGCAAGTGTCATAGCATCACTATAGTCAGAGGCTTGTGACAGGGCAAAGCCTACATAGTTTTGGAAAGCAAGCAGGACATCTCTTCCCTTCTTGTGAGCTTCCAGGTATTTCAGCCAACAGTGTGTCCTTCAGTCTGGTGGCGTTAACATCCGGTGTCTCCATACCCAGCTTTTCTAGACGCGGTTTGTACAGGTTGACCATATCTGCAAGTCTGAATATTGCAGGTCCCTCTGAGCTTTATTTGGTCTCCGCTATGTAGGTTACTAGTCCTGAAAATGCCAGTGGGTGGACATCCCACTGCTGGCTCTGCTCACTCTTTTCAACATTTCTCAGGCAGGCTCTCTCTCTGTTGTACAGGGATGTCAAACATGCAGCATGATACTTGAGCTCCTGTGCCATCTCCACCACTCAGTACTTCCAGGAGTCTTCCATCATTTAGAGTTTTAGCACAGTCATTGAGTCTTTTGTAAAGCTTCATGGTCATGGCATGTCTCAGTTCTGATGCTGGCTCGTTGTGTTCACAAAGGAAGCACTCAGACTCCAGACCCTCAGGGCTGGTTCTTCGAAGTTTGTTTTGCCCTTCTTCTGATTGAGCACTTTGAGGTCCAAGCCTTCTCTTTCTTGCCCTGTCCAGTTTGGTGTTCTTGAAAATATATATCGGCAGCTCTGGTGGTACTGTGCCATGTTCCTCCTCAGTGTTTCTTCTATTCCACCACCCTCATCCAGTCTGGATAGATCCAGAATAATGGGCATCTCATTGAGGACATGGACCAGGGGGATATTGGTCGCAATCATGCTGTAGCCATCTTGTTCAGATGCATAACGTTTAGGTGGGGATTTTAGATCCTCATTATCTTTGTCCTCTTGGCAAATACAACATTTGCCCCAGTCAGTTTTCCATTTAAATGATCCTGGAGCTGAACTTGCCATCTTGTTCGGTAATGAATTAATTAATGCAGTAAGGCCGAGGGTTTATCCTTTTACCACCTTTACCACAGTATGACTGTACACATTCAGGTATGGGATACAACTAGGTTCAGACATAAATCCTACACCTAGCCCGATCGTTCATCTAGTGCCATTTAAGTCCCGTGCGATCTGTGCACCTTCTGGGTGACTACATGCAAAGTCATGTAAAGCCCCGTCACCTTTGGCTCGGCTCTCCCGCGCTGGCACACCCTGTCGATTCAGGTGCAGCTATCTAACTACATATAACTAATATCTAACTACTAGCTAACTGTTGTGAGGCTTGAATTAGATAGCATTTGGGACACTAAACTATACTATTACCAGTACTACTAGTTACAGTAAAGCTTGTTTAGCCGACACTGAACCCCATGCAGAGTTTCACAGCAGTGTGATGTCACCAGTGTGCCCTGGCTGTGCTTTGACATCCACTCTTTTCTGACTCTCTCTCCCCCCTCACTGGGGGTGCATCCAATTCAGTTCTCATTCCTGGGATATGTTCCACATCAATCAGTTGTGGGTGCTGTCTTCATGCACAATGTGTTAGAGTCTGAAATGCTTAATCACACACAGAGACCCTCGCCTGGTTTAGCCTGTGAGCCAACATAGTGGATTATTTTTTATCTAAGGCCAGAATAAGGCAAAAGTAAGCTTTTGAGAGGTTGAAGGGTCCCAAATTTGGATTTTACATGGTAAGAAATGTATATATTGATGTCAGAATCATCCATATTGGCCAGGTCTGTGCATATTTATTACTGCTTATGGCGGCCATCTTGAAAATGGGTGGCCATCTTGAATTTCAAGTGGCCCGCATACCTTTTGAAAAGAGTAATGTCTAAGGAGTATCTGTGCCAATTCTGGTGCTTGTATCACCATTTGAATGATTCCTCTGAAAATATGATGTTATCTGTTCCACTAATATTATGTCTGTGTACGTCAAATAAATGTCTCACTACCTTGTGTGTGTGTGTGTGTGTGTGTGTGTGTGTGTGTGTGTGTGTGTGTGTGTGTGTGTGTGTGTGTGTGTGTGTGTGTGTGTGTGTGTGTGTGTGTGTGTGTGTTTGTGTGTGTGTGTGTGTGTTGTACAATACAGTGACCTGATCTTCCTAATTGTGTGTCTGGTGACCCTGATCCACCAAATAAATGCTTAGCAGTGTGTATGCGTGTTTGTGTGTGTGTGTGTGTGTGTGTGTGTGTGTGTGTGTGTGTGTGTGTGTGTGTGTGTGTGTGTGTGTGTGTGTGGTGTGTGTGGTGCGTGCGTGCGTGCGTGCGTGCGTGTGTCTTAGTCTTATAAGCCCCCACAGAGTGATTGAAATAGGTCCTTTTGCATTTAGGTGTATAACTCTTACCCTGTATAGATTTATTTTAATGTTGTTTGTAGTGTTTTATAATTCAATTTGGAGGTAAACTGACTTCAAGGATTCTAACCAAAAAATGGAAAGTAATTAAAAGAGAAGCGGCATGTGTTTTGATGCCGGAGGAAGCAAAAAATATACTGTTTTAATGCAGTTTTTCTTCTCATAGTGAGATAACAAGATTAATGCAATCTAATAACTATGTGTTGAGAGCGAGGAATTGATAATGTCTATAAACAGGGGGAAAATCCAAGACTGGCTCTATTTAAAATCCCTGTATCTGCCTTCAAGCACCTTGTAAGCACACTAATTAACACGGAACATCTCATTTGTGTAATTCACACATAAACAGTAACATAGAACTGACAGAAAGTGGTTTCAGAGGGAGCCAAGTTAGCAACCTATTTGCCTCCTGGTTCTGACTCCTTATAGACACAGGAGTGGTTTCAATCTTCTCTTCTAAATTGGAGGAGAAAGCAACATATTACCCAAAAATGTCCAACCATTTCTATGAATTAATAATAATAATAATACACTTTATTTGTATAGCACTTTTTATACAAGAATTGCAGTTCAAAGTGCTTTACATTATACTGAAAATGGATATCACATAGACATAAAAACAAACATAAAATAGATTAAAAGTTCCAAAAACAAAATAGTGCATTAAAAGGATGAAAGTGCAAATTCACATTGTGATTACACATCAAAGTAATGGCAGCGAATAATAATAGTAATAATAACAACACAAAATCAGGTTATTATGAAAAACCTTCCAGTCGATAATGAATGCTAGATTCTGCATCTGTATAATCAGTCTTTCTGCAGAGAGAAAACAACTTGTCAAGCTAAATAATCTTCCCATGAACATTAAACATGAACTTCACCAGAGGGGAAATAGCAATCATCAGTTCGTAGCCAGAAGCCAAACCAATAATGCTTGCTGCCTAACATTTGACCAGAAGCATAGCACCATGACACTAAAAAAATAAGAAATTCATTAATTAAACTGCAAAACAGAGATAAACAGACAGCCGCTGTCAAGTGTGTAAATCAATTCCTGTATCAACAGCGTCCTGTCTTTGATTAAAACTGGGTGTTGCCAAATATTTGACTTGGCTCAAAGTTTGTTTTGCCCAATGGGAGTTTGCTTTGAGTTTCTATGTGTTTCTGCTGTAGTTTAAGTTGTCTAAGCATAATTTGAGATTTACGGAATATATTTAGTCTTCACAGCTGGCCAGCATGTCACATCTGAAGTGTCCGTAAATGCCACACTTCCTGTCACTGAGTGGTTTTGGGTAGGCTCTTTGCGGCCCCGCTTCCTGTCCGCCTGCAGTGCCGCGCGGTGTACCTGTTCACCTGCTTGGCACCAACCTGATTTCTGGCTGACTTGCTGAGACCGGCTCAGGTATGTGGGGCCTGCCACAAGGAATGCAGGGAATAAAAAGCAGGCAGAGCAGGAGGGTGTGACCGGGAGAAGAAAGTGAGAGCCAGATGCCTTTGATGGAAAGAGGAAATGAACGGCTAAGCAATGTTGTCTTGATGTGGTCTCCATGGCGACCTGTGTAAGTTGTTAAACGTCTGCAGGGAAAACCGAAAACAAGTTTTGAATTAAGTGGATATACTAATGATTAAGTGCAAAAAATACCTTGCGGCAGAACAAGGCTCTGCAGTTTCTCTAAAGCAGCACTTAGCTCCGGGAGGGCTGTGGGAGACTCTGATGTTATACTTGGCACAATATCCAGCCTTAAATTACTTTATACCCATAAATATGACATCAGCTGTCTCCACATAATCAATACTAAAGAGTTTACCTCATCAGGATTCATGCCAGTCTAATGAGGTGAATAAACTATTTCTCATATAATAATCAGGGTGATCTGGGTTTAAAAAGACTTTGCTTTGACTGCATCCTTGACTCAGAGTTTAGGAAAAGCTGATTGAGGCCATAAGGTTGTCGGTTTGAGTCCCTGAGCTGTGGCCAAATAAAAAAACACTGTAATCGTACTAAGGAGCACTTAGGGTTGATTGTGATGATGATTGCATTAATATGAAGCAGAATTTTACTGGATCGTAGCCAATCGATCGGAACCTTTTCCTCCATTCATGAATGTTTAAAATATGAGTGGGCAATGATTAGACAAGAGCGTTTAAAGTGAGGGTTTTTTTTCTAATTCCTTCAACCCATATTAACTGCCAGGAGCATCGAATTCGCATCAGTCAGAAGGGAGAGAGTCTCTTCTGTAGCTGCACTCTCTCAAGTTTCATCGTTGTTTACAGGGCTGCAGGAAATCTCTTTCTGCTGATCAGGTCCCCTCTAGGAGGAGGCAATAAAAGCTGGTGAAAATCTTGGCTGCAGATGTTTAAATACCCTATATCCTACACAGAAGTTGACTAAAACTTCCTGTTAGACTTTCAAAATGCGTCTGAAACCTCTTCTGACAACAAAGAATCCCACTTGACCATCAATCTGCCACCCTTAATGCTTTCCGCTGTGCATCGCCATAATAACTTTAAGGACAAATGTTCCATCTGTAAGTGATCACAAGCATTTCACATTTCCTTTGATTCTGAACCGTTTTTGTTTTTTAGGGCTGGGGAGTTATTTCAAAAGTTAAGTGTGATGCTGTGAAGTGGTTAAGTAAGTCATTAAATCTTAACCATGAATACCTGTTTTCTCAAGACAACTATTGAGGTTAGGTTGCAATACTTTTACTGTAGAATCTTGCATTTCTGATCTTAATGAAGCTGTGACTCTTGGGAATATGTAATGTCAATGAGGTGTGTGTCTCAGGATGGTGACTTAACTAAATATATGCTAAAGGTTGAGGAAACGCAATGCAAGCAACCAAAGCACCTAGAAACTGATTTGATGTGACCAAAATCTCTTAACTTTTCCTCTGTTTTCCCAGCAGCCCTTCAAATAGTTTTGCCTTCAAAGAGTTTCCACCATTTTCCTATTCTCATTCATTCACTCTGGATTTTGATGGTTGCCCAAAGGCTTTCCATTTCCAATCCCAAAGCCCTTGAGCAAGGCTCTTATTCCCAGATGTAGTCCTTTCAACTGCTGTAAAGTCTCTGTGTGCATGTATTAACATGTTGGCAAGCTGGCTTTTTGAACATGTGTTTGTGTGGCACTACTGTTCTAAGTTCTGTCTTTTCTGAGTGAATTAAGTTTTTATAGCAGGATGCCAGCTGCTTCCATTACCCAGTAACCCAGGAATTCAGTAAAGCATAAGTGTCTGTGGTAAACGCCCTGCAACGTCTAGGTTGGTAAGCAAACCAACAACTAAATGCTAACCTTAGCTGCAGCACATGAGCGCAACAAGATGGAGGCTGCTGTCTGTGACCCACATGTGTAACACGGATGGGGCGGATTAAACCGCCTCAGAGGAATCTGTCCTTATTCTGCCCGACTGTGTAGCGCTCTCAGACGCTTTCAGAGCTGTGACATGGTGAAGCTAAGTGACTTTGATTGAAAGCTCACATCTCGGCTGTGTCACTTTTCCCCTCTCCTCTTTTCCTCTTCTTATGGTGCTCCATTTTTGCGGAGAGTGTGTCAGAGGTGTTGATTTAAGTGAAGCTGAAATTTTGAAACATCACCTAAAATGCTGCTGCGGCCATTAATCAAGCCACAGCTTGAACCCTCTGGATAGGCATTTTCTATTCTACAGCTGTTGACATTTTACAAATGGTTTTGCAACAAAAGTGCCATGGCTTTTGTTTGTAGTTAAGATTTTGGTTGTTTTTGTTTGTTATTACTTATTGTATACCTCTGTGAATGTCCTTACTTGGTTTGTTTAGGGATTCTAGTGTTTAATTTGCTGTAACCCTGATACTCCACTTTCTGCAACTTCATCTTGCAAAGCTAGTTATTAAATGATTAAACTCAATCTTTAAATAGATATATATCACTATAACATGACTGTGCCCTCAGAGTTGTCATGCCACCTTATTCCCTAACTATGCACCAAATTACTTTTTGATATTCTGTGACTCAATTCAAAATCTGATTAATTATTTTAATAATATCACACCTTATGGAGAGCGTAAAAGTTATCACTGCAGAAGAACCAGTAACAATCTTCTTGCTGAATACAGTTTTGAATAAGTACAACTAAAACAAAATATATACAGAATACACTGATTTCTTTGTTCTTTCTTAAAGTTGTTTCCAATCAACCTAAACCGTATCTGTGGTCTGAGTTATGTGAATATCATTGTATATTAACATACTTATTTAATTGTTTAATTGGTGCTTTCTATTTTCAATAGCACACGCAGTTCAACAAACAAAATATCTTCCTCTGATGTTTAAATGAGTAATCACTGAAGAATACAAAGTCCTGCAGGTGATGCAGTAGTGCTTTCTGGATATAAGATTGAAAGGATTGTAGGAGAAAGGATTGACAGGATGCACACAGTTCAGTCAAAACAGGTTTGATTAGCAGGAAGTGATATTGTTTGATGGAGTTTGGGTTCATAGGGGTGAAGTGATTTATCTCAGACTGAGCGACCAGTACTTGACACTTGAGAATATTAAACACATGATCTGTGGAGTGAGAACCTGTGTGTGTGTGTGTGTGTGTGTGTGTGTGTGTGTGTGTGTGTGTGTGTGTGTGTGTGTGTGTGTGTGTGTGTGTGTGTGTGTGTGTGTGTGTGTGTGAGAGGGTTCCAATGCAGCTTCACCTCTTCTTGTATTATAGAAAAAAAGACATCTTAAAAATATCCCAAAAAAGGGATGTAGAAAAAAATAAAGGAGGAACATAAACTGCTATTTCCTGTTTTATTGTTGCCGGTCTCTGTGTCCAACACACACACACACACACACACACACACACACACACACACACACACACACACACACACACACACACACACACACACACACACACACACACACACACCAGCCAGTGGCAATGAAAGATTCATGGAGGAGGGATGATTAAGGCGTCTCCTCTTCTGCTCCACTTACCCTGGTGAACAAATTCTGCCCCCCAACCCACACATACACCCACACACACACAACACACATACTTCACACACACACACACACACACACACACACACACACACACACACACACACACACACACACACACACACACACACACACACACACACACACACACACACACACACACACACACAAACACAGTAGCCCAGGAACTGTAAAGAAGAACGGGAGCAATAATGCACACAGCTGTGGGGTACTTACTCACCTTTAACTTTTTCAGGCATAGGCACACTAAAACACACACACACACACACACACACACACACACACACACGCACACACACACACACACACACACACACACACACACACACACACACACACACACACACACACACACACACACACACACACACACACATCCAATCTGTCAAGAGACTGATCCGGCAGACTGCTCTTTAGGCTGTCTGGCAGACTTCAAGTGTGTGTATTTTAAGTGAAAAGTGCGTGTGAACATGTCTGTTTGTGTGTGTGTGTGTGTGTGTGTGTGTGTGTGTGTGTGTGTGTGTGTGTGTGTGTGTGTGTGTGTGTGTGTGTGTGTGTGTGTGTGTGTGTGTGTTCCAATAAAACATAAACCCAACAATTTTATTTTTGGTTACAGTTTATAGCTAATTAATCTGTAATTATAACATTTTGAAAGTAGTACTTTTACTTGTAATATAGTATTTATTTAATATGGTAAGAAAAGAAAACATCTCTGTCAGGCTCCCATTGGCTTTAATTGCAAATTTAAATATTGAAATGATCATGAAACTGTTGTTTTTAAGCAAAAGCACGTTGGAAAAACCCTCTAGTCCTGCAACACATTTTAGTAAATCAATTTATACAAGTTACTACCGTTGGAGAACTTAAATGACAACAAACTGGATCTTAAATGCTCAATTTGTATAATACAAGAGCAGTAAGTACATGGTGAAACTGTCTGATTGTTTGACTTCTCTAAAAAGTATTCAAACAAAACCAAAAGTCCTGTTCGACTCAACTGGTCACAACGGGTAGGCCTTAAACATTAATTTAAGGCGTCAAGAAAAACTAAATGTTTTGCGTTCTACAGATTTTTAAATCTAGATCTTTAAATGATCTCTAAACTTTATTCAGTTAAGACCAAAAATGTCAGACACTTTATTAGAATTCATCCTGAGGTTGACAACGACTTTAAAATAATGTCATGGCAATCACTTCAATATTTGAGACATTTCTCTCAAGACCACAAATGTCATCCACGCGTTGAGACAAAAAGTCACAGGATCAATACGTACGCTTCATCCTCAGGGAAACATAAATGTCAGCACAGAATTTCATTGTGGAATGACCGAGATTGCAATAGATACATAAAGCCATTCAACTAGTGTTGTTAATAACAGCTACATTTGCAATTACCTGGTCTTTAATTCAATTTATTTGACTCTGCTGTTGATTAAATGGCTATTGTCCATGAGAAAAAACATCCAGTGTTTAAATTATGTAATAAAACAATTAGGTAATTAACTCTGACTGTGTCTTCCCCATCTTGCCAGGTGAACATCTGAGGATGTGTCCTCAAGGTCCGACTTGTTGTACCAGCACCATGGAGGAGAACCTGGCGGGTCTCAGCACCAGAGAGACCGAGGGGCTGATCAGAGAGGCTGGCAGGTCACTGCAGTCTGCCTTCAATGCTCTCCACAGGAGTTTTGACAGTAAGTAGGGTGTGTTTGTGTGTGTTGTTTTAACGATAGATTCTCATTACCGGCTGAGTTCAATACCAAAGCTTCAGCAGTGTGCCCAGAGGAGTGTGACATTAATATGTTTTGTATTTGTAAATGTGTGTTCGGTACAAGCTCTGACTTAGCGCTCAATACTGCCGCTCCAATAATGATGGGGTGTGTGTGGGAGGATATGTCCTGTGCGTCAAGGGGACCCCTGACTGGGTGTTATAATGAGAGCAGAGTCAGCCAGACACAATGAAACGTGATAAGCCGATCCCCTGATCTCAAAGGGGCACACACACACACACACACACACACACAGACACACACACACACACACACACACACACACACACACACACACACACACACACACACACACACACACACACACACACACACACACACACACACACACACAGAGGGGTGTCCCCCAGGGCAGTGGCTGGTTCAGCTAATGAGCAGTTGACCCACTGAGGAGCCGAGGCTGCAGATCGCTGCACATCAGAGAAAAAGAGTGATGGAGGGAGGAGGAAAAAGAAGGAAGGACTGAGACAGACAAATGCAGCAAGTGAGAAATGTGTTGTTAGCAGAGTCATTTAAGATAAAAACTGAAAAAGGAAGCAAAAGAGAAGCAGGAGGACTTGTCAGTGGAGGAGGACAGTATTATTAGTCTGAAGGCAGCGGGCCACCTCAGTAGCAGTAATGTGTTCACCCATCTGGTTGTGGTTAGGACAGGCTGGCACCGGTCCACAGCCTTTGAAGCATGAGGGAAAAGCCCAGACCAATTTACTGCAGAGACAGCGAGCTGACTCTCTTATTCTTTCCGTTTTACCTCTTTATCACTCTGTATCCAGCTGGGTGCGAAGAGAAATGTCTAGTAAACCTTTAAATGTTAAATAAATGGTGAAAATTTCAAATGTGATACATCAAATAGCATGATTTAATCTCCATAATAATTTAAATTGCTAGTTATTTGATATATTTCCCAAAAATAAAATGACACTGGCCTTATCAATATTTTTTAATTAGAAATGAATCAAATGTATGTGTGTGTAACGCAAAAGGGGACGCTCATATCGATAAACTCACAGAGAAATAATCTTCTGAGTTTCTTAGTTTTCGGGCAAACAACTTCACTGTCTCTCAACTTTCATTAGTGATGTTTACAGAGGAAAACATGAGGTCTGATAAACCCACTGTACGCTAGCAAAAATATAAACATAGTGGAGCATTCACCAGGTATAGAGACAGGAGTTTTTGAATGCAAAAACAGAGTTAGACAGTGAATGCTTAACCTACAACTGTCAGGTAGACAGAAAAAATAAATCCAATAAATATTGTGAAGTAACGACTCATTTTCTAATCCCTATTGTTGTTGTTATCTTCTTCTCCCCTTATTTCTCTTCTCTTTCTGTCTTTCCTTTGTCCTTCTCTCTCTTCTCACCGCCTCCAGCCTATTTCACTGAGCTGCATGGTCGCTCTGAGCGCTCCCTGCAGGAGGTGTTGTCTCCACTCGGCCCCCTGTACTCCCAGAACACGCGTCTCTACGGAGATCTCTACACCGACCTGCGACAGTACTACCGGGGCTCCGCTCTCAACCTGGACGAGACCCTGACTGAGTTCTGGTCCCGCCTCCTGGAGCGTACCTTCAAAATCTCTGCTCCAACAGATGTGAGTGAAGAAGATAAAGTAGAAGACATTGAGCCACATTTTGAATAAGGGACTGGTGTACAGAATGATGAAAAGATAATTATAAAAATACAGCAGAAACCAGAGCTACCTTCTAAATACTAGTTCACATTATGGCTGTTTCAATTATATATTGGATTATTAATAAAACTCTGAAAACAATCATGTGAATAACACCAAATGATATTCAAATGGGAGTACTTGAAATGTTAATCGACACGATTAAAGGATTTGGTGAACTAGTTCCCTTGATCCATTCAGCTGCTAACTGTGCTCCCTCTCTTCTCACTTCCTGCTTCATTTCTGGCTCATAAAGAAAATAAACATTTCCAAAAGTTACATTTTTAGACACATCACCTGTCTTGCATTTTCATCTATTATTATTTTTAAATGGATAACCAGTGGCATGGAGTACTCTTATCATGACATACTTTTTTAATATTGCAACTTTTAAACAACAATAACAGTTGTCCTGACCTTTGTAGTATGCTAACAGAAAAAAAGTAATATCATCGTCTACATTTCCCCTCCCTGTCACCTTTTGCAGGTCACCCTGTCAGATGACTACCTTGAATGTGTTGCTAAGCAACAGGAGACGCTGCGGCCATTTAGTGACGTCCCGCGGGACATGAAGGCGAAGCTGATCCGTGCTTTTGTCACAGCCAGGTCGTTTATCCAGGGGCTGATCGTCAGCGGAGAGGTGGTCAGGAAGGTCTCACAGGTGAGAGTCTTTGTGTGTGTGTGTGTGTGTGTGTGTGTGTGTGTGTGTGTGTGTGTGTGTGTGTGTGTGTGTGTGTGTGGGTGGGTATGTGCACATAAGACGAAAAAGAGAGACAGAGTGAGTCAGACAGAGAGCGACAGGATGAGTTCTTGACGTGAGAGAGATGTTGAAGAAAATCGTGTTTGTTTCAATGAACTGCTAGGCTGTTTCCTAGGAAAGCAGATACAGTATGATGGATGAATGTTTGTCACACCCAAACTGTCAAAGAAAACGTCTCCACCCAAATATGAAAAAAAAAACCTAAGATAATCAGAAAATTAAGCGTCAGACGTTGCCATCAGAACAAAGCTTTCATTTTGACGAACGACTACAGTTTGCTGTCAAAAATGGGTGTGAGGATGTTTGTCTAGCTCGCAATGCACTTCTCTATTTCCCAACATTCAGGGTGTTTGTTCTACCATGTATAAATGTGAATATATCCTTACAGTACCAGGCAAAAATAAGATTCTATTTAAATGTGCTTGATAATAGCTACATCATTGTCATGAGGGCAGACTTTTTACATCAGCACTTAAACCACATTACCACACAACCGCAATGTAACATTGACAGAAATTGGAGCAGACTTGATGTTGACAGCAATGGATTACATAAAACTCAAGTGTGTATACTGATTTTCAAACTGCACTGAAATAAATGCATGAAGGCCAGTCGGAAGATGCATCCAAATATGAGAAACTGCATAGCACACTTTTACAAATAGTAAGCAAAACTTGATATTAAATCTTGCCAACTACCCGCCCCCCTTTTTAGAGCTGTTCGTCCATAATGTCTCCGCAGGATAGGTAAAAAAACTCTCCTGTGGAACTGGACACCTTTCATTACTTGCATACATGCTCAGAAGCTGGCAGTGTAACAAAAACCCTGGGCTCTATAAAGATAAGGAAGACCATCACTGCTTTTTTTCCCGTTGTGTCCCATATAATGTTACAATACTGCTCTCTACTGTTCATCATGTTCCTTAAACTGTGTATACTGCTGTGCATGTCCCTCATGGATTAAAGTAGAAGGAAAGAGCTAAAAAGCCACAATTTACTACTGTTCATATCAACAGTGCATACAAGGGATAGAGGAAGAAACTGGACTGTAGTAAAAGCATACTCTTGCAGTATTAAATGCCCTGACTCTGACGTTGTAATGCTTATATTTTTTTCTTACCTCTACAGGTTCATCTGAGTCCAGAGTGTACGAAGGCCCTGATGAAGCTGGTCTACTGCCCCCACTGTCGCGGTACGGCCTCCATCAAACCCTGCTCCAGCTACTGCTCCAACGTCATGAAGGGCTGCCTGGCCAACCAAGCTGACCTGGACCCGGAGTGGCAGAACCTAATAGGTGAGACTCAGAGCTTGAAGAGATGGTTTAAGGTTTGAAGTGGGGTTGTGTGAGGTATTAATCTATAGTCAGTGTCACAGCATGCCAACTTAAGTTTGGTTAGTTGGTTCAAGTCAAATAATAACATAAACAAAACAAACATAAAATTACAGTTTT
The DNA here is from genome assembly GCF_036324505.1 of Eleginops maclovinus. Classification (NCBI taxonomy): domain Eukaryota; kingdom Metazoa; phylum Chordata; class Actinopteri; order Perciformes; family Eleginopidae; genus Eleginops; species Eleginops maclovinus. The sequence goes on from NC_086357.1 coordinate 11,981,466, forward strand.
TTTCAATGCAGTTCGATGTCTTTGAAGAGATATTGTGATTTTGGTACATTGGATTTAATCATCGGTGTGTTTGCATGTGGTTGGGGAAGGGCTCCCCCAGTCTGTTCATTTGTATATTTTTTATCTTATAAATCAAATCTCTTTTTCATATCATTCATTAATATATGTATAACGACTTTGTGCCTACAAATGCTATTTTAAAAAGTGACATTTTCCACCTAAACATCTTTTGCCCTCTGCTTGGTCTCATAGCTGTAATTTGGAATGCTTCCATGTCAAATAAACTATATAGTTTAAAGAAAAAATGAAGAAAGATTTACATTAAAGTCATTAAATATACAACACCTTCCATAGGATATAATCTGCTACACTAATGAGGCCTTGTACAATAACCACTAGTCTTTCTTATGTGGCACTTAGACTATTATGTGACCATATGTAGCACAGTTTATAAACTGGCAAACTGGGTTTTAGTGGCTAAAAAAAACCTGAATTTATCCCAAAATATGTCTTTTTCGCTTTCCTCCATTCAGATAGCATGATCCAGGTGGCCTCTAGCTTCAGCACAGAGCCAAGCCTGGATGTGGTTCTGTCCTCCATCCCTGCTCGAATATATGAGGCTGTTCACTTCCTGCAGGAAAACTTGGACAAATTCACAGAAAAGGTAAGACTTTGTCTCATCACTCACTCAATTTCACTCTCCAGTCAAATACCAGCTTAAGTTTGCAATCCTGTTCCCTTATTATTATTATTATTATTATTATGAATTATTAGTGAAACCTCTCAACTGTTTATCAGATTTTTCCCCGGGTAAATATAATTAAGGAGTATGCAATATCACATTTACCATCCTCAAGGAGTGCTTACCCTGAGAATATTAGAGGCAAAGCTCCGGCAGCAACAAGCTCAACCTCTCACCACGAGATTTATTGGTTTTATAGATGTATCCTTCAAATTAGGCTGGGCCGCATTATTAAATTGCTAGGCTGCCATAATTTTACTGAACTATATATCAATGTCAAATGTATTGGACAAGCAGTAATTGCAACTATGAGTGTTCCTGACCTTGTTTTAATAACACAGTGTTATATTCTCATATTTTATTATATGTTTTTAGAGTCTGTTTATTTCTGTTACCATGCAGTTTTAAACACGTGTCTACTGTGACCTCTGGTGGACACCTTTAGTGTTGCAGGCTGTTTGCAATGCAGACTAAAAAGTCCTTTCTAGAGCTATGTAAAATGAATATGAACACGATTTTTAAGTATAGAATCTTTGCGGTGTGTTTGTGTTGACGTCTGTCTGTAAATCTGTGTGTGTGTGTGTGTGTGTGTGTGTGTGTGTGTGTGTGTGTGTGTGTGTGTGTGTGTGTGTGTGTGTGTGTGTGTGTGTGTGTGTGTGTGTGTGTGTAGGTGTACCAGACATGTGGAACTCCAGGTGAACTAGGAACAGGAAGTCCCAGTCTTCCAGAGCAGAGGAAGAAGAGCGGCTCCCTGACTGCATCCGAGTACAAACCCTCTCCAACCGCTGGGCTCAGACTGGAGATGCAGGTCTGTGCACATACATGTGTAATATATGTACACACGTGTTTTACTGTGGATACTGAGATTTAAAAAAAAGTCATAGCACTTGTTTCAATGAGATTTTACGTGAATGATTTTAGGGCACAGCAAGATTTAGAGTTAAAGGTAAAGATGTAATAAGGGAAAAGTGATTTTAAGATTATTATGAGATGAGTTTAATCTCTGAGTTTTTGGTTTTGTTTATTAAAGCATGTATTGTTTATAGAAAACAGATACATTCCTGGCTATATATTGTTTAATTATAATGATTTTGAGTCATGATTTTCATTCATTTTATGTATCATAGCTATTATACTCCTGTTTACATTTAAAACATGTTATTAAGTGTGAATTAAAACGTATTACTTATTTTGGTTTCGATCATTGTCCTTGTCCTCAGGTGTCTGATCTGTCCAGTAAGCTGAGGGAGATGCGGCAGTACTGGATCCAGCTCCCTCTGGCTCTCTGCAGCAAACTGGCAGCAGGGGGTGCCAGTCAGGATAAATGCTGGAATGGGATTACTAAAGCCAGGTGAGGAAGAAACCTGCTGACCTGACTGAACTAAATAAAATCAATTACATCCAGTTTACCTAATCCTCAATCTTCAGAATGACCATCAAATCCCGACCGTGTCCACATATTACATTACCGTGACATGACTAATGTTTTTATGCAAAGAAACGTACAATTAGTGGATACAGAACATCGACTCCAACAGCTTTAAAAAACACAAGGTTCTGACAACATTACATTTCTCATCATTAGAATTTTTTTTTTTGTAACCAAAACTTACTTTGGCAATCCATTTCTTCTGAATTGAATTCCTAAATGTTAGGTTGTTTTTCTTTTGCTTTGATGCATCTTTGAGGATAATTAGGTTAAAGGTTGCAACATTGTTCATGCAACCAAGCTTTTCAACAAACAACTCCATTTCATCTTTCTACATAATAGTGGAGTGTGTAATAATACACTTTCAAGGTCTGTAATCTGTTCAACACAAGTGTCATTTATGCAGCACATAGACAATAAGACATTACAGACAGATAACCTGTGTCTTGAAGCACTTAAAGACACTTCAGAGGTCAGCAATATAAGAGGAGGTGGTTTTTGATAATGTTGCTATCAAAGAGGCCAGATCTCTTCTCGTTGAAGGCCATCTGTTTCCTTTGTGTGGTAACAAAAGATGCAATATATGTATGTATTTCTTTGTATACCTATAAATAGTGAAACCAGAGAAACTGATAATGCTGCAGTGGTCTCTTCATTTTTTCCGGGCTTGTATATGCATCTTAACACCCCCTCCAAACACACATACACCTCACATATGTTTAAGTGGTTGGATTACAGCTAAGTGTTGTGAGTTGAGTTGAACACAACAATCATATATATGCATGTGTTTTCAAATAAACAGAACATGACAATAGAACTGTGCTTGAAACACATTCATATTTCTTTTAAACACCATACCTGCCCTAATGGTGTTGCCACACATTGATCCCCTATCCCTGCATTCCTCAAATCAGGTATCTTCCAGAGGTGATGGGTGATGGCTTGGCCAATCAGATCAACAACCCCGAAGTGGAGCTTGACATCACAAAGCCAGACATGACTATCCGGCAGCAGATCATGCAACTCAAAATCATGAGCAACAGGCTGAAAAACGCACTGGAAGGAAATGACGTGGACTTCCAGGATGCAAGTGGGTCATCTTCTTACAATTGCACTGAAAGTACATTCTAGTGTTAACATTTTATGTGACAAAACTGTGTTATGTGTCTCATTTTTTATGTTTTTGATGAGGTCATTTTATTGCCTGATTCTTAATGTTGAAACAGACCAAGGGCTTCTAACTAATGACACATCATCTTGATTTAAACATTGATTCCATTCCTGAAGGTCAAAACGTCCCCACTTAGAGAGCGCCACTTAGAAACATGTAATAATGACCAATTAAGGGGACATCCTTCTTGAACAAAAACTATAAAAAGTTATCTCCTCTTCTGTTTTTTGTAAAAGTAAAGTAATAATCAACTTTGCATTAAAAATGTGTAATTATCTCCCTAGGTGATGACATCAGCGGCTCAGGAAGCGGGATGTGCTACGGTGGTCAGTGTCATCGGAACAGAGGATTCGACTACTCGCCAGACACAACCCGAGCCAGAGGTGCCGCCACGTTTCAAACCCGCCTCTGCGGACGCCTACTCCTGCTCCCATTGGCCAGCCTGCTGCTTCAGCGATGATGGACCGCCGCTTCCTCCAGTCAGACTCTGAAGCGTAGAGGAGGGCTGAACCATTGGTCGGACAAAAAGGGGTTTTGTGGGGAGGGGGTTGGAACGTAACTTTGCCAAAAAAATGAAATGAAAAAGACATTTTGGGGAATGAAAGGACAACATTTTCTTTGAGGAGCAAAATTTGACAGTGACAATTTTCTTTTGTGTAGTTTTGCTCAGTTTTTATGTCTTAGTTTGAGTGTCATTCAGTTTGTTGAGCTGGTTTCAATGGATTGTCGGAAGTAAAAGGAGAAGAGGAAGACAAAAAGAATGACTGCTGTTGATGATGAAGATAATGATGGGGATATTGGTAATGATTTATTGACACTCTGTCAGGTCTATTTAGCTCCAGTTTCTAGTCAGCAGGCAGCAGAGTCCAAGGAAAAAATGTTGCGATCAACAAGGTTCTTGTTTTTTTTTACTTCTACGCTTTTTAAGTTGAGTCAAGTTGTCTACCTTAACAAACATTGTGTACGTTATAAAAATGTGCATACATTAGCTAAAAGACTGGCACCATATTGAGCCATGAATGTACAGTATAATACTCTATTGGCAATGAATCCCCCCGTTATCTGTGATGTAGTCGTCCGGATGTTTTCATGTGTGTTGGCATAAACAGTCAGTATGATTTGTTTGAAATACAAATCATCCCACTCATGAGATGTTGTGATTGCAAGAGTTTACCTCACTTTTACTGTACACCCAACCATTTCAAAGGGAAGAATTGAAAATTACATTTGTTTTTACATTTCATCCCCAGTCTCTTGAAGGCACGTAAACAAATACGGGACACCGTTTGTTACAGTCCTGTAATTTTCCTTCAATGAAAAACAAAAATCTGCACAGGAAACATTTCAGGACGCAGTAATCCTACAGAGGAGTCCTTGTTGAACGCACACCTACATAAGGTAACTGTAAATGAAGTCTTAGGAGCAACGCAATGGAGAAATACATTGGGTCAAACCAAAGCACTTATGACACTGAACACTTTTTACAATTTCAACATCGCCCCAATTATGTTGAACATAATGTAACAACCAGGTTTTGTGACTGCATATGTTGATGAGAAAAAAAAAACATTACTAAGAAAACGTGTTTTGTACATACAGAACAGGATATCTGCCGAATATTGACAACATGTATACATTTGCCTGGTTATACATCATTTACTCGGCATGCCTTTTCCATTCTACAACACTTTACTGGTACATATGAGACTCACACAAGTCTCATACACACATTTGCACACACTGGGGTTGTGTACTAATCTGTATGTAATCACTTTTCATCCATTAAACTCTGTTTGATTATAGCAGTGGATTTTGAAATGTACATTTTGATTTGATTGCTACTAATTTGCATCTGTTTGAAAAAAAGCTAGATCTTTATTTAAAGGGCACTTTAAATAAGCTAGAGGATGTCATGGGGCTGTTATCAGCGTAGGTGTCGGGGCTAAAACAGGAAGAGTGTGTTTGCGTTGTAATGTGCATTTTTATCAGGCAAGAAAGGTTAAACTAAAATATTGACTTGCGTTATGGCAAATATAGCCTCCAGTGTTTATGGATCTTGAACCATATCAGGGATTAAAAGTCAGGATCTCTTGAAAAAATTCTTATTATCTCATTCTTATTACTTTTTATGAGGCAATATCAATCTGCAAAATACTGATTATAAAGTTCAGCTTCAGCTGTACATGAATTAAAGGTTAACTTAAATTATAAACATGGTAAAAAGTCCTTCTGCTTGAAATCATTCAGTATGTTTTTATGGTGATGTTCACATGTAGGTGAAAGCACCACTGAATCACTAGCTTGAAAGATTGTTTAAAAGTCCCTTGCAAGTTCAACAAACTTTATGGAAGTGCTATACTTAATCACTGGAAAACCCCTTTAAGGATTTTCTGAGTCATCTGATGCAACTTTTCAGGCATGTATCCAAGGATCCATTTATTAGCCACAGAGATGAGAACAAGACCAGTTGCTCTCGTCTTCATTTTGTCTATTTCTGATGCTCTATTGCCACCACACTTGGTCATGACTCAGTCCCTAATTGTGCTTGTTTTCTAGAAAAACTAAATTTGCCAGCTGCTCTACAGCTATAAATAAACATTCAACTCTTTGTAACAGGCGCTGATAAGCTGTATGTGTCCCTGCTGGAGAAAATGGAGCCATGTGTTGTGTGTGGGGATGACTATCACCAGTCAGGGGGTTTGGAGTTAATGAATGATGTATTTTCCTGATGCATACAACAGAATGAGACAGAGCAGCAAGCACATACGCAAATACTTCACTGCACGTCTCTGTCTTTAAATGATGGAAAAATCTTAAAAGTTTCATGAGTCTTGTCCTGTAATTGTGAATAATGTGGAAGTAAAGGTATAATATGAACTGACTTTTCCTGAGATGTGGGAGGACAGGTGTATCAGCCACAGTATGCCTCTGTTGACTTAACTTGTCTAAACATGATTTATCGGTGTTGAGCCCCCTGAGCTGAACTGTCTGTCCGTGATCACCGTTTTAAGTCCCCCAGGTATGTCTGAATAAAAACTGCTTCAAATCTTACTGCACACATTTTAAAACTCTGGAGACAGCTTAAACACAATTGTTCCGCTTATGTGGTCTAGATTTGATTTTTGCGCCTACACCTGTGCATTGAAAAGAAATTCAAATGTGTTTTATTGGAGATATGATGGCTTCCATAAAACGATTTCAAATGCACCCAACTGCTTACTTTAAGTTAAGGAGCATCTCTCACTGAGGTTGCTTTTCACTTACAGACATATACACAACTCTTCATGATACTGGTCAATGTGTGGAGGGATGCAGGAGCCACTGAATAAAGGGGATTGATGTATTGGTCCATGGTGTAATGACATCAAAGCTGTAGAAATGAAATGTCAGGTTGTGAGAATGCAAACTGGTTGTCGGGCCAGAAAACGAGTGTCACAGCAATGATATGTACCTTTGAGTTGTTAAGCACATTTTCTGAGAGCTGCAGGAGATGAAAGGGGCATGAGACAACAGTAACTTCAAGAGAAAATTGATCCACAGCCACTGGGGGATGAAGTGTATCAAACTGCTGTTGTCATTAAAACTTTTGGCTTGTTGTTGCTAAGGAACAACTATTACTTACTCTCTGTTCTCTCATGATCCATAATGCTGCTGCAAGGGATGCACCAGTCCAACTTTTCTCCCCTGATATCAGTTCAAGTTTGTTTATTGAAGAATCTGACTGTACCAAGTCCCAATGACATACTCTCTTTTCCCCGAATCTAAAAACTCAGCAAAGGGAAACTGAGGATAACTGTGGCATTCAAATCTGAATAAATCATGACTGAAACATTTGGTGTTTTAATGACATTCACAGAAATGTTATTTAATGTCACTGAGCAGGAAAAACTGCTTCATTAAACTAATTAACCTTTTACCACACACTCTCAGCCTATGATGCTGGAACTATCAAGAACTTTCAGCATGTGTTTTGTGTATTGATATATCATTTTGGAGGGGGGTAATTTTGGCACACAAAATAGGGAAGTCCAATTGTGTAATAAATCCTTCAAAACAATTTGTCTAATCTGGAGAGTGTAATGATACAAAAAGAGGTTTTTAATTAAATAAACCATGTTGGTCTCACAGTGGGTGGGAGGTTACTAAAGACCGCACACTGGTGCTTCCCTTTACCTGGCTGATTAGGCCTCTCAGATGGAGGTTTGTTGGAGCTGTGCTTTGGTCCTCGAAGGTAAAATAAATAGAATATTTTAGACAGTGACTACTGGTTGGAGTGATGAATACATTATCAATGACATACAATTTGTGGTTCTATAAGCATTTAAAGGGCTGGCACACCCATTGTGGTGTGTGGGATTGTGGTTGTGTATATTTAATTGACCTACTCGCTTACTAGCTTTCTTGAACTGATGCATTTAAATTTACCGTACAGTCAGACAAAAGAACATGAAAAGACCTGTGGTAGTATACACTTTTGGAAATCGGGATGCAAGATAGTCATTTTCAGTACAATAGGTTGTTTTCACAGCAGGCATTTTGAGTTGTCATGGTAGTAAAAACACAGGTGGATCTAATAACAATAACAATAACAATGGCTGTGACATATTCAGCTGTCCTAGTGAGAATAAGAGAGCATGCACAAATCAGCTAAATTGAATTCAGCCATCATTAAAGTCATTATTAACAGTGAACGGTCAAAATATCTTTTGTAAATAAGGCCTTTTGAATTGATACATTTTCTTATAGCACAATTAAGTTGTAAATGTCATTTTTTCCCATCGGTTACATGCAGTTCTCTAAATTAAATTAAGGAGTGTCACACAATTTGTTTCCGAGTAATCTCTATTCTGGCTATCCTGCCATCTTCAAATTTGTCTTTGAACATGTGGCAGGGGGATAGCGTTTGAAGTCCATTGGTTCAAAAATGAATAGACTCATAGATTACCATAGATAAAAATATACACAAAAACATTACTATCATCTATTATTGTGCTATTTTTGCATTAAAAATAATCGGTTTTGGTAGTTATTTATATTTAAGGTGCCCATGATAAGTAACATGAATCACTTATTGCTTAACTTCTATTAAGGAGACTGGACAGAAACCTGAATTATTGTGTAGGCATGATAGCTGAAGAATCAGACAAACGTATTGTAGTGAACTGTCACTACAATAGAGATGTGCTTTGTTTTTATTTGGATGGATTGTGTAATAGGTTATCAAACGTCCTGAATACTTTAACTTTTCAGTTTAAGAAAACATACACCTTTATTATTCAATGTAGTGAACATTTTACAAGCGTTAGTTTTCATAAAAATAGTAATACGATACAGAAAACAATAGTTTAATTTACACAAACAAACATGTGAGTGTAAATAGTCGGATGCTTGTATTGCTGTACTGCAGTTTGGCCACTGGGGGTCACTGTCCCGTCACACAAGCCACCATGCCGGGTTTGGGGAGGGGGGGGCGGGGCTGTCCATTAGGCATTCAGTCTGGGTCAGGTGGAACAGAACGGGTGATTGGTTTACGATCCGCCATGCTGTCTCCTGATTGGTCAGAGTGGTGTGAGAGGCGAGAGAGCGGAGAGCCAGCAGCAGTGTATCCGCTCCAGTCCCCGCTGACTGCTTGTGCAGCACACACTCCCACACACACACTGAGGGCTGCGATGTGACTGTTTAACAGAGGAATACAGCGTGTTTCTGTGGGATTTTCTTTCTACTGTCAGCCGGATAATGGGAGAGGACAGGCGGAGAGTCATGTTGGCCATGCGGGCCACTTGTGTTGCGGTGCTTCTCTGTGTGGTGACTTCGGTGTGTGCAGTGGAAGGTAGGTGTGCTAAGAGGGGACATTTTTCACTGTTCAGATCATTCATTTAGGCTAATTGTGATTCAAGCTGCCCCACTGCCATCGTTAAATTCTTATAGACTCACAGTTTAACTTTGTGCAGACCAGCAGAAACTTATTTAGTCATTGAGGTGCTTCAGTATTTATCAATAAGTTTTCCTGTTCGTCAGGGTGTGTTTGGGGTTTAAAATGAAGGCTCATTTTGCACAGAAAAGGAACGCAATGTGTCATATTTGGGGTTGAAATGTGAGTTACAGCCAACATTTCTGTATTAAGTCATTACAGAACAAAGTCACATGCATTTTTTGTTTGCTTCTGCTCCACCAATAGCCATCAAAAACATTTTTATTTACACATCCACATTTATACTATCATCATTATAAAATATTCTTGAAAGGAATAATATACATGCAACTACCGAGCATGAAATAGCATACTAATGTTTATTCCATTTCCATTTTTTAATCATAGTGAGTGATGTTATAGGCTTAAAGTACATCAGGCATTCACTCCCAACCAATATCCTATGATATGGATTCTCGGTCTCATATATTGTGTGGTGTTTAGTGCCAAACATTAGTGTTTCCTTCCTCTCCAGTGCACTGTGGTGGCGCTATTAAAACCCTCCCTGCTGCTCACCTGGAGCAGCAAAGTGAATCATAATTATAGCTCACAGGTGCTCAGTCACTCCATAGCTGCACCCCCTTCCCTCGTTCTCCTCATGCTCCTGCCCAACATAACATCCTGCTGCCACCCCCCCCCCACAGTAAGGCATCATCTCCCCTGCTCTTTTGCAAACATCACCTTCCGCCTCTTTTGTTGCCCGTCTACATGTATGATCTCCTTCCAGCATTACCTGCTGATTCTCCTGCTGCTTCTCTTAGAGCATCTCCCATCGCCCCTGCTCAATTTCAAGCATCACATTTTGCTCCTGCTGCTCCTTCTCATCGTCCAACATCCCCTCCTGCTGTTCTTGCAGCTTCTTCTCTTCCTCCAACACCACCTCCTGCTTCTTTTGCTGCACCTCACCCAGAAAACCACCCTGCTACTTCTCCCAAAACATTATCAACTCATGCTCCTTCTTAACAAGCATCCCTGCGGCTGCTCCCTCTTAGAACGCCGCACCTGTTGCTGCCCCTATGCAAGCATTACTCCTGCTATTTATCCCCAAGCACTGTGTTGCTGCTACTGCTGCTTCTTCTTCCTAGGCTCCACCTTCTGTTCCTTTCCAAGTACCACATTTTACTCCTGCTGTCCTGCTTCTCCTCTTTCTCAAGTTCAATGTATTCCTCTTCCAGCATTTCAGCTTCCATACCTACTCTTCCAGATGCATTGCATTCTCCTGTTGTTCCACTCAGAGCTCACCTCACCTCTAAGAATCTCTCATTTTGTTTCCAATATTACCCCCTCTTCTGTTAGTATCACTATTAATCCTTCCAGTGTTCCTTCCAAAACATTACTATGACTTGTGTGTTGCTCCTGCTTGTTATTCCCAAAGATCACCTACTGGTAATGCACCTCTCCAAGCATGTCCTCCATCTGGTACAACAAATTATACTCCTGCTGCTCTTCTTCAAGCATCGTGTTGTTCTCCTTCCAAAACACGCTATACTGTTTTTCCCTTCGCTCCCGTTCAAGTATTTTCCTCCTGCTTTTCTTCCCCATGCATCACTTCATATAAGTCACCTTCTGCCTCCCTAGCTCACTCAACCCTTACTCCTTCCTGTCTGTTCTTCTTGGCTGCTACTCCTTCAAATATCCTACTGCTTATGGAAGTGCTGCGCTACCTCAAGATCCTCTCTCTCCTCTTCTTCTTATTTCCTTACATTTTCTTTACCAGTTTTTTCTGGCTTGCTCTTAGCGTCTTCACCTTTACCTACTGCAGTATTTCTCTGTTAGCTTGCACTCCCATGTCCTCTACTGGTTCTCCTCCTCCTCCTCCTCCTCCTCCTCCCCCTGCTGCTGTCCCTTATGGAAGCGCTAGATTAGTCTACTGCTGTGTTTTAATGGTGCGCGTAATGACGGACTGCGTAGTAAGTTTCCCTCATTATGAGACATGTAAATGTGTTGAAGGGTAGGTCTACTTTGATTACACAGAAAGGTGTGTGTGGGAGAGAGGTAGGAGGTTAAGATGAAGGAGAGAAAAATATGTACAGTGTGGGTGGAGGGTTGTTTTGTGGTCACGGTGGCCTTTTCATGGTAAGTAGGTGCTTAATGAACTGATGCACAAGTGAGTGTTGGTGTAAATAGACCCTCTGCTGACAGTCACTGCTGGTCTGTGCACACTTTCACATTCCCCTCTGCAAACTTCCACACTTTGTTTTCACCTTAATAATTGAATATCGAAATTGTTGCTGATTGTGAACCTGCTAATTTAATTATTCAAGTACTCATTGCCATTGACCTACAGTGTGCTCTGGTTCCCTGTGTGAAATACAAATTATAATACTAGAAATTAAATCAAGTACAGTGGTATGCAAAAGTTTGGGCACCCCTTAGGAAAACCACTGCATCAGTTTGTCACTTGCTGAGCTTTTGAAGCAGCAACTTCATTTTAACATATGTTATACCTTATGGTAACAGAAACATCTCAGTAGTGAAATAACTTTTATTGGTCAAACAGAAACATGTTTATGTGCATTCAAACAAAAATAGGCATGTGCATAAATTTGGGCACCCCTAAGAAATAATTCCATTAATATTTAGTATTGCCTCCTTTTGCTGCAATAACGGCCTGTAGACGCCTCCTGTAGCCACAGACAAGTCCCTTAAGCCTGGCAGGTGGTATTTTGGCCCATTCTTCCACACAAAACGTCTCCAGTTCAGTCAGGTTTCTTGGCCTCCGTGCATGGACAGCCTTCTTCAAATAAATCCATACATTTTCAATGATGTTAAGGTCTGGGGACTGGGATGGCCATTCCAGAACATTGTACCTGTGCTTCTGCATGAATTCCTTGGTGGATTTTGATCGGTGCTTAGGATCATTGTCCTGCTGAAAAATCCAACCCCGGCGTAGCTTCAACTTTGTGACTGACTCTAGAACATTCTTGTCAAGAATCTCCTGGTACTGTAAGGAATTCATGTGGCCCTCAACTTTAACAAGTTTTCCAGTACCTGTGCTAGCCACACAGCCCCATAACATGATAGATCCTCCACCAAATTTTACAGTGGGCAACAAGTTCTTTTCATTGAATGCAGTGTGTTTTTTTCGCCATGCATACCTGTTCATGTTATGACCAAATAACTCAATCTTGGTCTCATCTGACCACAGTATTTTGTTCCAAAATGCTTCTGGCTTGTCCAGATGTGCTTTTGCATACCTCATGCGACTCTTCTTGTGATTAACACTCAGGAAAGGCTTTTTGCACATCACCCTTCCAATGAGCTCTTCCTGGTGCAAAGTACGCTGGATTGTGGAACGGTGAACAACTACACCATCAGCAGCCAGATGTTGTTGTAGTTCTCTGGAGGTGGTCTGTGGCTTCTCTGTGACCATTTTCACCATCCTTCGCCTGTGCCTTTCCCCTATTTTTGTCGGCCTACCACATCTTTCCTTCACACGGACTGTTCCTGTGGCCTTCCATTTCACAACTACGTTTCTGACTGTGGAGACAGACAGTTTAAACCTGTCAGATAATTTTTTGTACCCTTCTCCTAATTTATAATGTTGGATTATCTTAGCTTTCAGGTCAGTGGAGAGTTGTTTTGAGGTCCCCATCTTGCCACTCCCTAAGAAAGAACCTAGGCCAGGCACAGCCAGCTATTACCTATGTTAAATAGCCTTTTTCATGATTGGTTCCACCTGTCTTTGTAATTGAAGGTCTAATGAGCTAATCAAAGCAATTTTGTGCAGCAACCTGTCAGCTATAAATCCGTACAGGTGTTGAAATGAATGCTATTTATAAGGGTGCCCAAACTTTTGCACATCCCATTTTTGCATTTTATTTTATTATAATAAAACTATGTAATGCTACCCTAAGAATTTTGGTCTGGAAAACACTAAAACGTCTACATCTTTGTAGGAAAACAAATGTTGTTGCTGTGATCTTCTATTATAAAGGAAAAGCAAATTGTCATGAAATCTCAGAGGGGTGCCCAAACTTTTGCATACCACTGTATAAATGAAAGCATATTGATATATAAGTGAGGTTCTGATCAAATTGAATTAAATGTTAAAAGGCTTACTGTTAGTAATGGACTGCAATAAAACACATTTTCATTATCAATTAAAAATGATTGTTTTACTTTTGTTTTATAAAAAAATTGTATGAAAAATCGCTTTTATGACTTTCAGGATCCCAAGACTGTCTTCATTTTCCTTGTTTTGTCAGACCTTCCCTAGGAAACCCAAATATATTCAGTGTCATATCAAATGACAGTAAAAAAAAAAGCAGCAACACCTCAAAGTAGTATTTCTGTTGTGTTTCTCTTCGCTTATAAAAGTCAAATATCAAACTAGCCCCTATCTTCCGTTTTTCTGCCATTCCTGAAATGTAGTTATGCGCTACCCTGCTGACTGAATTGAGAAATGTGCCAGTTTTAAAATCTCTTATCTTGTTCATACCCACCTACCTGGTCAGTACCTGCCAGAAAGCAGCTTTTTGAAAGCATGAAATTAGGCGGTCTTTTCAGGTTTTGACCAAAATACTGGAGAAGTTTCCTCTTATGAAGAAAAATCACTCGCATCACTCTGGCTTTGGCAGTTTGCTGTATCCGTGTAGTCTGAAATGGCTGACCTTTCCTTTCCCTCTGGATGTACACTTTTCATAGAGCCCACAATGCAGTACAGTAATCCAGCATTTGACCCTGTCATTTTGAAAGTCAATGCCAACCCTGACCCAGCGGATATTGTTGGGTATAAGTGCTACATATCCCACAAACAAGCCTTGGGAGGGAGTGGCAAAGTCATGTGTCTGCCCCAAACACCCAGTCAGCAGCAGGCTCTGAAATCACGGAAATTGCTGATTTGTGTCCGTGTTGAGTGTCGGCTAGGGGTCGAGGAGTTAATTCATTTCGCCTTTTTGAATGCAAGAGCTGCTACTTAATTTAAAAACCTTGAGTTTGTTTGCTGCTAAGGTATGGCTACATGTAAAATAAGCACTGTACACATGATAACACCGCACATATCATTTCTGCTCCTACATGTAAAGTATTTTTGTCCTTTTCCCCGGAGTCTGCACACGTACGTGCGGTGCCCCATCTGTCATCTTCTGGGAATGCTAAAGGTTAAACCTCCTATATCCTGTTTTTAGATGCTGGAATTATCATGACTAACTGCAATTTGTGACTTTGTGTTTGTGTGTGCATCTAATGATAAACTAATTATCTCCTCAGGGAAACCTATTACACACTTATTGCAAAGAGATATGCAGATGACATGCTGCACATACACTGACAGCACTGCTGCTGCCACGCATACCATATATGTACATACTGTACACTGCACCATGCTCTGCCTGCTCATGTTTTAAAGATGTGGTTTCTATATTCATCTGGTGACAGGTTATCAATGTGTGACAGACATATAGTTGAACTGGGGAAAACTAGGAGCCTGGAAGAAGATCCTTCTCAACAGTTTTTGTTCCACTGTTGCTATTTTTCCTCAGGGCCTCCTGTTGGTATTACATATTTATTTCCACGTACCATTCATAGTTTTCAGAATATATTTTCTTCTGTAAGGTACTTGGAACCTGTGAGAATATTTACCTTTCCCAGGGAAACTCAGAGTCCTGGGCTTTGGTGGTGTGTTTCCAACGGCGGTTTGGGCATCAAGAGGCAATTTCAGATCAGTCAGTCTGGCATTAATACCACGCTTCTCTGTACCCACAGGCTGTCAGACATCAATATCACAGCTTTCAGTGCTTCAGGAAGTAATTTCTAACAAAACACCCTCAATGTTTACTGAGATGTGATTAATACGTTCTATTAGTGTGAAAATAAATCCTTATCTTCACACATTGGCTGTGATTTTTCACACAACTCAACAATCCTCTTGTTAATTTTGAGGACAAACTTGTTGTGTTGAGTCGTGTCAATTACTGAGGAAAGATAGCTTTTTTACTGTATACCTTTCACAGAATTTCAATACCAAATGCACATCTGGAGTGTCTGCTGTGGATTGTGAACAGTTATTATGTACTGTATTATATCTTCAGCCTTAAATAATTAGCTGTTTTTAAGAGTAGTCTTTAGTCCCAAGTCTGAAACCCTTTTAGGGCAAGACTAATTCAACCAAAGATCTTCCGAGTCCAGTTGCAAGCATTTTAAATCCACTGGAGTCACATAGCATTTGAACATTTTTTCATTTAGCTGTATGAAAATGACTAAGACTAAATAATTATATATTCAGCCTATTCTGCTCTGCAGGGCCTGCCTGGCATGGTAATATGTGTTTTTCATTATCGTTGCAGAATTCTACAGTACACAATGTGAGAGTTGAAAAGCATCTTCTATTGTGCAACTTAACTCCATACAAAAAACCCAACAACTCCTGAGGGAAATATCTCGAAGTTCAGCTTCTTAATGCTCCACTATGTTCATCAAATAACTTTGCTCACTTTTCCCGCCTGTCATTTGGTGAGGCATTTTTGCAGCTGCCTTTTTAGAAATTATGTTGGGTATTAAGGGGTGACCGCAAAGACCAAAACATTGTGCCTCAGATAATAGTATCGTCCCAGTGGGTTCATCCTAAAGGAGGTACACAACCTGACGAGTTGTTTGCATACAGAAATTAAAAAGACTAGACAATGCTGTCAAATAATCCTAAACAAAGAGGGTGGAGCAACAAAAACAACTGCAGGGAGATGATGGGCTGTCTTATTTAGAAATGTCAGAAGTGAATGTAAAAAAACCCACTAAAAGATGCAAAGCGTGTTATAAAGTGTGCATACATTATACACCATAATGCATTGTGCAAATGGCCTTTAAGAAGAAATGTTGAAATGGTTTGTGAAACGGGCCCAATGGGCTGAGCGATACTAAAATTCTCAGTAGAGCTGAGGGGATTATAACAGCTTTAAGCTTGACATGGAAATCTTTGTTGGTGTGTGACCTCTGAGGGGATGAATATAGGCTTACAGTATAGGCATCCAGAAAGTGCTGTGATACAACAGGAGCAGCCCCTGCTGTAAACAACCTGGCCAGTGAATTTACTGATTATATTAACAACAGTAAATCAGCATCTAAAGCACCTTTATTACAAACATTTAACGACAATCACTATATCTCTACTACAGCTGCCAATGCTGACATGTTTAAAAAAGTGTGAATTGATTTTCAACTGCAGAGAGAAGCAGAAGGCTGGCACATTATAAAACACTTCGGCAGCCAAACTCCTCAGGTTATTTGCATAACAACCAGTCTGAATAGATTATATTTCCCTGATATGAGACTATAATTGAAACAGAGCAATGATGGGCACAAAAGGAATGAAGGAATCCTTCACCTAAAATTCTCAGTTTGCTTTCGCTTGGGTCCATTATGCTGTCACTTCAACTAATTTGCAGCTCAGAGTCACATCAATACACATCTGTATTAGACAGACTTCAATGGGATGCTCCTTTAGTTTCTCTGTCTTCTATTTTCAACATGCAAGGACGGCGATAGAATCAATTACCCTTTGTTTGAGATAAAGGCTAAATCATTTACCCCACAAGAATAAACACTTTGGTTTGATCTTGTCCACAGGCTGCTCTCAAAGTGCTCTACCTGCTGACCAGAGAGGAGATTAAAAACAGAATAAGATCGTTTAAATATGCATTACCATTTTTAAATGCATATTAAAATACGATTTCACAATATTTTTTTTAATAAGCTAGATGTTGATTATACCTCCACTGTAGACTGACAATTATTAACCACATTGTTTTACATGTTTAGACAGATGACGTGAAATTGTTTAAAAGCATCTTTGAAGATAGCTATGCTGCCTTGCTGTTTATCTAATGGTGTTAGAGCAGTAGTATCAGTCACTCCTTGTGCTCCTTATTTCTATATATAATGCATACTGCAGCTCTGAGCTTTACACCCTTTACAGCTCAGCATATGATTGAACATAATTGCCCATTATTTATTTGCCGGTTGAGAGCTGGCACTGTGCCAGCCACTTCAGGGTTCCTGTTGTGGGCATATGGTCTCACAGAGAGCCACACTGGAAATGAAGGACTGTCACTGTGTTGAATTCAAAGAAAAGTAGGGGGAGAGGACATCATTCAAGTGTCAGGGGATAAAATACATGGAAATGGATTCAAAAGTAAATCTAAAGCGAGGCTTTGAAATATGCCTGGTCCATACTATGCATTACCCCACCCAATAGTTGGCCTGTTATTGGACCTTTTATATGGAGGTACATGGGGAAGGCTGCATTAATTGATCATTTAATTTTATGTTTAAAGGGACCCTATTATGATTTTTTGGGGTTCTCCCTTTTCTGTGGTGTGTGTTATAGGTTTTGTGCATGTAAATGGTCTGAAAGGCAAAATAAATAATTGCCTTTTACTTCCACAATGTGTTACACCACTACTGTTTATTTAACTTGTATTTCCCAGTGAACATCAAAATAGACAAAAATAAGATCCTAACATTGGGGAAAAGCTAGAATAAATGATACATGACGTAAAGTCTCAAATCTAAATTGTGAAAAATGTAGTATCAATTAATGAACTCCTGGTTTCAGCCCTAAATATCTCACAGTTTCAGATGTCAGAAGTTATTTATCTTATTGTCAAAAGAAAACTTTGTCCTGTGTTTCTATTCTAGTTTAAACTATATCAACTTAGTAGGTGCTATTTAAGCGCCAGTGCTCTTTAATAGCAGTTTTACACTTGCTTGGTTTCATCCACACCTGCCTTTAACAGCCACAATCTTCTGTTCTTTGGGCCACAAAGCTGCTCTGCTGGAGCAGCGGGGCGTTCACTTGTGTTCGGCTCGGGAAGAGAAAGAAAGCGACCGCACGAAAAGGAAGATTATTGTTCAGGTCCAACACGTGTACTCTGAGTGACGGCTTTTGTCTGGCAAAATGTCAGAGGCTTGAACGGTGCCCGAATCATGACCCCACATTTCAGGCTTTTGTGTGATTGTATTTTTTTCTCCTTATTAATTTTCAGTATAACTGGGGCAACGCAAAAACCAGGGCAAAGAAGAAACGCGACGGGAGCAATTTTAGTTTGACAGTTTTACTCTGCGTGACATCAGTTGTGATAGCAGATCTCCTGAGAGTTGGAGAAAGCAGAAGTATGGATCGAGGACAGAAAATGAGTTAAGGCAAAAAAAAGAAGACGTGTATGCAGAGACGGTGAACCCAGTGATTAGCTGTGTGTAGTTTGATATAACAGCAGAGAGTGTCAGGTCCCTCCCACTGGGGAGCCATTTTAACAAGCTCTTAGTGTTTGAGTGGCTGTTAGCAGGCCTGTAATCCAACCGGCAATTTCTGACTACTGTGAAATTTAAAATATAAAACTGTGAACACATACATAGTTATAAACATGAGACACCCACAGGAACTATGAGCATTTACACTTGTCAGCTTTAGACTGTCCATCGAACATATGCCTTTATGTTATTATTATTTAATAGGCAAAGCTCTCAGGATCGCTGCTAATGAACCTCAGATCGCAAATCAAAAATATGGATTTTTAGAACTATGCCCTTGTTTAAAGCATTGTCTTTGAAGAAAGATAGAAATGGGAGGAACAGGCGGAGATGAGCCAGATATAATATTTACAATACAAACACAGCTATACTGCAGACATACAATGCACTGTGTGCTTTAAGCCTCTGGCCCAGCTGGACCCTTCTGAGCTGAATCACATTTCTTCACCTCACAATGAGCAAATTAATTTTTTATTTGGGAACCTTGCCTGGAGTACACACAATACCGTACAGAATACTTGATTGTTTGTATAAAATCTTCACTGGAACAACGTCTTTGGTGTACACTCCATTCCATTCATATTCACAGCAGGGGGATTTTGCGAGAGTTTAAATCACGTTCAGTCATCTCTCATTGATTACAATTGTAAATTCTAAATTTCAATCAGCAGCTATGACCTTAAAGTCAGTAACTCAAAAAAAAGCAAACTTGTATTTATTGCAGTCACACAAAACAACACTGTATTACCTTGGCTAATATTAAGATTGACAGAAATTCTTACACATTTCTAGTAGACTAGCAGACTGCGGCTAATGTGTGGTGCTAACATCAAAAGTTAAAGTATATGATGTGTGTTGTATGCATTTTGATCTTGAGGACTAGGGAAGAAAAGGTAGCCTCAACAAGACACATTTGATTTCAGGTCTGTTTATTTCCAGTTGGTCATAAGTTTTGCTGAAATGCTCATTTTGCTAGTTAAAGAAAAATAATAATGCTCATGTTAAACGTCACATTGTTTTCAGTGTAATCTTGTCCAATATTCAAATTCAAGTATGAATATTGTCAAAGATGAAGCAATCTATTCAACAAACATAGTTTTGCCCTAACTGATGAAGTCTGTTACCGTATATTAGTAGTATATCTCTCTCTTAGTTGACACCAAATACATGGTAGAGTCCAACTTGTACAACTCCTACTTTACACTGCCTCTTTGAGTGCACTGTATTTATTTTATAAAGGGATTTAGAAAGGCCACAGCGAGAGCAACACTCAGCTGGGGATCTAATTTAAACTTGAACACTGGCAAACTGTCCTCCGAGATTCACAGAGAGTAAAAGACAGCAGTGAATGGGGCAGAGGTCGCAATGGGGAGGGAGGGAGGCAGAGATTCACAGACAGAAGAAAAGTGAACTTGGATGCAGCTGTTATATTGCAGCCCTCAGGGTAGACTCAAAAAGAGTCACAGGCACATCTCTATGACAGCAGGTGTGTATGTGTGTGTACTCAAGCGAACACATGCGCTTCACTAGACACCAACACTTGACTTTGACGACCCTCACACACTCCCACAGAAAGTCTTACTTGTTGCTCTCAAACGTACAAGCACAACATCTTCAAGGCACATATGATAGGGTGGTACCTGTCAAAGTGACTTGGAAATAAAACAAAAACAAGGGATCACTCTTAAGAAATTGCTAAAGCTATATGGCAAAAAACTGTGGTTAAATGTAAATCCATCTCTCCTGCCGCCCCCGCTCAGCAATCGATCCTGCTCAGGTTTCTCCCTCAAGGAGCAAAGTTTAAATTCCTCTCCCACCGCCAAACATATCTCGCACATTGCTGAAATGGTTTAGGTATGCTTGGTTTACCTTAGCTTGCATGCAGATTTCACATAATCATCTTCACTGCCTCAGAAAATAGCTGTGGCATGTCACGGTACAGCTGACCTTTTGGCGAACTTGGCTTCTTTTAATTACGCCTCCTGTGACATAAACGTGGTTGGTTTGAGTTTCTCATGTCTTTTCAGTGCTAGCACTGCACCTTCCTTAATTGTTGAATTGTCCAATGTGAATTTTAAGAAACAAGTGATCTAAAATGGTAGAGGTTAAAGAATTATTACTGTTATTAAAACGTATATTCTTATGTTTGGTAAAGTTTCTGTGAAAATCAATGTGGAATGATTGCAATATCCATTTCAGCTAATCATTTTAATTTTATTCACAAGTTAATCAGTCTTTGAATCCCTTTTTTCTTTGATTAACCCACTATCATTGCTATAATATTTTACTGTAGACAAAATGATCATTAACTATTACTTTGATACCAAAGATTGTTGTTGTGTGAAGAGACTTGAAGTTTGCATTCAAAGTTGCATTCAAATTCGTAAACATGCTTATAACTAAAAACTTAAGATTAATTTTCTTACGTGTCTGTTGCAGCAGCTCCCTGGGTCTTTGCAATGAAAATATTTCCCAATTTGGGCTCAATAAAGTGCATCTTACTTATCTTAATAGCCCTACACCATTGAAAAAATGAAGAGACCACTGCACATTTTTCTTAAATCTCAATTTCTACATGTATGGCAGCCATTCCAGTGTCTGTTGAATTCAAACACAGAAAAATGTTGTCAGTAGTTTATAAAATATTAGTTTTTCATTTTACTCAAACACAGGCCTATAGAAACCAGAGATACTGATAATGCTGCAGTGGTCTCTTCATTTTTTCCAGAGCTGTTTAAAAACGGCAAAAACTGACACTTCTATGGGAGATTGTGGAGGTGGAGGTGAGGAGTCTTACTGACCAAAGATAAAAGCTGCTCTGTAGTCAGGTGGTATGGCAGCAGACACTTCTGTATCTGTGCCAGACGGCAGCAGGGTGAACAGGATGCGGCTGGGTGGGAATGTTTTCGTTTGGAAAGAATTGGTTAGCAATCAAAGAGTTTGCCAAGCAATCTGACATATTTGGATTTTCTGTTGATGAAAGTGAAGTTTATCTACCAACATGTCTTGTTTTATACGAACCATTGTAAAACGGTTAGATTAGCTAAAATTGTTAAAACTTAATAAAGAAAAGTAGCAACTTTGACCAGAAATAGATGGTCTGTACCCGTTAGTAAGCTGTAGCAATGTAGAAAACACTAACCAATGGCTGCCTTATCCTTGAAAAGGTTTCTTGTTCTGGGTCGGGCTTACCCTCACATTGTGGTCTATACTGAGTCTGGAAGTGTGCGGCTCCACGCTGACATGACCAAGCTTCATACTGTGTGACCATGTGTCTCATAGGCATGCTTACACCCTGAGTTAGCATAAGGTGTCTCACTGAGTGAGCGGATGTCTTCCAGGCTGGTTTGGGTAGAACATCTGTCAACAGATTGACCCGCTGATAGCTGGAGACTGTCTTGGGAGATACAGCAGAGGCATGGTGGCATGTGGTCAGCTGATATATCCCTCTTCCTTTGTTAATTTCTCTCTTTCTCTGGCTGTCTCCAGGGAGACCAGCGGAGACACATGCTGACATGTGATAAACAGATCTGTGACTAATGGTCTGCCTTTTTAAGAATACAAATTAGATGATTAAACAACTTCCTTTATGCCAAGCAAGGGAAAGCCTGGTTAACAATATAATGCTCGAAGCTGGAATCAGCTTGTTATATCCCATCTGTATGGTGGGGGGATGGTGTTCAATTAAAACTGGTACATCGGCTTTGCAGTGTGTTTTGAATTTGGGAAATATTGATTGGCTTGTCAGGTCACGCTTGTCCTGGTACACAGTAAAGCAAATTATATATGCATGTTCAAATTACCTTGATATTTCAATGCTGGATACTAACCACATACCTGCCATCTTCTGCACATAAGGCTTGTTGTTTCGCCTGGAAGACCAGCAACAATTTTAAGTCAAAAGAAATGAAGAATTGCTTAAGTCTCTCCAATAGCTTTACAGGTAGTTGAAGTTGGCATATACAATTATTTACCTTATTCACAAACCATGCTATATTTACAATAAAACCACATAAAAATAATGTTACAGGAACATTAATGACATTTGTAAGGACCGTTTCAACTAGGAAAAAAGGCGTATCTTTCTCATAAAGATACATTAACTGGTCTTTGTCTGTGCTCTTGTCATTATCCAGTTAACCAAATGCTTTAGTGCTAATTACTGTTGGAACCGAAAATTGTATCCTTGCTTATATTTGACATGTATGGCAGGGCAATATGAAAGATGATGATAGACACAACGAAGACTCCATTACAGCTTTACAAGTGCAACAAAAAGGTTGTGCCCTCTTTGACAACTTATGTTGATGCTTACATCGTATCAGGACAAGAGTTGGGTCGGGACAATAAGGCCACAGGCTCACAAACCTGAGGCTAAGGCAGACAAACACACATGCAAACAGAAATCCTGGAGCACAGGGAACAATGAAGCAATTACTTGGTGGAAAGAGTTTACACCTTGGTCCGAGCATAGCTACCATTAAAACCCCAAAGACAGTCACCAAGTGGGGAAGAGCCAGGGTTGATACGCTGGATATGTGATGAGCTAAGGGCAGGCAGGTGTGTTGGAAGAGCAGTGGGGCCAGGAGAGTGAGAGAGGTGATGAGCTGATTGATGTCAGGCTTGAAGGCTGAGCAGGGACCTAGGAACCAGCAGAGTGAGAGAGACGCACAGGGGTTTCGGATGAAAAACAGGGACATGGATGTAGCTATGACTTTTTTAATTTACAGCAAAGTAATTTTTAGCCATAATTAAGAAAAGACACATGTTCAAGTCATCTTTGGGGGAAATTTGTGCCACAAATTCACATATTTGAGCCACCATTTCTACTCATGAGCTGAATAACAAAAAGAATGTTCAGGTTTAATAAAGTAGGCCTACTTCTTATTTTTATCTGATCTATCTTGTTGTTCTGCTTTGTGTGTATCTGTGTATGTGTATATATATATATATATATATATTAGCCTTTTTCCCTTTGGCATTTTATACTTCATAATTGATTGATCATTTCTTTTTAGTTTTTTAAAGTACTGTATTCCTCCAAGTGTAATGTTTTCTCACTTGAAGAACTCAACATTATTCAGACCACTTAAAATGATCTGTCTTTTTTATACAAAGCTTTTTAATTGTAGGCTTGGCTGAAAAGGTTGTCTTGTTGCAGTCTTCACCACGCTGGAGAGGTTTTTTTCAGTCTCCTCAATGCTCTTAAGAGGTTGTAATGCTGTTGTGGGTGTACTCTTTGTGGATAGGATGAGCTTGTTAGTGTTTCAGATGAAGTGTAGATGTACATAGACACATAATACACACTGGCCTATTTCCTTTCAAAAAAGTTCTATTCAGCTACTGAGTCCTCTTCCATTAGGACTTTTCTGATCGCAAAGGTCATATACAATTATTTTGACACCCCACTTGATGGATGCCCATGGGTTTCTAAATGTATGTCAGTTTGCATGTCAAAATGCAAAAGAAACATAAAATGGAAGTATATTTACTTAAGATTGATTTGAGGAAACGTGGGGGATTATGGTTTTGAGGTTGGGGGTTGAAGATTAAATGCTGCTGTTTGGAGCTGTTATGCTTCAATGTGCAGCTTTCAGTTCTGCCTCGTCTGAATGTGTGTCCCACTCGTCTTTCATTTCTGACTGACAGGTCTTAGACGCACACAAATAATTTGAAATCTCTTGATGCTTTTAAAGTCCTGCTGGAATTAGTAGTTACCAGTTTTGTGAGTTTGTGACTTTTATGACAGTTCAAGTTGTCGCCTCTTCTACTCTACATGTCAAATCAAAAGTGGCAGTTTCTGAATATCAAACAGAAGACACTAAAAGTTCAGTTGATGTGCATTTCTGCATTATAATCAATACACGCCAATTCAATTCAGAAGATTTTAGTTTAGCTTCTAATTGTATCATCCAGACAGGAGACACTTACTTATTAAGCTGCACTGGTTTGGCAATATTTCTACCAATTGAGTCCACGACTAGCTCCTCAACCAGCACATTCACTTGAATGGAAAAATAAAACAACAATATAGAAGAAATTCACAATTGGTCAAATAAATGCTTTAACAGACGTCATTCATAGAGCTGTTAGCATAAAACGGACAAAAAGCAAGATCCTGACCAGCGTCCAACTGGTGTTCACAAGAGATCATGCTGTTGTGTTATGGGAAATTATGGTCTCAGCTTTTTTTGGACTTGGACCCATACTAGTGAGTTAACATCAGGATATCACAGCCACAGCTGCTTCAATATTGAGCGTCCCTTTTTAATCCCTCTCTTGTGGGTTTCCCAACGTTATTGAAAGTCAATATTAAATCACTGTGGTGCCCATTTAGCTTTATATTTGATCCTCAAAGCATCCATCACCTATTGAACCCCCACTATATCCCATGTTGAAGGGTACTTAATCACTATTACAGTGCAATTCAAGGGCAGGTAATTTTCTGCGAATCTACCTCTCCAGATAGCACTTCAGATACCAAATCCTATGAAAAGGTCTATGGACGCCATGTGGCAAAGGCACTGGTCCGGAGTGATGAGGTGGAGCAGGCCGAAAGTGTACTATTCATATCTGCTGATACCGAGTAATCGCATCCACTGCAATTTTTTTGTTCTTTGAATCTTCATAATGTTTTCTTGCTGCATTGAACCTATTTAGATGCTTTGTGCTTATTGTAACCTCGATAGACATGTGAACACTTCAGGTTTAACAGTAAAGGCCAGGCACTGCCTTTTATAATGAAGCACTTCAAATCTGGCAACTAAACCCAATCTGCTAAATAAGGCCATTATTGAGATTGGTGCTTCTCTGGCTTCAGGATTAATTCAATTGTTGTCTATGAGCAGTTCCAACAGCTCACCTTGTTTACTGACCCTCCATATATGCTGACAGCATTCATTAAAACTTGACCACAGAAACCAAGCCTATATCCATTGTGCTTTAGCCCCACCACACATACTTCTCTTGTTTGTAATGGCTGCCAATCCCATCCACCATATGTTCTATAGTTGGCACAAAAACGTTTATTTAGTTCTACAGAAGCAAAATAATCCTCACCCGTGTCCACTTCTGTAGCCCTCTGAATTACACGTCCTATCAATGCACTCGACATTCACGTTAGCAAACAATCCGGCATGTGACGATGTCTCATTGGCGTCTACACACTCTCCTTTAAAACACAGCATGTCAGTTAGAGGCATGTTCCCCTTGTGTTACTCACAAAGGCACAAAGGATTCTGCCACATTGACAGACTGGATGCTTCACACAGTGCTTGTGTCTCTGAGCGATGCGTGTGCATTTGAGTGTGTGTGAGTGTGTGTGCACGTTTCTTTTTGTGGTAGTGGCAGTTTCAAAGTTTTCTTCCAGAGAGAGAAAGAGAGAGAACGACAGGCTTCATCAGGGCTCAGTTCT
This sequence comes from Eleginops maclovinus, assembly GCF_036324505.1. Classification (NCBI taxonomy): domain Eukaryota; kingdom Metazoa; phylum Chordata; class Actinopteri; order Perciformes; family Eleginopidae; genus Eleginops; species Eleginops maclovinus. Next base: position 12,007,439 of record NC_086357.1, read on the forward strand.
AAAAATAACAATCCAATATGTTCTCGTTTTTATTGTCGTGCCGTTCCTATTTTTCTAAAAGACAATAACCTAGTTATTTATTTATTTGTTAGTGACTTGCATTGACTAAAAGCTTGCAGCTGTGTTTATAATGACATACCAGACTGTGACAAGCAATCTCATTTTGCAGAACCACCACATACCTTCTGTTTTTAGGCCACATGTTGCCCTGAGTCTGACAATGTTTTGTGGTGGCAGGTTTTCCATGTTTTCCAGTGTTATATTGAATTATCTAATATATAATTCAGTTTTAATGACACACACATATATATATAACTATACTATTGTAAAGAATTCCAGAATTATGCAGCTATGTGTACGCATTCTTCAACTTGTTTTTTTTTTCAGAAGCAACAGAGTATCTAAAATGCATGGGTATCAGTTGGGATATAACAGGGGTTCAAGTCAACTTTATTGTCAATCTTTCAATTTGTGTTTACAGTTTTCTTCAGATAGAAGCTTTATTGTAGAACGATGATGATAAGAGGTATTTTCCAACACCAAGAGCATGTCCTCTTTCATCAAGTGAAATCATGACACTACAAATTGTCTGGGTCAAGGCTGTTAACAACAGATATAAGAAAGGAATGAGAGGAGGGGTGAAATCACAGACTGAGGGAGAAAAATAAAGGGCACTAACAAAGACGGGGACAACAAAGACTGAGGCTGAAGGTGTGTCGGTGTGTGATGCTTGTTCAATAAGAAACCGTGACACAGATAAGTGCTCATGTGTGACAGCTCGGTTGTTCTTTTTAACACGGTGGTCCTGCGCCTCTCCAAGCTTCCATTCACAACAACAACAGCATGTCAGCCAAGAGAAAAACAATCTGATACCTCAAGGCAGTGGTTTCACTTGTGCACACATCTGTAGCTGTGAGAGCACACTGCTTTCTGGGCGTATTTGGCCTGGAAACGTCTGAAATGAGTGTGATGGATGGAGGAATCTCTTTAAATCTGTGCCCATTTATCATCAGTGTATCACCTGTTGTCAGGAAGGTTTTTTGTCCATGCTAGCTGCTGGTACATGTAATTCAGTTGTAGTTATGGAAGGGTCAAAAGTTGTGCATGCTTTGAAGATTTGTAAACAGTGTAAATGTTATCTTTATAAACAAACTGTACAAGCTTTACCCACAAGACTGACACTCAATACATCCATACCATAAATTGTGGAAAAATCTGTATCTTTAGCTAAAAACATTGTGAGCTTATTTTTTCTGAAAGCATGATTTTTATGCTGGAAATTATCATGACAGTTAACCAAAAGCGTAAAGTAGCTGGAGGAAAAAAACTAAAACAAATTGCAGGTTGACAATGCAGTTTTTTACAGCACAGTGGAGTACACATGTTCACAATGATAAAAAACAACATATCACCTCCATATATCAAACAACAACTTTTCACATATACTGTACACAACAACAGCATCACCATGGTGGATTGCTGTCATACAGCTGAGGAGTTTTATCTTTGAACAGTGTATGGTACTGCAGAGGGAGAATCACTTTGCTGTTATTAATATTGAGCAGTAGTGAAAGCTATACGCAGATGCATGTGATACAGGCTCACATGTAAAATCAATGGATGTTATGAGGCCTCCATATTGCAATCTACAGCTAGAGGCTTTACAGATAATAAATACAAAGTAAAAGCATCATGTGAATTGTAGCAGGCACACTTTTATTAAATGTACCAAAAAGCTATGTAGCCATCGATGCATGCTGAAAATCAAGAACAAAAAGATTTTCTCTAATTCTGGCCTCCTATTGGGTATTTCAAAGTGCACACTATCAGATTCACATCACAGTAAAACAGAACGGAAACTAAATGGGTTTAAGAAGACTTAACTGCTCTATTCACAATGATCCCTGTGCTGTTGTGAACTATTTTAGCGGGGACCGAGGTGCTTGAATTACCTCTCGTGGTAAAAGGACTTTAAATGTGCATAAATAAGAATGGAGCTGACAGCGGCTGAAACCAAAATGCTTAAAGAGGCGCAGCACCTAATTTAGCAGCCACGAACCAGAGAGCAAGGCTGAACACCACAAAAGAGCAATTCAGCAACCTCAAGTGGAACTTTGACACAGGAATATTTTATCGGATTATACTTTTGGCACAAACGCAACTTTATTGAAAACAGCATTGCATCTTGTAGAAAGGAAAAATGGAAAAAAGCCAAAGGACTCCCGCAAAGAAGCGGTAAGGTTTGTCAACACAGGTCATTTAGGCAATTTAATAACAACTCAAAAGTAGACCTTTACCAGCAAATACTTTCAATTACACTTATTACCTGAACAACCTAATGCCCCAAAAGCCGGCAGAATCACCGTCCCCAGATTCGGTACATACCTGAAACATTTGTTTTAAAATACAATGGAACCAACAGCCATGTGTGTCACATTTTGTTTCTTGCAGCTCGTATAGCAGGAAGGATCAAAAAAGCCATCAGATATGATATGCGAAAAACCTCAGATGAACATACTTGATGATGCTGTCAATTCTTCACTTGACAGTTTAAAGGGGTGTTCCTCCGATCTGACACATAGATGTTGTTGTATTGTAATGGGAAGTAGTTTTCAGCCTGTTTGAACCGTTTTGTGAAGTCTTTAGGGGCTCTGGATTATGGGCTGAAGATACATGCACTACCCAAAAAATGCAAATTACCTGGAGGTGTGGAGTTTGAAAGAGGCTTTTCTTTGCTGCTTCAGTCATATTAGGATCTACAAATCAGGACATTTCAGCCCATTGGTTATACAACATGCAGTTTAATCCGATTTACTATCTTTTCAGATATAACCGTGCATTTCGAAGTGGAACTGCTGCTGCTGTTATAGAAATTAAGTAATTTGATGGTTAATAAACCTCTTAGCATACATTCAAATTGCAGGTGATCGCCCTCTTTATTCTACGACATGAAGGTGTCATGATATTGTAGCAGCATTGTAATTGTGTTCACAACAACCTCAGCCCACAGTGTAAATCAACTCTTGTTGCATAGTTATGTCTTTTTTTTTGCTGATCCAACGTGCTTTTGAACTGCTGAACAGACTCTTGTAAGACATGAGGGTCAGCCCATTAGCATGTACTTCAGAAATATGTTCTGTGTTAAAATTAGCAGGTGACACTTTCCACGCAGTGTACAAGCCAAAGTGTAGCTCGAAGGGAACTGCATTCACATATGTAGCAGTTTTGAGATTCCAGAGTATTGCACTGAAAAATGCTGGAGCTCCTGTGGGCCTAATAAGGGAAACGCTTTGAGAAAGGAAAACTTAAGCTGTAACAAACTTGCTTTCTTTACTTTTTGTGTTAAACTATCCTTCCTGTTTAATATAAATTACACCATTTCCTGGGAAGAGCTATATGTTCACCAAGGTTACATGTGTAAAACCTTTTTTGAATTTCAGAGTGGTGTGCACTGCCTCATAATTGTATTCATAATTGATTTTTTGGGGTTGGAATAAGAGAAAAGGCTGCTCTGCGTGACTCTTGCTGTGTGTGTGTGTGTGTGTGTGTGTGTGTGTGTGTGTGTGTGTGTGTGTGTGTGTGTGTGTGTGTGTGTGTGTGTGTGTGTGTGTGTGTGTGTGTGTGTGTGTGTGTGTGTGTGTGTGTGTGTGTGTGTGTGTGTGTGTGTGTGTGTGTGTGTGTGTGTGTGTGTGTGTGTGTGTGTGTTGTGTGTGTGATTTGTGAACATCTGCGTCTGAATGTGTGTGTTGTGATGCTGTGCCAGTTCACTTCCACGCCTGATTGGTCAGCGGTTGCCTCTGTTGGCAGCATGACGTCTTGCACACCAGGAGGGCTTTTAGCGTGTGTTTGGCTGCGGAGTATGTGCGCTTCTGCATGTAATTTTGGTGTGACACCTTAACTACGAGTATAATGCTCCCTGGCGTACTTCTGTGCTTTCATTTAGAGGCAAATACAGTGTACACAGCGCACACACAGTCATTCAGAGGCTTATAAATCAGCACTAATTTGCAGTCTTGAACAGTAGACTAACCTTGTTAGAACACACTACGCTAATTAGCATGAGATGAACTGACCCCACTTGCCATTTGACCAACACTTGTGCAGACACACACACACACACACACACACACACACACACACACACACACACACACACACACACACACATAGAGGAAGGGAAAGAGGACAAGCCAGTGAAAACAAGGGAATAACTTCTAATTCAGAGTCTGGGACGGAAACACTTTTATTATTCCCTCTTGGGCCACAACAAGAATTTAACAGCCTCTTTGACTGCGACAATATCGCACAGATTTACCTGCTGTTTCCTCTGCCATTAAATGGCTTTGGTTTTTGCTCAGTGGTTTAGAAGGTGTGACACTGCGGGGGTGGTGGGCACACTCCTATCACAGCCACCAATATGTCAAAATTAATTAGGCTGATCGGAGAGTAGACCCTATTATGCACAGAGAAGTGTGTGCCGTGCGCTGTTAATTAGACTGATGAGTAGATGCACTCTAATAAGCCCGGCGTAGACATATTCTCTATTAAACTCAGAATTCATAGGGCATGTCTGCTGATACGGTTTTGTTATGCTGTCATTGTACAACAATATGAAGTAAATAAAATAATTACTCTATTAATTACAGATTTGAAAACAAATGATTTGTAAATATTTTGATAATAAAAAGAGTTTTTACATTTTGTATTTGTTGCCAAATCTCTGAAACAATTGCTGGTTCAAGATTCTCAAATTTCAGGGTTTTATTTGTCGTATATGACATACATGTAAGATATTTGGGTTTTTCCCTACAACAAAGCTGTTAGAGAATGTTAACTTGTGCTTTTGGAGAAATCATTTTCCTTTTTAATGTTAAAATCATCTGTTTTAAGTGGTGATGCTGTTATTCTCAATTCAATACAAAACATAAATCAATAATACAAAATATCGTTATCCCCAGCCCAGAAAGATGATCGGACATTGCTGTAGTTTATTTTTTCATTTATTTATATTTATTCAATATAAAATAAGAAGTTAGATCCATACAAACTAAAGACTTTTTATTGTTTACACTCACATTCATTTCCCAGGTCATAATGCTCGGGCTGTGAGCGTGATGTAATAACATAAAAGGATGAATCACAGAGGTCTCCCAAGAATTCCTGGGCATGATGGTGCAATCAATTTTCCACAAATATATTAGCAGCAAAGTGTGTGTGCTGGAATTGGCTTGCGAATATTTCTGTAAACCCTTTGTTTGAAGTAGAAATATGGTGGCATGGTTCAACTGTGCATAGACTTTGCTGCAAGGTACAGCTTGTAAGACTACGTGAGCTATTCTAACATCTCTTCTGTCAACACTGTGGATTTCTCTGTTCAATTAAATTTTTCTTTTTATCCTCATTTTTTTCACCCAAACTTCAAAGACATCTGAACAGGCAAAATATGCAAGGCATAAATAAACTGGGTTTAAATTCCCCTGGATCAGTGTTTGAAAATCTTTGTTGACAACATGCCACTAAACGCATCAAAGCTACAAATTAGATAGTGACAGTTGTCACCGTTTGAATAAGCTTTGGTCCAAAAAATTTGTAGACGACTACTTTTTCTGGTGACAAGCATTTTATTCTCTCAAACGACCTTCATTCCCAGGGGAGAGCTGCAAGAGTGGATTCTGCTGTAATTAGGCTCGCTGGTGGACAAAAAAAAGCACCCAAGGTAGAGGGTGAGATACAAGACTGTGAGGTAGAATGAAGGAGAGGATGAAGGTGGGGAGGATGTAAGGATGAGGAGGAGGGGAGGAGATAATGAGAAGCAGGGTGACAGAATGAAAGACTGCAAGAGAAAGAGAGCATGTCAAGAATCAAGAGGGGGTTGTTTGCCTGCAGCTCCCTCGTGGTGTGATGTTGTTGAATGTTCGCACCATGTTTTATGACAAAGGCCTCTGTGTTGGGTCTGTGTTAGCTCAGCAACTCACTTATGTTGTCTTTGGCGTCTCAGCCCATCTTGCTGTCTACTTTCATTTTTGCATACAGCAGCTAAGTTAACCTAGAAGTAGTTTAGGAGAGGTGAGAGACTGACCGAGCAAACGGGAGAAAAAAAAGGGAGAAATTACGTGTTTTTAGTTATTTCTTTGGTCCAAATACTTTTTGGTATTTAGCCAAACATCATTTTTAAAAATGTTTTTAGTTGCCTTTGATGGACATTTACAGTATATCATCATAGACGTTAGGTGTTGTTGGGGCTCTGCAGAAGGTAGATTGGTCTGTGGTTCGATCTCCGGCTTCTCTGGTTAACATATTAAACTGTCCTTTGGCAAGATACTGAACCCCACATTTCTCTTGATGGCATGTGAATGTTTATCTGTCCAGATGTGCAGGTGATTCTGTGTATGGTAGCCTCTTTCTCTTTATTAATGTGTGTGAATGCTGAGTTAAGCACTTTAAGTGCTGACAAAGACAAGAAAAGTACTATATAAATGCAGTTTGTTTGCCATATACCATCTTGCACCACTGTTTGCCATCCAACTCCCATTAGAAGTGTTTTTTCATTCCAAATCCCAGGCTTTGCGCAACGCAACAGAAAGGTGCAGAACACATTTCCTCTGGCTGTTGGAACACTGTATACAGTGTATACATATACATTTTTTTTTTTGTCGATGTATTTTTATTGAGGTTTTAAACATAGACATAAACAAGCACTTGCGACAACACATAAGAAATTGAGACAAAAATAACAGCAAATTATCAAATATAGATACACACAATCACACAACAGCACAAACACACAACAAAAAAACAAAAAACATATACAGTGGGGCAAAAAGTATTTAGTCAGCCACCAATTGTGCAAGTTCTCCCATTTAAAAAGATGAGAGGCCTGTAATTTTTATCATAGGTATACTTCAACTATGAGAGACAAAATGAGAAAAAAAAATCCAGGAAATCACATTGTAGGATTTTTAATTAATTAATTGGTAAATTCCTCGGTAAAATAAGTATTTGGTCACCTACAAACAAGCAAGATTTCTGGCTCTCACAGACCTGTAACTTCTTCTTTAAGAGGCTCCTCTGTCCTCCACTCGTTACCTGTATTAATGGCACCTTTTTGAACTCGTTATCAGTATAAAAGACACCTGTCCACAACCTCAAACAGTCATACTCCAAACTCCACTATGGCCAAGACCAAAGAGCTGTCAAAGGAGACCAGAGACAAAATTGTAGACCTGCACCAGGCTGGGAAAACTAAATCTGCAATAGGTAAGCAGCTTGGTGTGAAGAAATCAACTGTGGGAGCAATTATTAGAAACTGGAAGACATACAAGACCACTGCTAATCTCCTTCGATCTGGGGCTCCACGCAAGATCTCACCCAGTGGGGTCAAAATGATCACAAGAACGGTGAACAAAAATCCCAGAACCACACGGGGGGACCTAGTGAATGACCTGCAGAGAGCTGGGACCAAAGTAACAGAGGCTACCATCAGTAACACACTACGCCGCCAGGGACTTAAATCCTGCAGTTCCAGACGTGTCCCCCTGCTTAAGCCAGTACATGTCCAGGCCCATCTGAAGTTTGCTAGAGGGCATTTGGATGATCCAGAAGAGGATTGGGAGAATGTCATATGGTCAGATGAAACCAAAATAGAACTTTTCGGTAAAAACTCAACTCGTCGTGTTTGGAGGAGAAAGAATGCAGAGTTGCATCCAAAGAACACCATACCTACTGTGAAGCATGGGGGTGGAAACATCATGCTTTGGGGCAGTTTTTCTGCAAAGGGACTAGGACGACTGATCCGTGTAAAGGAAAGAATGATTGGGGCCATGTATCGTGAGATTTTGAGTGAAAACCTCCTTCCATCAGCAAGGGCACTGAAGAAGAAGCGTGGCTGGGTCTTTCAGCATGACAATGATCCCGAACACACCGCCAGGGCAACGAAGGAGTGGCTTCGTAAGAAGCATTTCAAGGTCCTGGAGTGGCCTAGCCAGTCTCCAGATCTCAACCCCATAGAAAATCTTTGGAGGGAGTTGAAAGTCCGTGTTGCCCAGCGACAGCCCCAAAACATCACTGCTTTAGAGGAGATCTGCATGGAGGAATGGGCCAAAAATACCAGCAACAGTGTGTGAAAACCTTGTGAAGACTTACAGAAAACGTTTGACCTCTGTCATTGCCAACAAAGGGTATATAACAAAGTATTGAGATGAACTTTTGTTATTGACCAAATACTTATTTTCCACAATAATTTGAAATAATCAGACAATGTGATCTTCTGAATTTTTTTTTCTCATTCTGTCTCTCATAGTTGAGGTGTACCTATGATAAAAATTACAGGCCTCTCTCATCTTTTTAAATGGGAGAACTTGCACAATTGGTGGCTGACTAAATACTTTTTGGCCCCACTGTATATATATTTTTTTAAACAAAAAAAACAAACATCCACAGTGATTACCCAATTAAATTCCCCTTTGCTTTTGCAGTCAGTCTGTGTCAGTGTGTCACCCAGCTGTGGTGTCATATGAGTCAGGTTAGTATGCGAAGTTACTAAGGCAGATGATGGCGTCGGTTCGGCTGAGGACATGAAGTCATTAGAGGCATCCAGATCAGTTTAGTACTACCTACACACATTCACACCATAGGGTTGTCTATTCAATTGCTATTGCTGCAAATGACTGAGTTCACCTGTTTGTAATTATTATTTAATTAAAGCCTCCTATTTCTAAATGACCTCAAGGCTGCCATTTAATGTGAACTGTTTTTATATGCAAATGACTGCGATGCTGGTTTCCATAATGATAAACACATAAAGTATGCTGAGTGCATCACTTTTTAATGTATGCAGGTGGATGGCAGTTAACACACTGTCACTGCCCACATTAAATGGAATACGTTATTTTTGGGTCAATGGTAAGATTGGGTCAGCTGTAAAGGTGCTCACAAAGCTTGATCACCGAACACGTTTCTTAGGCAGAGTTTCAACATTTCTGGATAGTAAAACAACTATGGCTCTGGCAGTTTTTAATCTAGCCTTACTTTGACGGTCTGCTGTTTATTGCACCATGAGCTTACTTAAACAACAACATGTCAAGATAAGGCAATTAGGGTTATAATTTAATTTTTAATTCGTGGTTGAAAGTAAAGAAAACAGCTTCTCAGATTGAGTTGTGCTTTGTTCAGAGGCTATGCATGGGCCTGCCCCTTAATGGCTAAAGAAATATTAAATACAGATGATTCTTAGCCGTCCACCAGGGGTTTTTCAACTGGTTTTGATTTTTCCAGGTTTAAGAGTAAACTGTGCATGGTAACTTTTTTATAAATGATTGTCAATCTATGGTATTGGTAAAGGGACCCCAAGAAGCCTTAAGGTCATTTCATATACTGCACCTACTGCTGTGGCAGAGCTGATTGTTTTCTATTCAAATCAATAAATCAATCACTGGTTAAGTGCAAGCCATTTTTTTCTGAATTGTAAGGCATCCTTGGGAGCTTTGAAAGGCACCTCTAAATGAAATGTATTATTATTATTATTATTATTATTAAGCAGTACAACCCCTGCTGACACCCTCGACCTCAATGTACTCATGTACCTCACCCTACTCGATGAAGAAATGACTGCTGTAATAGCTTTTTGTAACCGCTCTTGCTGCTCCTAACTGCCTGCTGTTGCTAACTGTTATAGCTGGTGCAAAGGTTGTTGTTAACTGCTTTCAGTCGCTAATGTCCATTAGTGTTGCAAACTGGTTTTACCAGACCAGCTGCAATCACGGCAGTCTTACAATATCAAACGACCTCATTACTTTACACCAGGATTTCAATATAGTATTTTGTATACTTAGATGGTCATATTTTCAGAAGATAAAACTGAACCAATGAAATGGATGCCAACCCAGAAGGAAATGATACCATTGTTTATAATTGTATTACCTTTGTGTATCATTGTTACTTACTTAATACTAAGCACAGCCAGAGGCATGATTATTTGGTTATGGTGTATTTGTGGCTACTTATGTATTTATGATAGGGTTGGGAGAAGCATTACAAATAATGACACGAATGACACGCATCACTGTGCAGTAGTAAAGTTGGTGCCTGAACTGACTGTTAATTAAACTCATACCTGTTCTCTTCCTGCAGCTTCCTCCCTTCACCTCTCTCTGTTTTTCTCCCCCTTTTGTCTGACAGAGACAGTGATGGATACAAGGACGGCGACAGCTGAGCTTGGCTGGATCTCGTTCCCTGCCAATGGGGTAAGAAGTTTGTGTGTGTGTGTGTGTGTGTGTGCAAGTGTGTGCACCGTTGGAGAAAACGGTTTGAGTACACCTTGCGGCGCTCCATTAAAGAGTCCGTCACAATCTTAATTACAGTCACAAGGTGACACCAATTAATCGCTATTGATGCAGAATTTAATGGATTCCACAGAATCACGGAGGTGTACCTCAAAAGGGTCCACCAGTGACAGATTAATAAAATACAATAAAATAAGAAAGTGCAGTATAAATTAAAGAGGATATGTTCTTTAACTGGCTTTCTCCTTTCTTTATTTTGTATAAATGCTGGCTTGGCTGCTAGCCGGTAACAATGGTCTGCTGCCTGTGGGTGTCTGTGTGTTAGAGGTGAACAGCTCTAATTGTGATGAATGGTTGTCCCTCTTCAAAAAAGGTAGAGGAGAGAAAAAAGTATAATAGGGAGGGGAGTTGAGAGGTAGAGAAAGAGAGAGAGATACACAAAATGGGAAGGAGGGAAAGAGAAAGTTTAATTTGTGTCAGGTCTTGGTAAACCCATTAATCATGTTGGCCTCTCCTCTCCCCTATTCCCCTACTTCCTCCCCTCTCATCCCTCCTCTCTTCCCTCACACACACACACACACACACACACACACACACACACACACACACCCCCAGTGGGAGGAGGTGAGTGGCTATGATGAGAACCTCAACACCATAAGGACGTACCAGGTGTGCAACGTGTTTGAGCCCAGCCAGAACAACTGGCTTCTCACGACTTACATTGACCGGCGGGCGGCACAGCGCATCTACGTGGAGATCCGCTTCACCGTCCGCGACTGCGCCTCCATTCCCAGCGTCCTGGGCTCCTGCAAAGAGACGTTCAACCTGTACTACCTGGAGACCGAGAGGGCCGTGTCAGAGGGCATCAAAGGGGTGGAGTACTGGGCCAATGCCCCTTTTCTTAAGGTAATGAGACCAGCAAAGATGCAAAGTGTGAAGACCTGCTGGCTTTGAAAGTAGTTGCCACAATAAAAATGTGCATTTCAAAGTAATATTTTAATGATAGTTATTATTTTACTAACCACACCCAAGATGCTGAGACTGTTTTACTATGTTATGTTCAACGTTTTAATTCATTTCAAATGCTCTCATGTCATTTCTCACGTTTATTTTTCGTGGTAAATGCTGGAAATCTTAAACCTAAGAGATGGAAAGAAACCTATCAGATGATCTGAAAAATGCTTAATCACAAAGCTGATGGCAGAGTTGCAATCCAGAACAAAACACTTCAGTGATCTCAAATTGATTAAGAATCCACAAGGTTTTTTGATTAAAGTCTAGAAAAATCTGACTTCTTGTGTTTGTGTTTTTTCCAGTGTTGTAAATCTCCTAGCAGCCTTTCTGGGGCTATTGTTAAGGTTCACTGGGGAAATAAAGAGCAAATTATTACTAAACTCTAAGAAAATTGAGTTTATTCAGTATTACTAAGAAAATACCGAACATTACTTATCTAAATATTTAAAATATAATTGTATCTAAAGTAGTAACAATAGATCAGGGACACTAGAACCTTTTTAACTTACTTTCTTTTGGCTTTCCTAACCTTCCCTCTCTCTGTATGTCAATGTTAGGTGGACACCATCGCAGCAGATGAGAGTTTCTCCCAGGTTGATTTCGGGGGAAGACTAATGAAGGTGAACACAGAAGTTAGGAGTTTTGGACCGTTGTCCAAAGGCAAAGGTTTCCACTTGGCCTTCCAGGATCTTGGAGCATGCATGTCCCTTCTGGCTGTCAGAGTGTTCTACAAGAAATGTCCCAGCGTGGTGCAGAACTTTGCATTTTTCCCAGAGGTATGGACCACAAACTGCAAACTGTGTGCTTTTATCAGAACGTGGTGTAGCTGCTAGTGTATACAGACAATCAAGTGGACATGTTTTATGATTTTCTCTGTAGACACTGACTGGAGCAGAGTCCACCTCATTAGTCATCGCAAGAGGAAGTTGTATCCCCAATGCTGAGGAAGTGGACGTGCCCATAAAGCTCTACTGTAACGGGGACGGAGAGTGGATGGTACCCATCGGCAGCTGCAGCTGCAAGGCGGGGTATGAACCGGACAATGGCAACGTTTGCAAAGGTAAATCTGTGAATGCCATGTATGCTTAATCGTTTTCATTCTCTTTCTTCAAACCTGCTCTAATGACCTTTTGCAGCTTGTGTGTTATATTGTGGCAAAGGCTAACAACCTGGTATGACAGCAGATCAATAATTGGCAAATGTGCTTTTAAGAATGAACCATAGCAACAATGCTTTTGCATCTTGCAATAGCTTATATTAAGCCCAGAATTTATCAAAAAACACCTGTTTCAAATATTACATATTATATTACATGAAAAATACCTTGTGAACAAATTGTGTGCATACTCTTTGTTTTCAATTCAATATTACAAATAGCCCATATTTAAGTCCTGGCTTGGTTTACAAAACCAGCTGGACTAGAAGAGTCAATCGTCCAAGCATGCATTCTTACTTATTTGGTTGTTTTTTGTGCAATGGATGTTCCAAATGTTCATATTAGTGAGAACAGACTCGGGTGAACATGGCACATAAATAGTCTGTTACCTCCTTTTTATATCTGCACTCTTTCCCCATTTCCTCTGCAATACTACTCATCATTTATTATTCTGCCTGGAGAGGTGTGTGTGTGTGTGTGTGTGTGTGTGTGTGTGTGTGTGTGTGTGTGTGTGTGTGTGTGTGTGTGTGTGTGTGTGTGTGTGTGTGTGTGTGTGTGTGTGTGTGTGTGTGTGTGTGTGTGTGTGTGTGTGTGTGTGTGTGTGTGTGTGTGTGTGTGTGTGTGTGTGTGTGTGTGTGTGTGTGTGTGTGTGTGTGTGTGTGTGTGTGTGTGTGTGTGTGTGTGTGTGGTGTGTGTGTGTGTGTGTGTGCATGTGTGACCGTGATGTATGTTCATATGGTGAAATGATAAGTGAATCCATTCCATCCCATGTTAATTAATTTAGGGTGTTCCAGACGGATTACTCTACCACAAACTAGTCCTGAACTGCCAGAGAGGATCGAGGAGATGGAGGGCCATCAGGAAGAAGGAATGAATAAAGGAAGGGAGGAAGGAAAGTAGAAAAGAAAGTAAAGCAGGAGAGCCCTCAGGAGAGTTAGTCTAGCAAGAATGTGAAAAAAAGGACAAACCAAGGACAGAAAGTTTTTAAAAAACTGAGAGATAAAAGTTATAGAGAAGCGAGAGCGACTGATGAATATTATTATGTCTCCAGTGAAACACAATAAATGTTAGATTTGCCTTTGGTGTCAGTGTCAATTTTCACAGAAATACTTTCTCTTCATGGAATATTTTAGTTGGTAAAAGCTAAGCCAATTCATGGTGAGACAGTGATTAAGGCTGACAACATTACAGTGATTATGACTGGCACTGCAGAAAGAATTACTGTGAATTGTGGAAGTATAAAGTCTCTCCAGTCCTTTGTTTAAAATATACTGAGTTTGTTATTGTTGCCCATGAAAAAATCTAAGTTACATATGGCAAAACTCTTTATTACAATAAAGTAATTGATATAATGTGATGAATTGATTATTTATGCCAATGAAAAGAAAGTGCTGTTTTTTACCAATCCCTCTGACCTACTTTGAGAAGTGCGCTGCTTATTAGAAACAGCATTATTCCTGTGTTGGAGTTGGGGTTTTGTTGTCAAGAAATGTATCTTTAAACATGTATTAATATTTTTATATAGGGTTAAAAAGTCACGGCAAAATGTTACATTGCGTTAGTTTTTTTATAGGGTACAGCCTACTAAAAAGTCTGCAGCCCAAAGACAGACTGATTTGACATCGTTTCTGTGTAGGCAGGTACCTACACCTTCCACTGTCTTCACCGAGCTGGCTTCTTTTTGGTGTGCACTTCTGCCCATTAGTTGATAACAACTTGGCAGGAAACTGGACTCACTATTAGAACAGATGGTTGTGTTTTGCATATTTGTGTGTGTGCATTTGTGTGTGTTAGGCCGCAGAGATTGTGATTGTTTTGCACCAAACCAGCATATTGTGCAAACCATCCGGCAAAACTGGCTCAACATCAAAGTTGTGTGTGTGTGTGTGTGTGTGTGTGTGTGTGTGTGTGTGTGTGTGTGTGTGTGTGTGTGTGTGTGTGTGTGTGTGTGTGTGTGTGTGTGTGTGTGTGTGTGTGTGTGTGTGTGTGTGTGTGTGTGTGTGTGTGTGTGTGTGTGTGTGTGTGTGTGGGTGTGTGGGTGTGTGGGTGTGTGTGTGTGTGGGTGTGTGGGTGGTAAAATGTTCAAATAGACCCTTACTTCAAATGCACCACACTACAAATGTCAGCACTACCATTGAATACACACAAACTACTCCTGCTGTGGCGCTGACCTGGCTCTTAGAGAGAAACACACACACACACACACATTGTTATCCATATGGTTGCTGTGTGACTCCACACAGCTGGCATTAAACAGAGAATCCGATGGAATAATCGTTTTCTACTCTGAGGTGCATCAGTTCATCCTCAAAGGCATTTTCATTTTCGCCTTTCGCTCGACCCAAAAATTAGGTATTAAAATCTAACTGAATCACTCCAAATACATTTGTACTACCTCTGGCTCTGCAAAAAGGAAGCCAATGCGGAAGTGCCTTCAACTTGTATTCTCTTAAATATGTACATATATAATATAAGTCTGAGTTTTATAGAAGAATGAGGAAACGACGAGTACTACTCTAGCAAAGATTTTCCTAAAGTTTATGATGTTTAAGTATTACAATTTTAGCCCTTTTCAATGTGTGTATTCAGTTCATGAAAGCTCAGTGTAACATTTTGTTTGCCTTATAATGTATTGTTTAGTGCTCCGTTGAACTTTGCTCCTCCTTTAATCACTTCTGGTTCCAAGAAAACAAGATGCTGACAGCTTAAACCAAAACCGGAGTCCATAAACCAATAGAGACGTCCACTTCTGATCAGTGGTGTGCGTTTAAATTCCCTGACACCAAACAAATGTTACTCTGTGTGTTTGCATGAAGATATGGAGGGAAAGAAAGAGAGAGAGAAATGGAGATGCCTGTTGCCATGGTGACACGCCCCATGTATATGAGCAAGGTTGTTGAATAAATGACCTTGACAAGCCAGATGTCCGTCTACCTATTCGAGACACACACACACACACACACACACATATAAATTAATGACAATTGTAAGTGTATATATATATATATATATATATATATATATATACGGCTCCGGAAAAAATAAAGACCCCACTCCAACTTTTTTTAATCTTTATCTTTACATGTATGGCAGCCAGTCCAGTGTCTGTTTGACTCCGACACAAAGACAAATTGTCAGTAATTTATAGAATACAATAACAAAGACATACAGTGGGGCAAAAAAGTATTTAGTCAGCCACCAATTGTGCAAGTTCTCCCATTTAAAAAGATGAGAGATGCCTGTAATTTTCATCATAGGTATACCTCAACTATGAGAGACAGAATGAGAAAAAAAAATTCCTGAAAATCACATTGTAGGATTTTTAAAGAATTTATTTTCAAATTATTGTGGAAAATAAGTATTTGGTCAATAACAAAAGTTCATCTCAATACTTTGTTATATACCCTTTGTTGGCAATGACAGAGGTCAAACGTGTTCTGTAAGTCTTCACAAGGTTTTCACACACTGTTGCTGGTATTTTGGCCCATTCCTCCATGCAGATCTCCTCTAAAGCAGTAATGTTAAATAATAAAACAAGAGAAAATGATAACGCTGAAATGGTCTCTTAATTTTATGAACCCGGTGTGTAAAGAAAATATAACCCTCTCTCTTTTCCTCCTTACCCACATCTCTAAAAACGGGGATACAAACGAGCTGATCCAGATTTGCTGCCGATATGACGTCATAACCGAAACGTGGGCTGGCTTTACATTGAACTCCTGGCAACGTCCCACCCACGTGACACGTCTCATCCTATCGTCCGCAATATACAGTCGAAAGCTGAATCCTCTCCGCAGCACCTCTGTGTGTTCCGCAGGATGTCTGCAGGAAGGACTTAGAGTTGTTGTATATAATCAGTGTTGGGTGTAACGCGTTACAAAAGTAACGGAGTTACAGTAATGTATTACTTTTAGCTGTATCGCAGTAATATAACGCATTACTTCTGAAATGTGGGTAATATAATACCAGTAACAATTCTCAGTAATGCAGTTAAAACACATTTTAACCCGAAATGATGTGGTGTTTAGTTTCTAAGAATTCACAAACATTGCGAGACATTCCGACACCAGAGAAATAATTATGCAGGTAGAATAGTAACTCAGTAAGCCTGTTTACTATTGGTTCAGAGGGCTGCAGAAAAGAAAGAGAAAAGAAAAGAAAAAGACAGGAGTGCACGCAGGCCAAAGTAACAGAAGGTAACTTTCTCTCGGGCTGCTGCTTGAACCTGGAGAAGTTAAGAGACTCGTGGCAGAGGGTTGAAGACATGCAGCCTCTGTCCTCTGTGGAATCGCCGGCTTTTAGAAAGCTTGTCAGCAGAATCCCCGCTAACACACCAATGAGAAGGTGAGCTAACATTGCAATAGAGACTCTTCATATACAGTAGGGACACTGGCCCGTGCAGAGGCTCCACTAACATGTTATTAATAACAAACAGCAACTTAATGTTACCGGTGTAGTGACTCTAATATACATAATTCACCTCCTTCTTAAGTGTGGTTCTACACACTGTTGTTTCATGCCTGTAAGTATGACCGTTGGTTTATGCTTAAAAGTACAACTGTAAAAAGGGATCGTGGTCCCTTTAATTAATCTGTGTTTACGATGACGTGGAGCCCCATGCTTGTTGGTTTACAGGACAGCGCCATTTTGTTTTGTTTTAACTTTGACTGTGTGATTAAACGAGACACGCATTCGTGTCCTCAACTTTAATGAACGTCTCCTGCGTTTCAATACGATCTCCACACTGGTGACCCTGACGTTTGTTTGCTGGACGTATCCAGAGACACAACACGACACGAAAATGACGGTGAACGCTGTTACCCTCAAACTCCCCGAATTCTGGGAATCATCTGCGTCAGCATGGTTTGCCCAGACTGAAGCGCAGTTCGCGTTGCGTGAAATCACCGTTGATACTACACGTTACTACTACGTTGTATCAGCTCTTGGAAATTCAACAGCATCCAGAGTGGTGAGCCTCCTTAAAAATCCTCCCGCAGCTGAAAAGTATGCAACACTTAAAGCCCACCTGTTGAAAACTTTTGAACTGTCAGATGCTGAGAGAGCCAGCAGGCTTTTCTCCCTTCAGGGACTGGGTGACAGCAAACCGTCTGAGCTCATGGACCGTATGCTGGATCTCCTAGGTGAGCACAGACCCGATTTTCTTTTCATGCAACTTTTTCTGCGTCAGCTGCCTTCCCAAGTCAGAGCTGCATTAGCAAACACCACAATCACTGATTGTCGGAGACTGGCTGAAGAGGCTGATAAATTTTTCCTGGCGAGTCAAGGGCACTGTGTCATGGCGGCGCTCCTTCCCGCGCACGTCGTTCCTGTGCCACAGGACGATTCCGCACTCATTGCTGCAACATCTTCTCGTCGGCAGCAGTTTTCAGGCCGGCAGCAGTCTACAGTTCGGCAGCAGTTTTCAGGCCCCCAGCAGTTTTCGGGTATGTGTTTTTACCATGAGAAGTTTGGACCGAAGGCTCTTAAATGCCGTCCTCCATGCAGTTTCGGCGGGTCGGGAAACGCCAGGGCCGGCGCTCAGTAGTGGCCATGAGCGTTGGCCGTGTAGGCAGGCTGCTTTTCATCCGTGACAGTATCTCCGGACGGCGTTTCCTGTGCGACACGGGTGCACAGAGGAGCGTCCTGCCTGCATCCCGTTTGGACATTGCGACAGACAGCCATGGCCCCCCTATGGAAGCTGCTAATGGGACCCCCATCCGCACATATGGAAAGAGATATGTTGAGTTGTGTTTCGGAGGGCATCGGTTTGGCTGGGATTTTGTTACAGCCAACATTGCTTTTCCCCTCCTTGGTGCCGATTTTTTGTGTGCACACGGACTGTTAGTGGATGTCAAGAACCGCCGTTTGATTGACGCTGTCACGTTTTGTTCATATCGGTGCACGCTCAGCGGGGCTGACTCCATACAACTGTCTAGTATGCTCTCATCCTCAGATGACTTCCAACGTCTACTGGCTGGTTTCCCGGCCCTCACTCAGCCCACTTTCTCGGCGTCTGCCGTGAAGCATGGTGTGGAGCACCATCTCGCTACTACTGGTCCTCCCGTTTACGCCCGTGCTCGGCGCCTCGACCCGACCAAGCTTGCCGTTGCAAAGGCTGAGTTTGCTAACATGGAGCGCATGGGCATAGTCCGCCGATCCGACAGCCCGTGGGCGTCACCCCTCCACATCGTCCCCAAACCCGGTGGCTGCTGGCGCCCGTGTGGCGACTACCGGCGGCTTAATGAGGCAACAACACCTGACCGATACCCAGTCCCGAACATACAGGATTTTTCATCACACCTGGCTGGTATGGTGATTTTTTCCAAGGTTGACCTCGTCCGGGGTTATCATCAGGTGCCGGTACACTCACTGGACATTCCCAAAACAGCAGTTATCACGCCATTTGGCCTGTTTGAGTTTTTGAGAATGCCGTTCGGCCTTAAAAATGCTGCTCAATCTTTTCAACGCCTCATGGACTCTGTCCTACGAGACCTGCCTTTTCTTTTTGTGTACTTGGACGACATCCTGGTAGCAAGCACTTCCAAAGCTCAGCATCTGGCGCACCTCAGAACACTTTTTGAGCGCCTCAGCCAACATGGGCTAATTGTTAACCCCGCCAAGTGCCAATTCGGTCTCTCCACCATCGATTTCCTGGGACACAGAGTCACCAAGGATGGTGCAGTCCCTCTCCCATCAAAGGTGGAGGCGGTGACACAGTTTCCACGCCCGCTCACTGTCAAGGCCCTGCAGGAGTTCCTGGGCATGGTGAATTTTTACCACCGGTTCATTCCTCGAGCCGCCCAGTTCATGCGGCCCTTGCACGAGGCCTTGAAAGGTAAGCCCAAGCACGGTGTAGACTGGACTGAAAGCAGGGTCAAAGCTTTTGCTGACACAAAGACAGCCCTGGCGAACGCCGCCATGCTGGCACATCCTTCTCCCTCAGCCTCCATCGCCATCACCTCGGACGCCTCAGACTACGCTGTCGGTGCCGTCTACGAGCAGTGGGTAGGCGGGGCCTGGCAGCCGCTTGCTTTCTTCAGCCGTCAGTTGCGCCCCAGTGAACGGAAGTACAGCACCTTCGACCGGGAGCTGCTTGGCCTCTACCTCGCCATCAGACACTTTCGTTCCCTGCTGGAAGGGCGACACTTCACCGCTTTTGTCGACCACAAGCCGCTGACTTTCGCCATGGCAAAGGTGGCTGAGCCGTGGTCCGCCCGCCAGCAACGTCATCTGTGCTACATTTCCGAGTTCACCACGGATTTACAGCATGTTGCAGGTAAAGACAACCAGGTGGCTGACTGCCTGTCACGGGCTGTGGCAGGGGCAGTCCATCTTGGTTTGGATTACAGCCGAATGGCAGCGGACCAGACCACAGACCCAGACGTGCAACACCTTAAGAGCTCAACTACTGGGCTGATGATGGAGGATGTGGTTTTTGGCGATACCAGCACCACGCTCCTGTGTGACGTCTCCACAGGCTCCCCTCGGCCAATCATTCCCATGGCTTGGCGACGACAAGTTTTTGATGCCGTCCATGGTCTCTCCCACCCTGGTTCTAAAGCGTCACAGAGGCTGGTTGCGGCAAAATTTGTTTGGCACGGCCTCAAGAAGGACGTTCGGGACTGGGCTAACACCTGTGTTGAGTGCCAACGGGCCAAAGTACACCGCCACACTAAAGCCCCGTTAGAGTTGTTCCCAGTGCCAGAGAGACGGTTTGACCATGTTAACATTGATCTGGTCGGCCCTCTGCCCTCCTCACAGGGTTTCACCTACCTGTTGACCATGGTTGACAGGACCACCCGTTGGCCTGAGGCTGTGCCACTGACATCGCTGGCATCTGTGGAGATGACACGTGCATTTATCGGCACCTGGGTTGCCCGTTTCGGCACTCCATCAGACATATCCTCTGACCGGGGCGCGCAGTTTACGTCTGAGCTGTGGAACGCTGTTGCCCAGAGCCTAGGAGTGAAACTCCACCGCACTACTGCATATCACCCGCAGGCGAACGGACTCTGTGAGCGATTTCATAGGTCGATGAAGGCTGCTCTTCGTGCCAGCCTCAAAGACTGCAACTGGGTCGACAAGCTCCCGTGGGTAATGCTGGGCATCAGAACTGCACCAAAGGGGGACCTACAGTCCTCATCCGCAGAGCTTGTTTATGGCCAGCCGTTGCGGGTTCCAGGGGATTTTGTCCCTAGCACCACTGCCCCTTGGTCTGCAACTCTCCAGCGAGCCACGCTACTGGACAATGCGAGGCTTTTCGCTCCTATCCCTACTTCCCGTCACGGCCTCCCTCAGTCGCACATCCCCGCTGGGCTTCAGACGGCTGATTATGTTTTCATTCGCCACGATGCCCACAGGGGACCGCTACGCCCGCCCTACGAAGGTCCATTCCGTGTGTTGGAGACAGGGGATAAACATTTTGTGGTGGACATGGGTGGCAAACCGGAGCGACTCTCTGTTGACCGCCTCAAACCCGCTCATTTGGATGTGGCTAGGCCCATTGAATTGGCCCAGCCCCCAAGACGCGGGCGACCTCCAGGTCTGCCCCCACCCCCTGCTCCCCTCCCTCCCAAAACCCCCACACTGCATGCCCCACACCCGTGTCATGGTGAGACACCTGCCGCAGTAGTGCCTCCTCTGCCTCCTGTACGGCACAGCCGTTGTGGCCGTTTAATACGACCACCTCGCCGATGACTGTTTTTTTTTGTTTTTCTTCTTATATGGTGAATTCTGGGGGGACGTGTGTAGTGACTCTAATATACATAATTCACCTCCTTCTTAAGTGTGGTTCTACACACTGTTGTTTCATGCCTGTAAGTATGACCGTTGGTTTATGCTTAAAAGTACAACTGTAAAAAGGGATCGTGGTCCCTTTAATTAATCTGTGTTTACGATGACGTGGAGCCCCATGCTTGTTGGTTTACAGGACAGCGCCATTTTGTTTTGTTTTAACTTTGACTGTGTGATTAAACGAGACACGCATTCGTGTCCTCAACTTTAATGAACGTCTCCTGCGTTTCAATACGATCTCCACACCGGTATCAAATATTATTTAGCCCATTTAAACGGAGCATGAGTTTAATTCTGAGCACTTTTCCTAATTTTCAGCATGTACTGTCAGATAGATAGATAGCATTAATTATTGAGCTGCAATAAACTACATTTTAGCATTTAAAGCCCTACTTTTGCGGTTATTTTATTGAAAGTAACTCCAAGTAACGCAAAAGTAGTGTAACGCATTACATTTCAGAGACAGTAACAATGTAATATAACTTATTACTTTAAAAAGACAGTAATATGTATAGTATTACATTTTGGAAGTAACTTGCCCATCACTGTATAAAATACATATAATGTCACTGTTCTAGTGGTAAACACTGAGAAGTGTTTCAGAAATAATGCTTGATGTGGTTTGGAACATAATATGGGGATTACGGCAGCGTTTAGCTGAGTATCTTTCTTAGAAACTTCTCTCTTCAGCGAGAGATCATGTGCTCCAAAGGGGTGTGGCCAGCTTCAGCTCAAATTTAAAGCAACAGCCACAGAATCAGCACTTGAGGAACAGTGCTGAAATAGAGGGGTATGAGACATGGCTACAATGGGTGAGCTGTTTGGTATTTTGAGCAAAACACTTCACAGACATGTTCTGTATAGATATTGCCCTACAATATTATTGTTACAATTTAGCATAGCTAATAGAAGACCAATGGTCATGGCACACACTACCTGAGGGCTGCACTCTACTGAGAGCATGTTTCTAGTTCTCAAAGTGATGAAATGGTTACACCATGCTATCATTTGGGGCCAGCGATGTGTAAAGATGTTAAATTAGTACAACCTTGATCAAGTCCTGCTGTATGATATGAAGTGCACTTCATACCTGAGATCTTAGTCGTTTCTTCAGGCTCTGTGGTTCATGCACAATGTAATCTGCAGTAAAACACAGAGGCAACGAAAAGCATCCTCTGTTGTAGATCATGCTAGAACAAATGCATCAGCAAAAACCAAGAAATAACTGTATAACATTTCAGGACCGTGAACACAATAGAGCAATACTGCAGAAATGGTGATACTGAGAGGGAGAAATAAAAACTGCGGTTTCATTGTTCCCCTTATTCTCCTCTGATTCATTTCGGGTGTTTGAGTATCAGTTTTTTTGTTTCCCTCCCCTTTTCTTTCTGTTTGAACACAATCTGCCCAAGCCTTAAAACCTTTAGCATTTGATTAAGTGATACTCTGAGGCTCTTAACTTGCTAGCACTTTGTCTCATTTACTTATTTCACTCAATCCATGTTATCATTTGGACTCCAGTCTAAATGGACTTAGCAAATGCCTGCTTCTGCAATCCCTCCACTGCCTTCACCATAAATCTGTGTAACAAGTTTAGCATTTTGGCCTTAAAGCATCTCAAGCATCTCGGAGATAAAGTGAACTTGCATTACAGCAGAGGAAAGGAAAACAAAGTGCTAAAGGTTAATCAAAGCTGGAAGAAAGTAACCTCATTTTGTTTTTACTCAGGTTTTTGACGGAGCTTTTTGTTCTGTGACACCTCTCTGTTTCTCATTAGGCTTTTATCTTTTACTTTGAGTCCTAGTTCTGACTGTTTTGCTCTAAGCAAAAAAGCACTTATGAAATGAAATATGTGAATTGAAAGCAGGCGTTCTTCTAGAATACAAATGACTAGAAGTGGGATATACTGAAGTGAAAACTAGATTCAAACTAGATTAAATACTTTTTTTGAGGGGGCTGTCAGTCATGCAGTCAGCTATACTTGTAGTGCTGCTGTGGTGGTGGTGTTTTTGCACAATTTGGAGCTTTGGAGGGCTCCATTAATAACCCACTTGGACATTTTTAGTGGGTACTGGAGATTGTACCAACATTTCCTGGAACAGGTTATGTAATTTTAAGTACTCTACACTAAAAAAACAGGCCTATAACTGATTAGATGAACAGTTGCGTATAGCTGTCCATGAGTTTTAATTAGATCCAGCATTTTGAGAGCTTATTTAATTATTTGTAAATTATGCCACCATTTGGCTATGATTTGTTTAAAAAAGCAGCTATTCTGATCTAAAGAAATGAAGGTTAAATAAATATTCCCAGCAAACAACCAGTTTCGAAAACATCTTTGAGGTAAAACAGACATGTACTATCATACGGTGCTTATTTGGTTCAAGAGCAGTCATGATAGTATATATAGATTGAATCAAAAAACACCAGTCCTGATTCTGGTCTGTGACATTTTATCCATGAAAGTTTTAGCTTTATTGGTTTGAAAAAAGCTAACTGTAAGCAAACATACTGAAAGGTTTTTTTTTCTGTGAAAAAGAACGGTGGTATAAATGGGCAGTTTTGAGGCTGTTCAATACTAAAGACGAGTTCATTTCTGTTTTCTGTACTGGTTTATTTTGTGTAAAAGTTTCCTGAATATAACTGACTGGTTAAAAACCTTGGAAACTTGAGAGGTTATTTGTAACATATGTGTATTAAATGCACAAGAACCAGTGGAGGTAACCACAAAAGCTGAGAGAAGTGTAATTGCTTTAGAAATGGGCACTTTCGTTCCTCAAATTCAAGGCTGCAGAGGGACACATAACAAGACCAGCGGCATTGGCACTAAAAGAGCTAAAAACAAGGGCCTTCACACAGCCTTAACACTGTGGATGTGAGACAGCTGTTACCTTAATTTCAGTACAGCAGTTACACAATACCTCAGACCCCCATTATTTGGCTCCTCTTTCCCCAAGCGGACTGCACTGCAAATAATGAAAATCCAGATTCATATAAAAGCTGAATAACAAGCATGTACTGTATGCTCAGAGCAAGCCGTTCCCAGATGAATAAAATTACATTAATTGGGAACATGATCTTTAAGAATTGTTTTTATGTCACAAAGAATAACTTGGTAGATTTATGGGCAGGAACAACTGTGACCCAAATAAACAAACCAGAGAAATTAAAGTATGATCTACACTGTGGATAATCAATGTGTCACTGTAGACACAACCTGTGTTTGTCTATCTTGGTTGAACAGGATGATGTTTTGCTATTCTCAGAAAATCCCCTTCTGTGCTTTGTCAACTTTACTCTACCGGTAATAACTCCAGCGGGGCCGTATCTTTCAAAAACAAAGTCTGCCGAATGCCTTACAATCAGGACAAACAAAAGACGCACAAACAGAGCTTACATGTTGCGTTTGATTCATGTTCAGAAGGCCGACATTTGAATTTTTTTAAATGTGTGTTTTTCCCCCTCTCCTTCTCTGTCTCTGTCTCTCTCCCCCTCTTCAGCATGCCCTCAGGGCACCTTTAAGTCATTCCAGGGGGCAGGATTATGTCAGCAATGTCCACTCAACAGTCGCTCCACCATCGAGGCCGCCACCCTCTGTGGTTGCCGCAACGGATATTACCGTGGAGACATGGACAAACCAGAGGACGTGTGCACCAGTAAGTCTCTCTGTCAAACCCAAAAATATATACTCAGTAAACCTATTAGCAATGTGTGTGTAATTATGCTTTAGGACAATTTTGCTGTAACCACCAGCTGACATACAAAAACAAATCAGTGGTTGACATCCCTGACAGTCCAATTTCTCTTCATTAAATTAAAGGACAATATACTTTTGGATTTATCATTCCAACCTAATTTCATGCACCTCATTCAGATGCGAGTGTGCCGCAATGTTCCCTTCGTTGTTTGGGGATTTGGGGAACAGTAAGTAATAACACTGCCACACTCCTCAGGCTTTCCATTGAAGTGAATATGTGTTTAGTGTGTTGGAGAGGCTGTATTGCTATGCGAGGCAAGGCACCGAATTTGAAAAACACAGCCTCTCAGTTCCACTGAGAGATGGTGTAAGTAGGTTGAGACATGAATCATTTTGGACTGTCTCTGAAGCCAGTCTCAAACTGTGAAACTGTGTGTATTAGTCTGTGTACACTGTGTGTGTGGGTACATGTGTGTGCTTGTGCAAGTCCTGGTGACCTGGATACAACTTCATGTTTTTCAAAGCTAAAAAAAGCTCTGGTTCATTCATGGGCAGTTCATTATTTTACTTTCCTACATTCATGAATGAATTTGCAACATTTAGCTTGAAGAATATATAAAAAGTAACCCAAAAACAGTCTTTGCTCCAATTCACAAAATGATTGCGCTGCTCTTGCTGCTACTAAACCTAATCAAATATGACAATAAGACACTGTGTTGCTGCACCTGCAAAGGGTGAAATGGACCCCTTACTGCGCTGTCAAGCAAATAGAGTCTCAGTGCTCTTGTGCTGTTTGCACATATTAAAAGTAATATGCATACATTTGATGCAAGATTTTCCCCTTTTCATGCAAATGAGCCACATTGCAAAAACACTCAGTCACGTTTGAATTTTTCTCTCATGGGGATTTAACGAATTTCCTCACCGCATGTGATCTGAAAATGTTTTTTCTCTCTGCTATAATTCTACCTACTGTGTTCTTGCAGCAAAAGGTATCGTGAATTATTTGCCGCATGAACGATTTGAATCAAACACAAAAAAACAAATTACACGAAGCTGTATGGGAGAGTAATATAAGCGCAATACCGATTGTGATATCAGCTAGCAGGTAGTGACTGCTATCTGCCATGTCAAGGTGCTAACCCGATCTGTTCTTCAAATTCATCCATCAGTGGTGTGAATTATGATAACAAAAATGGTATGGTATGTAATGGTAATGTTTGGTCATATGTGCTGACTCATTTTCCTGCATCATCAGCGCTTATGTTTTTTTTAATCTAATATGATGGTCACAAAGAGATAACAAAGCAGTAATTGGTTTTTGGTTTCAGTTTTATCTAAAAAAGGTAAAAGTAGAATGAAACAGAGACTTGTTGTCCCATCATATTAGGTGTAAATGTTTACAGTTTGGCTTAAAAACCAAGAAAGATAAATACATATTCTATAGAGATCAGTGTTGAAAGTTCCCATCATAGTTATATAATATTCCACAGTTTGGGTTGGTTTACTTTTTGCTCACATCACAAATAACAAACTGCACTGGAAGCAAATCAAAAACAACATTTTCCAGCAACAGTGGTCCAATTGCTCGAGTTCGATTGAAATGTTCCTCTCTGAATGAGTAAGTCAAAGGCAGAGGGATAGCAACCATAGAGGCATAATCATTATTGTTGTAAAATAGTGATCAATGAAAACACCAATAGAGGCAATTTGTGGGTTAACTTTCACCCAGAAATTTCAGATCTTACGCTAAAAAAATTTTTTTTTTTGTCATCCAAACCATGTTACTGATCATAGATTGCAGATGGGAAATAAAAAAAATCTACTTTGCCAGTGAAAAGGTGTCAGGTGTCAACCTACTCAGCCTATGCAGTTTTGTAGATTACCTTGATACTTTTAATCAAAGGGTAACACATGAAATACTATGAAACCTGTGGGTTTTAACTGCAACGATAGGAGCATCAGTTTAGTTTTATTTTGTGTAATCAAATCAAATATAAAATCTGATCAGTGATATGAAAGAGTGAGTGTTCAATGTGATTAGATGGATTTTATTTTTTCGGGTATAGGTCAGATTGATACTGTGAAAGCCCCTCACAGCACAATGAGGAATGGCAGAACGGTTGTGGACTGCAGCACAGATAACGCTTCGCAGCAGTAAAAATGGACGGTTTAAAATGTGATCATAAGGCCTTTTTTGTCGTCATGCTATTCAGATCGAGTGATTATTTGTGATGATTGTTGTACGTGTATGAATGCACAGTTAGTAGGCGGGTCCTCTCTCTGCAGGCTTGTTAAATATGCTACTGAGATATTTGACTTGCTACTCTGTAGTGTGGGTCTATCACACACACACATTCATTGTATATTCCACAGGCCATCTCAGACATTTCTCATGAAACTGATATGTAACATATGCCAAGGCTGAATATGGCTTTCATTTCTTGTTCCCACTTGTCGTGCGGTTGTGTCTGTGCTGCTCTGTGTGATGTGCGTGAACAGTCGAGGATAAATGAACCCGCTAGGTTTAACCTTGTGAAAACTCTGTCTGTGTGTTTAAGACTTGCTTTAACACCCTGAAAGCCAGAGTTTCTGCTCAGATCAAAGAGATGAGTTGACAGAAACGAGAGACTGAAGCTGAGTGACTGAATGAAGAGTGACAGAATAAAAGATTCTCTGGCTGGCGGTGAGCTGTTAGGTCACCTTCTGACTGATAGAGACAGGGTTGGCTAAGTTCTCCACATCTGTAGGAGCAATACTGCAGTGTCAGTGAAGTAAAGTTATCATCCTCATAGTCTCTGTTCAGTGAACAGAAAAGTCAAGTTAACTTCTTGACAGAGCACTTACTTAAAGTCAAATTGTGATTCTTTACTTTTTCTGTGACCAATATTATGCTGCACTGTCCATACTTTATTGTAGAATATATTCCTGGCAAAATCAGCTGAAGAAAAAGTTCACAAGATGGGAAAGGACATGTTCTTTTCTGTTGATGTCACCAGAGATGAACGAGTGATCAGCTTTTTAAGATGTATCTTTTAATTTGATAGCTTATGAGTTGATAGAGCTGTGTGTGTACTGGACCTTGGTACCCGTGTTGAGGTTTTTCAATCAGGCCTAAACCCTTTTTTGTCATCCCCTGTCTCCCTCTTTAAACACTGTAACTTCAAGAGAGGGCACTGGTTGCACAAAACTATTGTAAAAAAACAAACAAAAAACAAACACTAATCCAATAGTTTCCTTACTACAATTTAAAAAATGTTTCTTTAAAAATGTAGAAAAAAACACAACAACAGGACAATCATACTCCAGTTGCTGTACCAACAATTGAATGCATAAATGTCCTGTCCCATCAGACATTGTCTTTACTGTCAGTGTGAGACTGTTTATTCTTTGTTACTGTAATACTATATCAACTACAACGTTTCCAAAAATAGCTCACACCATACAAGCACTGATTCTCTGCTATCACAACAGCTTGCTTGGCTATAAAATACCAGACATCCTGTGATAATAAAAACAATATATCCATATGTCAGACATAAGTACACCGACTAATAAAAATGCTAATTATTTTGGCAAGTGCTCACCATAATGAAGTTTGATTGCATCCAGGTGTGGAACAGTTGAGCTGGTAGATTCTGAAACAGGCGCTTCACGTGTGTATTTTCAATTCCTAACGTCCAATCATCTGTCTCTAGGTGTCCCTTCGGCTCCTCGTAACGTGGTCTCAGTCGTCAACCAGACATCGGTGGCAGTGGAGTGGCACCCACCGCGGATATCGGGCACCGTGAGGACCTGTCATATAATGTCCTGTGCCGCCGTTGCCACAGCAATGAGCGCCGAGCGTGCCAGCCATGTGACGACAACGTGGCATTTATTCCGGGCAAGCAAGGTTTAAAGGAAACGAGGGTGGAGATCAGCAAGCTGCGGGCCCATACATCGTACACCTTCGAAATTCAGGTTTGTCCATTGCGAGGAGAGAAGGGCTTTTTTAAAGCTGGAATGGAAATCTTTATTTGGAGTATCACAAGCTTAGCCTACTGTCTTTAGGCTTTAAATGTCTTGAAAGTTAACATGCATTGTCTGTGGATTCACAACAGTTGCAATGGACACCAATGGCTCTTATGAATCTCAAGAACAGTTGACAAAATGTATCAAAAAGACTTTTAAGAAAACCTTTCAAAAATCACGCTGCTAGTCTTTTGTCGATCTTGAAAATATTCATTTACAATTATAAAATTCTTCATCGTACTATTAAATACTTCATAGCCCTGAAAGCTCAAGGTTGCAATTGGCTGCAACACTCCTTGGAAAAAAATGAATACCAAACATTACAAAGCCTCATTTAAAGCCTACATAACAGATGAAGGTGGATAGTTGGATAGTTCCTTAAATTGTTCACACTACTAGTTACACAATGTTAAAGACGGTAACTTCTACAGATTGGATCGCTAGTCAAAATATGAAGATGCGCCTCTAAAACATGATAACTATATATAAAATATACTTAGTGTTAACTGGTGTGTTGTCAACTCTTGTTTTAATTTGCAAATTGCTGCCAGATATTCCCTGTGGTGTTCAAGGATACTGAGGCTGCAAATATGATTGCTGACATGGACGCTTTAATGCACAACTTCCAGTTATATCATGTTCTCTCAAACCACAAGGCCACTCCCCCCCCCCCACCCCCACCCCTTATAAAGCCCATAGCATTGTGAACCAATCATCTACCATTGGTCGCCTTTAACATCAAGGCTGGGTGTTTAAATCAAGGTCTACTGCATTGTAATTGGTAAGGTAAGGAGGTGTCTTACTTTACAAATTCAGACCTGTAACATCTAGTCTTATGACATATAGTTCATGTTTTTTTTAATATGCAGTAGTGTGGCCCAGTTGGTGAGTTGATTCATTAAGAAAATACTCTGTTTGGGGACGTATAAATCTATAATGATGTATGAATGAATGTCTAAAATACGGTCCTGATTTTGAAACTATTGATTATAATATGATGTGCTTCCTGAAGGCAGTCACCAGAAGAGAATATCCATTGAGACATCCATCCATTTCTTCCAAATGGTTACATTAAAAAAAGTTATTCTATATTGATAAAACAACTGTGTAAAATACTAGTGGTGCAATGTAAAAACATGTTTTTTTTTAATCTGGCACTGATATATTTTAAGGTAATCCTTTAGACATTAAAGGAAAGAAAAAACATCAAATGAAATGTGAAATCATAAAGGAACAACACAACATTATAGAATTAGAGCTTGGAGTAAGCCATTAAGCTATCATTAGTAATTGCCACGCCTTGGTTTAATGATTCCCGTGACTGAAGACATTGTTCCAACCGTCAAAATGATTAACTGAGCTCACGACAAACAACATGTGGCAGATAATTAGGTGGTCTTTAAAACACACTCCGAACCATTTAATTGTGTCTTTGTGTTGGTGAGATGAGAAAGACGCTGAGACAGTTTTATGAAAACATTTACAGTCATTCTACATTGAAATAAATAAAACAATAACAGGAACATAAATATAAAGTGTGGATTGCTTGTCCAAGTGTGTAAGCTAAGCAGTTTAACAGTGTTATCTTATACACAAATAATAGGTTGATATTACATGTTCCCTTATTATTATTCTAAAACTAAACTAACTACCTCTATAGTAAAATAAAAGAATAATGGATCCTCAATGGGAGAAGTTGAATTGTTTTGGCTAAAGCCTCATTTTATTAGCACTGTCTCATATTTAAGATGAATTGACATGGTTTTCCTTAAAGATTAGTCAGCGGGAAAAATTAAAGCAGTTCATTTTGAACATCAATTCACACATTTTCAACCAATTCAGGGACACATTTACAAAGGGATTGTATGGCATTTGGGGCCACTTAACCTGCACAAATAGGAAAACATGTAAATGTAATCCTTAAAGCCCCTGCTAAGGGTCAAATTCAATCCTAATTGCGTTAGCAATCAAATAGCGCCGAGATGTTCCTGTGCTATTTAAGATAACATATCTTTCTTTAAATTGCCCCTTTGTATTCAAACAAACCTTCAAGAAACCAAGCTACAGCCACACAGAGTTACAGTGAAATCATTAGCGTCTTTAGAGCGTTGATAGTAACTGAAGTCATTTAGACTATAAAGTATATATATGCCTGGACTTGTGATCAGAGCAGCAGTGATTGTAGCCGAACTCAATGTCATTTTATTTTGGAATGCAGAGACAGGATGCACAACTGTTCTACGTAACATTTTTGAGAATACATGTGTAAAAAAAAAAAAGAGACACAAAACCAAAAAAACTAAGTATTTTCCTCCATCTCCCTTTGCCAAAAAAAATGGCAAAATGTTCCTCCATCCCCCTTTTACAAAAAAATGGCAAATTGCAATCAGCAAAATGTTTCGGGCATATAGGCTCTAATGTCATGAGCGCAATATCTTTTGAGAATAGGACAGTGAGACAGGGAAGATAGCTGTGGCAAATGATTCACAATTTATCGTGCTGTCAGTGACCACAATACATTCGTTTTGAAATAGCCCCTAAGTTGTTCGATCAGCCAGTAAAATGTGTTGCTGCTGAGAAAAGAGAAACATGCTTTTGTCTACCTCCACCTAAAATCAAGGAACTATTGATTTAGGAATTACTTAGAGTAAGGATTGGTAGTTTTGCTACTGTTGTGAGATGAAAAAAAAAACAGTTACTATGGGGGTTAATGTCTATAAGATGGATAAGCTGACCATTGCACTTTTAACCCTACAGGCAGTCAACGGAGTCTCCAACAAAAGCCCTTATCCCGCCCAACAACTGTCAATCAACATTACGACCAATCAGGCGGGTGAGTGCAGAAAACTGTGTGCAAGCATCTGTGTTTGTGTGTGTAAGCATACCCTGGGGCACAGCGGATTATGCGAGGGGTGGCTAGGGGGATAAAGGAAATTGAGTTACAGCTTTTTTATTCATAAAACATGTTATAAGCTTGTCAGCTCTCCTCTCTCTGTTGCCTCTTCTCTGTCTTTCCTGCATATCCACAGCTTTCATCCTGTTTTCGTCTTTCCCTCTGCCCCTCTCTCTCTGTTCTCTTTTTCCTGTCTGTATCCCCTCTCCCTTCCCTCCTTTCTCTATCTCCCCCTCCCTCTGTCTCTCACTGTGTAATTCTCAGAGACTATAAAGTGAGCTGAGTTACAGCTCAATCAATACTTTATAGAGACAGACACAAGTGATATCTCCAGTACTACCAAATTTAGATTTAAAAGCCGCTTTGCTCCGATGGAAAACACATCATTTACCTCATCTACGGCAACTCAGGCTCATTCCTAATCGAAACATGATCCATTGTCACCCTGCTGCTTTCTGAACGCATTTGTAACTGCTGCCGGATGCAAAACTCTCTTATCCCTGAAATCTTTTAGAACTCGACAAAAACTGATTTATCTTCCGGTTTATTGCACCAGCGGGGTTTAAATTATGTAACATGTTTGAGTGTATTTCATGGGACCTGAGGATATGGAAGTGACTCTACATGTAGGGAACACTGTAAAATATAAATGTTGGCCAACCTAAAATGAGTCTTTTTAAGGTGACAGCTTACTCAAATTATGACTACAGAGGAAGTCTTTGGTTTTTGAGGTATCACAGTTTTTTTCTGAGTTTTTTGGCAGCCTATGATCCCCTTATGACTTTGTGAGATGCATGCATTCTCAATATAGCAACATCAATTTGATACTTTTACTGGGTATAGTATCAATCCTGCTTCTTCCTCTCTTCAGTGCACCCTCTCAAGTGAAGTACTGTACAAATGTGATGAAAAACAACTCATAAAAAGATCTAGGAGGCAAAACCATGAAAATATATTATAGCCAAGAGCTTCTGGTTCCTAAAATGATGGGTGAAAATGCATTGCCGACATAACTCTTGCTTCCCCATCAGTGACAAGTGCAGTAATTTGTTTTAACGAGGCCGGATGCTTAAACATTTTTCTTGCCAGGGTGTATATAATCCTCGGTCATTACATTACACACTATATTTCCATATTTATGAAGTTAAAACATGTAAGGGAAATGTTTAACTGCTAATTGATTGTGTGTACTTGTGTGTGTACGTGTTTTTTAACAGCTCCCTCTGTAGTTCCCATAATGCACCAAGTGAGTTCAACTAGTCGCAGTTTTTCGTTGTCATGGCCACCGCCCGAGCATCCCAACGGAATTATCCTCGACTACGAGATACAATACTTTGACAAGGTAAAGTGGGATGATAAATGTTTGTGTGTGTTTGTCTGTGCTTCTGTGGTGTTATGTTCACAGACAGTAATCCATTAGAGTCGATAAAAACAGGAGAATCAATATCAACTACGTCTGAGTCATCTATTATCAGGACTCAGTGATAAGCAGCAACAGTCTCACTGCTTCTTACAGAACTTTAATAAAAGAAGAACTACTGCATGCTTGATCATTTACAATATGTTGGCCCATGTTCAGGAATATGGACAATAAGTCACAACAGTTCATAAGGTCTCTAGAAACATATGGGTAAATTACCAATTAAAGAATAACAAAACATTAGGTCAGAGATAAAACATCCTAAAAACCTGCACTTTGTCATCCAGGTAATCAGACAAAGAAAGTTATTCTACTTAATAAAAAAAAAAATGGCAACCAAACTCATTGAATATTAAGCATGAGCAAGGAGATAGTTAGCTTAGCTTAGCATGAAGATTGGAACAACTAGGTCTTCTAAAATCTTCTGAGCTGCTCCTCCAAATTAAACACTATTACTTAGGTTTGTCATTGGCCAATAAATAGTGTGGCACATTACTGTCCAGTAAAAACACAACACGTTTTTGTCAACACATTGATGTCAGTTACTTAGTTTTGCGAGGTATAATTTGTTAATCAGTGAGCTTCAGACTTTCTGGTAGGCAGATGTTTTTACCTCTTGACAGAGCCAGGTTATCCAGTCTTTATGCTAAGCTAAGCTAATAGCTTTCAGACTCCACCTTCATAATGAACAATCCTGTAGAGACTTGAGAGTGGTAACAATCATCTCAGTCAACTCTAAGCAAAATAAGCAAATGTGTATTTTTCCCAAAAATAAATACTCTAGGCCAATGAGATCAAAGTAACACAATTTAAAATGTAATGAAAGCATTTTTTTCATTGATAAAATAACCCTAATATGTGCGGAATAATACTGCAATGCAAAGGCATGCAAGACTAATTTTAGGTTTTACCTGACGGCACAACTGGAGATGACCTAATTTGAATAACTCAGTGTGTGGGAGTTATTCTCACTTGTTTTGCTTCCTTCAGAAACACGAATCAGGTTATCATGTTGTGAGATATGTGTTCATCTACTTATATAACTGAACTAAAATGATCACCTTAAAACAGCAATGTCCACTGTAAGACCTTTGTGGTGTGGTTTGGCTTGTGGGTTGTAAAATGTATCCATTTACAGCAATGTCTTTAAAAATAATAATACAAATCATTCAATATTGTATAACAAGAGGAATATTAAAAGACGGTGGAAGGCAGACACCTGTCAACATGCTGAGATTTATAATTGCTGTTATTGATGTATTTTTCTCTCCCACTTGCACTCTATAGCAATGAAAGTGTTGGGTCCATGCTTCATTTTTATACAATATCCTTTCCTAATAAGTCTCCATTGATCTTAGAGTCACAAATTCATATCTCATGGGGCCTGTCGTAACACTGACAGTCTTTCACTGTGACGGAGTGCCTCTCTTTGTTCTAGCACACATCAATTGTTGTACTCATGTAGAAAACAAAGCATCTATTCATTAATAAGTGGTCAGTGATATTCTCTCAAACGGTAAGCCTACATCACTTCAACTAAATTATGAAAGAAAGGTTTAATGATTTATTGTATCCTACAAAGCTGTGTATCTTTCTTCGATGAACAACTGATGTAGTGTAAGGGGCCACAGTTTCATGAGCTGTATGACGCAAAATGGAATCTAATTATGGTCTGTGGGCTCTGGAAGATCCAATTGCTACCTTGAAATTGGTCAAGCAACTCATATTGTATGTGTAGTACCGGCAACGTATCACTTTTATATTTCTAAAAGAAAAAAAGGTTGGATAATAATGGACAGTGATTTAGAAAAACCTAATTTGGACCAACAACACAACGTTCCCCTGTTACCGTGACTGCTTTAATGTTTTAGAGCCATATCCAGGATATGTATGTTCATTTTTTCATTATATCATGAGACAGTTTTTCACCATAGGCTCTTTGTGGTTTGTTTGTGGACTGTTGCCACTAAGATTGCTGCACTGTTTGTTCAGAGGAATGATAGAGATTCATCTCCTGTGCTTACTGTTGATCTCAGCTTGGTCTCTCAATCTTTAACAAAAGTCACATCACAGACCGCCTTTTAATTGAAACCTTCATTAGTAAAGACCAGATTCTTTCCTCCCAAATAAATGGACTCACCATCCATTCATCAAGGCTTGCATGAAGAAGATGGTGTTTCTCTTATCTTTGCCATTGCCAATAAGCAAAAGATGAACTCACAGACATCAAATGTGCTTATTGAGAAATGCTATTATGTCCTTAAACCAAACTTTTGGGAACTTTGCTACATACTTTGCACTTTGAGTTAGATTCTATGATAATAATCTAAGGAAAAACTCTCAAGAGAAACTTCTTGAAGCACCTCAAGCCAGCTGAGATATGATCTTTCTAGCGTTTTCTGGTTCTACCTTAGGGTCTCCTACTAAGCTAGTTTGACATGCCTAGAAATCTTCCAAAATGATGCACCCAGGAATCATCCTTATCAGATGCCCAAACCACCTCAACCGGCTCCTTTTTATGCAAAGAAGCAGCAGATCTCCCTCCAGATGTTTTACCCTATTGCATGGGCTTGTTTTCAGTGTTTTGCAAAAGAGATCAAAGAGTGAATATGATGATAAAATGTCACTCTCACTCTCAAATCTTGCTGTGTATGTCAACATCTTGAGAGCACTGGAAGCTCTTTTTTTCTCCCTAGCTGAATCACTTGAAGACGAATGAAAAAAAAAACACCAATTTACTCCCTATTGTGGATGCTCCTGAAATCAAAATTTCCACTCCTCTGCTCTGTAAAGAAGTCTGTCCGACCGAAGCAATTTAAACTTCCAGCTGCCCTGTAGTGGACATTGTCCTTACTAGTGTGTACCAGCAGATTGAAGGTACAAAACACTTCACTGCCAGAGTCCAATTATCAAACTATCCGGCACAAAGAAAGTCAAATCCAGGTCAACAATAAGTGCCTCTGATTCAGGGTCGAAACGTGGAGGAGCTGATTGCTTCCTCCTCAAAGACTGCTGCTCCGGGACAGAGAAACACTCCATAGAGAGGACAAACTGGGGCTGCATATCTTGTCTTCTTTGTAATTGAGTCAGAGGAAAGCAATGTATTTGGAGCTTGAAAGTTAAATTAAAGCTTATTTATCACCCAAAGCTAAGCAAATCTTTTCTGTAGCAGAGCCAACGGCTGCGTAAACAGATGAACTTTCACTGCAGACCGATTTAAAAACAAAGAGCAAAGCACCTACAAGTGTTTGTGTGAGATACTGTACACCAAAAAGAACAACATGCCCCCTCATCCACAGCCCACATTTGATTTCCTGCCATTTATCTTTTCTTTTTTTTTAAATAGAAGAAAATTGTTTTGGGCATTCTTTGGGACACCACTGCTAGTCTCTGCCCTTATTCCTTTCTGTCTTTCTAATACATACTGGCAGTGAGTTGGTGCCTCCATAACTCAATAAAATACAGAGATAAAATCACAACTACAAACTGTAAAGGCTCAGGACTATTCACAACTGGCTCTCTTTTATCTTTTTTTTCCAGTTAAAACACTCCAAAATTGTAGAGTCCAATTAATCTGCAGCACACTATATGGATATAATGTCACTATGTTGTGAAAGGGAAGAGGAAGTGTGTTTTGTTTTTATTATTTTTGTTTCTTCTCTTGGTTAATTGGGTGTACTAAAGTACTAATATTTGTAATCCTGTAATTAAACTAAACACAGCCCTGACACAACTGTTCATTTTATTAATGTACGTTTTGCATGTATGTTTTTATTCTTTTGATCATTTTTCAACTTTAAATGAAATAAAATAGAAAAATGTGTATGCTAAACAAGAAGTATAATTTGGTATCCTACGAAAGTGACATTCTTATTCCATTGCAATTTTGTTACATATTATATTCAATGTTTTTTACATTCCTATCTTAGTCTCACATTCTGAAATGCTACTAAAAGGATCATCTCAGATTCACTGTCAAAGTTTTAGCATAATGAAAGCTGAGTTGTAACTTTCCTCATTCCTGTTTTTATTCATGAGATAGTATTCAAAATATATTTTGCAGTGAAATGCATGAGTGATTTTTTTATGTTCATGGGAAAAACATTGCAGATTCAACTGTGCAGTACTCATGTTGACTGTCTGCAGCACATAAAAACAGCAGTGCTGTTGTTTACTGAAGTGCTTAACATCTATCTTTTTTTTCCTCCTGAAAACAAACCTCTTTTGTGGTCCTGCAAACAGTGAATGACCTCTCTTAGAGTAATGTGAGTCCTACCAACTGTTTTGGTGTTTTCTGTCCATGTACACTATAGGCTGTAGATCAGAAAATGCTTATATGAAACACTTAGCTGTTAGTTTAAAAAACATAATTTCGACATGAAATGTATGTATACAGGAGAGACGCTCCCTAAATGTGTAGGAGAGGATGAACAGTATTGTAGGAAATCACCTGGAAAACTCATGAAAAAATAATAGATGTAGCAGGTTACAGGGTAATAATGTGACAGAAAAATCCTTTCAATACCATTACATCTCAAGAAGCAGGGTGCTGCACCTGGAGGTGGGGGGGGGGGGGTTACTTTCCATAGTTTGGTTATAAGCAAAGATCCATCAAAGGATGGAGAAAAGCAGAGGGAAAAAGATTCTTGCAGCTCGGAGAGCAATTATAGTGAGTTAGAGTTAGAGTAGAGGACAGAGTGTGAAGAGCTGCACTCGCTGAGACATGCACTGTCGCTGCAGTCTGACTGTCACTGATAAAAACTTTCTTTGTCAAAATCAGGGCAACGGCTTTACTCTAAGTTGGCCTCATATGCTGCTGCCTTTGCTTTAAAATTATTTAACATGGAAGCCAATTAAGACCCAGAATTAAAAGCTGGTCGTTATACAATTTTTCATTGTTTCTCCTTCTCATTCTTCTACCTTGATATACATCAAAAGAAATTCTTCATTTTTCACTGAAGACAAGCCAACAAAAATCAAGTGACTCATTTTAGCTCATGGCTTCAAGTGAAGAAGTCCTCGGGGAGCAGTTTGATAAGCCTGGAGAGAGGACAAGTTTTTCTTACCAGACAGCTGAACTGTACCGCCATTTCTCCACCTTCCTTCCCTCCATCTACTCCCTCCCTCTCCTCCTCCCCTCGTAGTGACTCTATAGATAATGAGGTCTTAATGTTGTAAATTTGATATGGCACAGGGAGGCAGGATTTTCCCCCAATACTTATCTCTGACTTCCAGACCTTCCCAGATGGGCTGCCCCCTAACCTTCTCACTGTGGCAAGCATAGGGCCCCCCTCCATCCAACTGCACACACACACTTTCACATCTAAACCCCACCACAACACACTACCCCCATTTCTTCCAAGTATAACCCTATTATTCTCTCCCAGGTATTAACACAGCTCTGTATCAGTCCATGTGTTGTATTGTGAAATAATAGCCTCATGATGTAAAATACAGTGCATCAAAGAAGTGTGTGTACACAGGAATACCACTAGTACATGATATAAGACATCTTATTTCATAACAGTGCCCATAAAGATAGCCAGCAGCGACAAATAGAGGTTCAAGAAGATCAAAGATTTACAATGATAACATTAATAAAAAAGACAATCATGGTTAACCCATTTTTATTCATGTGCATGTCCTTCTTTGATAACCCCTCTTCTTCCCTTTTTCCATCCTTACTCTTCACTTTCTTCTCGCTCTTTTCCCTCCTGAACTGTTTTCTCATCATCGTCCTGATCTCTCTTCCTCTCCTCTTCGCTCTGCTGTCCAGCCCTCCACCTCTTTCAACCTCAAAGCATGAATCCCTCCCCCGTCCTTTCAAGCCATCCCCACACCATATCTGTCATTCCCTCTGGACTATTTCGATATTGCCGCAGTAAAAACCTTCTTATCTTAAAGAAATGGGGTAGAGGAAGCATTGAAGGACAGCATAGAAAGATAGAGGTATAAGGTTGAAGCTTTGCCTGATTCACCTCAGGAGCAGCAAGAGGCCCAGATGCTCTGCTAGATCTTACTCTGAGGACAATAACTAATTAACTCCATTATCACTCAGTCATTTGAAGGAGATGGATGAAAGAACTGGTCAAAGAACACTGTTTTACAAAATATGGGGAAAGTTATACTACTGTACAAAAATACTGAAAAACCTTTTCATTTTTAAACTATTATGGTGTCTTGCATTTCAAATACACTGCCCGGCCCAATAAATTGGATTTAACTAAGCAAATAGGTAAGAGCCTCCCATTGGATAATTACTGCATGGGTGATTATGTTTCAGCTGGCAACAAGTTATTTAACCCTAACTGATGCAGTGAGTAGCTTCTCATTTGTTAAACAGTCATGTCAAAAGACATATCCTGTGGCCGTGGAAAAGATGTTAAGGTCAAAGGGTCAAATTATTGGCATGCAATCAAGCAGAGAAAACATCTAAGGAGATTACTGAAACTATTAAAATCGGGTTAAGAACTGTCCAACGCATTATAAAAACTGGAAGGACAGTGGGGAAACGTCACCTTCCAGGAAGGAATGTGGTCTGAAAGTCATCGTGAACGGCGATCACTTAAACGTTTGGTGAAATCAAATCGTAGAAAAACACCAGAACTAACGGCTATGTTTAATAGTGAAAGTAAGAGCATTTCCACACGCACAATGCGAAGGGAACTCAAGGGATTGGGACTAAACAGCTGTGTAGCCGTAAGAAAACCACATGTCGGTGAGGCTAATCGGAACAAACTGCTTCAATTTGATAGGGAGCATAAAGATTGGACTCTGGAGCAATGGAAGAAGGTCATGTGGTCTGATGAGTCCAGATTTACCCTGTTCCAGAGTGATGGGCGCATCAGGGTAGGAAAAGAGGCGGCTGAAGTGATGCACCCATCATGCCTAGTGCCTACTGTACAAGCCTGTGGGGGGCAGTGCTATGATCTGGGGTTGCTGCAGTTGGTCTGGTCTAGGTTCAGCAACGCTATGTGCCCAAAGAATGGGGTCAGCTGACTACCTGAATATACTGAATGACCAGGTTATTCAATCAATGGATTTTTTCTTCCCTGATTGCACGGGCATGTTCCAAGATGACAATGCCAGGATCCATCGGGCTCAAATTGTGAAAGAGTGGTTCAGGGAGACATCATTTCCACACATGGATTGGCCACCACAGAGTCCAGACCTGAACCTGATTGAGAATCTTTGGGATGTGCTGGAGAAGACTTTGCGCAGTGGTCCAAATCTCCCGTCGTCCATACAAGATCTTGGCAAAAATTAATGCAACTCTGGACAGAAATAAATGTTGTGACATTGCAGAGGTTTGTGGAAACGATGCCACAGCGAATGCGTGCCGTAATCAAAGCTAAAGGCGGTCCAACGAATATTAGAGTGCATGACCTTTTTTTTGGCCAGGCAGTGTAGTTTTGGTTTTATGTTCCCGACTTTGAATTCTGCACTTTTGTCTTTTCCTCAGTCACCACTCTGGCTAAATGGAGTACATTGATTTTTGTTTGTGGTGCACAAACCTTAAACAATGTAACATGTAATGGCAATGTGTCTTTCCAGAAACAGTGACCCTGTTTCCTCTGTAGAACTAACTTTCACCAGTTTTAATAGAGACAATATATTCAGAAGATTCTACTTCCAATCACATCTGTTTACATCTAGGCCTGAGGATGTTCTATCTAGACAACATTTTGTCTGTCAGCTAAAAGATCAAATTAACAGCAGGCGAAAAAGTATTCTTGCTTTTTTCATTAAGTAGTTTTACTTGTCACCTTACTGCTGAGATATAAAGGTCTACTCCTGTCTGTGTCAGTACACGTTTTCTGTTTTTCTGTTAGGTGAGTTAACAAACCTCTGACCACGTCTATCAATGATGCTAGTCTGGATGTGGTGAAAACTACAACAGAGTTGATACTATAAAACAGCAAGGACAAAAAAAGCTGCTTTTTTAAAAACGTGTATAGATTATAAGAGTAAGGCATTTCCAGTTACAGTTTCCATTGTTTTTCTTGCTGTAGGAAGTAGTTCCAATAAAATACATTCTTACAAAGGGGCTGAGTGGATAACTCTTGGACAGTGCTTCTGGAAAACACATTCTATTCTTTGAAAAAAACTCAATTTGATTCACCTCCATGTGTTCCTATCCCAATTTTGACCCATTTTTCTGTAGGACTATTTTAGAAAAAGTCTTTAGTATTTTTATGTATTCCAGCCATTTTCAGTGTGACAAACCAACAGAAGAACAGATTGGAAATTGGAACTGGATCTGTGACTGTAGAAGTGTTATTGCCTGTCTTGTCTCGCTGTGAAACATATTAATCTTTTTCAATGCTTCCTTTCAGTCCCTGTCCTCGGTTCTGAACAGTTCAGTGGTCCAGACCAAAATTCCCAATGTTGTTCTGGAGGGTCTGAGGCCAGGGACCGGATACGTGGTCCAGGTGCGGGCCCGCACTGTGGCTGGCTATGGTGCCTACAGCAAGGAGATGCTCTTCCAAACACTCACCGACGGTAAGTGGGTGGGCGCCTGGAGTGTGTCGGGGTGGAGGTTGAGATGTGGGGGTGTCAGTAGGGGTTTGTGGCGGAGAGAAAACAGAGCAGGACTGAGAGGGGGATGTGAGACGTTTAGCAAGAGCAGTATCTCCCTGGGACGTAATTGCATTCAGCTCTAGTGTGTGTGTGTGTGTGTGTGTGTGTGTGTGTGTGTGTGTGTGTGTGTGTGTGTGTGTGTGTGTGTGTGTGTGTGTGTGTGTGTGTGTGTGTGTGTGTGTGTGTGTGTGTGTGTGTGTGTGTGTGTGTGTGTGTGTGTGTGTGTGTGTGTGTGTGTGTGTGTGTGTGTGTGTGCGTGCGTGCGTGCGTGCGTGCGTGCGTGCGTGCGTGCGTGCGTGCGTGCGTGCGTGCGTGCGTGCGTGCGTGCGTGCATTACCTTACAGTCTTGTAAAGCAAGCCTTTAAATGATGTGACGACAAGAGAAACTGTA
Source organism: Eleginops maclovinus (assembly GCF_036324505.1). Taxonomy (NCBI): domain Eukaryota; kingdom Metazoa; phylum Chordata; class Actinopteri; order Perciformes; family Eleginopidae; genus Eleginops; species Eleginops maclovinus. The sequence continues at coordinate 12,049,674 of NC_086357.1, forward strand.
TTATTCTAAAATAAAATGATGTGTGTGTTTTTTGGCAGATGAGTATAAGTCTGAGCTTGGACAGCAGCTCTCCCTGATTGCAGGCTCTTTAGTTGGTGGAGTGTGTATCGTATCATTGGTAGCAATTGGCATCATCTGTACCAGGTAACACACACTCACACACACATACACACACACAGATACACATGCTGCATTCACGTGTTTGCCTGTTACACACTTAACATAATTGTAATTGTTCTATCAAAATGTCCCTGAGCAATGTAATACATATGTATGGACTTGATAGGATTTAATAGCAATACAGTACAATTGTTTTTCAATGTGTGAAAAACAAATCATTGAAAAGAATAGGGGTGACGACCAGACTATGAACAGTGTAAACACTCGGTATCCCAACCATTTATTGGCCCTTTTTCACAGAAAACATGTTGATTGCCATGTAGGAAAAGCCATTACAGTGTGACCAAGCATACGCAGTTCGGGACCCTGAAGCGGTAGCAGCTAAATTGGATTGCAAACCAAGTTAATTTAGAATTGTGAGGATGATTCCTTATTTGAATATTATGTTATACATATTGGCATGGGATAATGACTGAGCCACATGATGAGATTTACAGGTAGTAAATGAACATTGAGTTGAGAATTGTATTGTATTTATCACATCTTTTTCCCAAAGTCAAGAATGACCTTCCACATAAATCATGTATCAGGTTTGGTCTGGTGTGTTTGATCAGCTTGTTGTTACAGTAAATGACTTACACTGAGGAATTCAGTTTTACATCATTTTTACATCAAGTATTCATAGACTAGATTTGCCTTTAGTGCAACCAAATGCAGCTTCATACTGTATTCCACTCATTAAATAGTACTGTTATAGTAGATTTGACTTAAAATGTAGGAGGTAATGCATAAGAAATGGCACTTTTTGGAAAAAGTGTTTCTTTATGTCCATTTTTTAATGATTTGTAGATAACAAAATTCCAAATGTATGGCCAATGGTTTCTAAGTAGATCACACATTTCTGAAATGCTTCAAAGTGTCTGTGACCCCATGACCTGCCACAAACACAAGTGTCAAACTCTCTCTGCTTTATGCGGATGATCTATTGTGAAGATCAGTTGACATCTAAAAAAAAACACAGTGCATTTCTTTGGTTCCAGTCCTCAGATGAAAGCACGGGACAAGAGCTGACAACGCAGAACAGTAACAAGCAACAACATATAAATGCATTCCTGAAAGTCATTTTCCTTGTCTTAAGCAGATTTATTTTGACATAAAGGAAGACTATATTTTTTAACCCCATCTCAGCTGAAGAGAAGACAACCAATTATATTTGTAACTTTTTTAACTTTTTTGCAACATTTCTTTTCAATTCCCCAAAACCTCTCTCTTTTATTCCTGTCTGCAGGAGGCGGCAGTTGAAGGAGAGTGTGTACGGTGACAAGCTGCAGCAGTACAACGCAGGAGGAGGTACGACCAGTGCTGACACTTTAATGAGCTTCCGCTTTAAATATGCTTACACACCAAACTTCCAAAACAGTGTTTATATTTGTACTCTCTTATTTTCTCCTCAGAGGTGACTCTGAGGCCGGACATGTTCAGCGGAACAACCCCCACTGTGACCTTTCCCACACTGTCTGAAGGTCATAGTTCACCAGGGGTCAAGATTTACATTGACCCCTTCACCTATGAGGACCCTAACGAGGCAGTTAGAGAATTCGCCAAGGAAATCGACCCCTCCTGTGTGAAAATTGAGGAAGTCATCGGATCAGGTAGAGATTTTCATAGTTCTTTCACCCACTCTAACTCTCATGTAGTTCCTGTAAGAGATAAAAGATAAACTCAACAAAACCCCAGTAAATTCATATCCATGAGTATTTCAATGTGTTTCAAATATTACTGTTCGTTCATTCTATTTGTTCACAGCTTAAGATAAAATGAGAAAATAAAATACAGTCCATATTCATACCGCTTTGAAGGGAACGTTAGAAAAGTAAACCTTGGTTTCCTCTAATGAGACCAACTGTCACTTGAAACAGCGGTAACTCTACAGTAAATGAATGAATTTATTCAACGTTTGTGTCAATGAGAAAGATCTTGAAAAAGTGCTATTCCAATTTATTATTTTGCTTTATTTTTTTCCTTTGAAGTCAGGAGAGATGTTTTATTCATTCTCCAAACTTTCACAGGAATAAATTAAAATGGTCTTCGTGCATTCTCTTTGGCTTTCTGAGCTGAACTGTAAAAATGCTGTGTGATGTTTGGCAAATAGAGTAAAGTTGGATGTGAAATGGAGTCCCAGAGCATCCTCTGAAACGTTTTTAAGGGGGCACTGGTTTTGCTATCGGTTGGAAAATGGAAAAAAGGATGAAAACAAGAAGGGCACTCTGAAAGCTTGTTGGTCATACCGTAGGTTAAAATAATGTGTATATCCTCCCATTGATTCAGTTCCGAAACAACTTTTTTATATTATTCTTCTTTCCAAGGTCTGCACTTGTTATATAATCCTGCTAGCAAACAAACAAACAAATGAAACATAATGTCTTTGGTGGAGATAATAAGAAACCAAAAACAAGGATACATTTTACAGCTGCTAAAATCTATGCAACATCTTCAATCATTTCACTTAAGATTTATTGTCTCCAAGGGGTCCAAGTCAGATGCTAAACACACACCCTTTTTAGCATAACATTCATTAAAAACGTAATAAATACATAAAACATCAAGAACAAATATGTACAACATATGCTAAAACCTGGCAAACAAGGTCATAAATACAGTATGATCACAAAATGCAGTGTTCCTCCATTCAAACCAGGGGTGCCTGCACGCATCCTCACCCAATCAGTTTTAGTGGTGGTGAAAGAAACAACTTCTCAGATAAATCTAACTTTTTTTCAATATTTAATTTGCATTGTGCCTTAAAACTTGGGAAGACAGAATGCTGGCGAATATTATTAAGCTCTGCGTGTGATATTTATACTTAATGTGTATTCTTGCATCGAATATGTGATAACATATTCAAGGTCTTAAAGTCATAGGCCATTTATCAATCATTTCCATGTTACATTTTGAACTCTTGCATGCAGCTCAAGGCCATTCACTAGAGGGGCAAAGTCACTGAACTTCCTCACGGCACACTGACACTCCGAAAGGCCACGGCTGACTGTCAGTACTTTTTTTACAGACTTCATTTACAATATTAAACTAAGTTGGGACCTGCATTGGGACCTACTCTTGTAGACCTCTCCTTGTGTCAAAATCTATTCTATTATTATTCTAGTTTGTATTTCACTCATATGGAACATGTTCTTTTAGTACATTTAGTTTTTTAAATAGATACAATTACCATATACAGCTCCAGAGACCACTCCAAATTTTTCTTAAATCTGTATCTCTACATGTATGGCAGCCTGAAGTATATCTTGTAGCGATGTTTGTGAAGATGATGAAGAAGTCTCCGGAGACACCAGCTTGTATATAATAAGGTTTATTACAACAGCATAGTATCAGACACCAACACGGGCGATGTGAGCTTCCCAGGGCCAAATGTGGAAGTCTCCCTGAACAGTCTTTGTGCATACACTTTATAGGAGAAATATGGGTGTGTGTGTGTGTATGTCAAATTGGATGTTCCATGAGGATGTGTACCCAAATAAGGTGAACTATACGTTCGTAGAGCATGTCTTGCGGGTACCCATATACGGTGAGATATACGTTAGTCTTTGCCTTGCTCATCCCTGGAGGTCTTCTGACGTAGTCCAGAGGTTTGTTACACAACCTCCTGTTGTACCACATCACTCTCTGCACTCTCTACGACCTCAGGGAGTAAACAACTGTATCTGAACTGATTAACTATACCACCTAGGCCCTAACTTTTTATGCCCCACTCGGTGACTTAGGACATTTTTAACGTATTCCAGATGTTGTTTTTCACTCTTCTTTCAACCAACCTTCCTCTGACCTCAGGGAGTATCTGCCCTGATATATCTCCAGATTTAATACACCACAAGCCATTCCAGTGTCTGTTGAAATTGTCAGTAGTTTATAAAATACAATAAAAAATAATAATAACACACTATGCAGTAAATAATTAAAATCCTGCAGCGTCCCTGCTCAAGAAGGCACATGTACAGGCCGTCTGAAGTCTGCCAGTGAACATCTGAATGATTCAGAGAAGGCTAATGAGAAGATGATGTGGTCAGATGAGACCAAAATCAAGATCTTAGGTATCAACATCGACATGTCGCGTTTGGAGGAAGAGAAATGCTGACTATTCCCCAAGAACACCATCCCCAGCTTCAAGCATGAGGTGGAAACATGATGCTTTCGGGGGCTTTCTCTGCTAAGGGGACAGGGCGATTCACCGCATCGAGGGGAGGATGGAGGGGGACATGTTTTGCAGGTCTCTCTTGGAAAAGAGATTTTAATCTCAATGAGACTTACCTTGTTAAATAAAGGATATATAAAAATACTTATTTCCCCCAATTAAATGCAAATTAATTTATATCTTTATTTCAGGATTTCTTTTGGGGGATTTGTCTGTCTGTCACTGTGAAAATAAACCTAACATAAAAATTACAGACTGTTCAGTTCTTTGTAAGTGGGTAAACTAACTAAATTTGGCAGGGGATCAAATACTTATTTCCTCCACTGTATATATTCACGTACAGAAAAATAGTAATAGTTACCACAGTATAAGATAGAGGAAATGTATGTGTGTATTTCCATATTGTCCGACCCCAATGTCACCATCTTTCTGCAATGCGTTCATATTTTAGAATAGGTTACCAGCATGCTTTGTCGTATGATAAACAATAGTTAATGGTCTTGTGAAGATCATTTTGAATAATAAGGGATATGTGAGTCATATCTTAAACCATAATAGATGTAGGAAAGCTTTAACTGTAAATGTTATCCCCCAATTACTGTATAACTTTTTTTTTGTGCTTTGGACCAAAATCAACCAAATGGCCATGGCGCTTGGGCTGGTAAAGGTCACTAAACAGATTCAGATCCTCACCGCTGAGAGTAAGAGCTTTGGTCTGTTGAGCCACTCTGAGAGGCTTTCCGTAATCCCTCCGTTTCGCGCTTTATTTCTCTCAGGGAAAGGTTTCTCACCTCAGCCAGAGGTAAAAGAGGAGGGATGAAAACGATGGGGTGGGAGAGAAAAATGTGAGCCTGGCTGATATGTGATGTGGTCGGAGCTTGAGCCCTTAAACATTTGAATCTCTCTCCTTTTGCTGCGATAGAAAGTAAAAATGTAACCACAGTTCAGCTTTCCTCTATTAGACTTCCTCCTTTTTGTTTAACTTTCTCTATTTCTTTGATACTTCTTCCTATCGTTATCTCTCTCCGTGTAATTCAGCCCCTCTGGAGTTTTACAGTTTGTTTGCGTATAGAGAAATGCTAAAACAAAGAACCAAGGGGGAACAACACATTGAGGAGGGAAGATAAAAGAATAGATCACCCTAAGGAGATGATAAAAATAACTCACCTCACTCCCTCCTCCTCTACCTCTTTTCCACTTCCCTTATTACTATCATTCACATTGTAAGAACTGCGATTCATCAAAAAGCACTTTATTTAAATCCTGAAACGCTTTAATTAACCATATAAAGGATCAATGTAGTGTACCTGACAGGCCTGTTTATTAACTTACAGTACAGTGTATAACATTTTGGAATAAAACAAATGACTTTTTTCTAATTCTCATTTTCTCCTCAACCAACTCAGTGAGGTTTCACCTTAAAATGCCTTTTTATTTTTCCTGTTTTCATTCCTCGACTCTTTCATTTCTACATTTCTTATTCCCGACACCCTCTCTTTCTATTCTCCTTCCTTTTCTTCCCTCGTTCCATCTCTACTTCAGCTCTGTTTTAATGAGCGGTGAGATGTGGAGCAGAGATCACAGTGAGACAGGACGACACAGCCTGTCATCCAATTCCCATCACTCATCCATTATTCACACATGATTTATATCTCTGAGATGGGGACTTTTATTTTGAAGTGATATTCAATTTTCATGTCCCCAAGCAACATATGGCTGCGTTTATTTTTACAAAAGACATCTGTTTCTCCAGCACTGTAGGACAGGTTCTGTACACTGAGTCAAACAGTTCATATTTTGTAACCAACCATGACCAAGCAATTTACAGATCAACATCAATGCATTGGAAAGCAAGAAAGAGAGAGACATGAAGAAGATAACCTCCTGGAGCTTTTAGTTTAACAGTCCACAACAACTAAACTATAAAAGCGAATGTGGGGAACACTCATGAAATAGAATATTATTTTTAACACCATGGCAGTTTCCCTCCGCACTGTCTGGTGTTTGTTGTGAACATAGTGCATTCTGGGACATTGCACTGATGGGTCCAACCAAGCGACAACTTCTGGGTCTGAAAAATGAAGCCAGTGTGGAAGTGCCTCAAATGGGCCTTCTTTATTGCCAGCAGAGGTCCAGAAGAAGAAGAATGTACCCTCAATCGTCCCACAGAGAGGAAATATACTGCATTGACCCATCCTAGTGTTAGGAGCAGTGGGCCGCCATATGTACAATGCCCGGGAACAGTGTAGTGTGGTGCCTTGTTCATGGACTCCTCGGTAGCTCTTGGTCTTTCGCGGACTTGAACTGGTGACCTTCCAGTTTCCAAGCCAAGTCCCTATGGACTTCGCCCCCACCGCCCAACTCCACTGTCTGTAGGAAGATGTCCTATTGTATGAAAGTCTATGAGAAAACTGCCATTTTCTCACTTATATTGTAAGTGTAGTTATTGTTTTTCTGACAAAATGATGATCTCAATCGCTAGTTTCAAGTATGATTAAATACAGTATGAGGCGCTGTCCGGATTAGGGGGCGCTGCTGTTTGTCTAAAATGTCCAGCGTTCAGTTGTAATTTGCTTGGCTCTCATGTGTTGTCTCTTCTACTAAAAAGCCAACCTGGCAACAGACATAAAGGTACACTTGAAAGCTTCAAAACTGTAGTCTACACACTAATGGGTAACATCATTGACCACTGCCTATATCAAGTTTATCCAACTTGAAAATGTTTTCCTCATTGTAGTGCTTTACATTATCACATTTTATAGGAGGGGGGATTCCCCGACTATTTCTGGAATTTCTCGAGCCCAATTATCTGAAATTCACTGTGTGGAGGTGATAATTGAGCCAGGGTTTGAACTTCCTTTTCTCTTTTCTCATTGCCATTCTTCTTTTCCCTTTAAAAAATAACGACCGTTTGCAACACTATGAAGGTCTGAAAATGTCCACCTTTATACCTGTATTTTAATGACAATGACGGCCTATCTCCTCTTTATGATTGTAAGCCTTCCAGTGTTACTGAAGGAAACATTGTTTGACAATCATGCAATAATAACCCACAGCTAAGTCTTCAATAACCCTGATGATAACATTAAAATGAAAGGTTATATTTATGTAGAGTAAAACATAATAGTCCTCTCTGAGTTCTTCTTACTTCTTAGGCAGTGAATGCTTATTAACCTGCATAGCTAACAAAAAAGAAGGCATCCTATGTGGCCATAAAGACCTCACAAAATAAGTTGATGTTTCAGGACCAATGAACAAGGATAGAAAATGCTTTTGACAAATTAAACTGCAGGCAGGGATTAACCTTTGTTTCATGTTAAAATGTTGTGTTTCATCACTTGCTGCAGTTGTTTAACCTAGATAAGATGTGGTGTGCAAAGCCAAATACCTTTGCAATTATAATGGCATTGTCCCTTTTATCTTGTTTGCCACCTTTGCTACATACCCTTTCTTACCCCTGAGACCAGCTATTGAGAGGATTCAACTCTGTTGTTCTTTTGGTCTGCAAAAAAACCATCAATGTCCCCCTTGAGCAAAGCCCTCGACCTCAATCTGCTCGAGCAAAGCTGCTCAGATCAGTGTGAGCGTGCAGAGGGCAGCTCCCACCACTGAGAGTGTTTATGTGTTTAACACACCCTGCCCCTCGCTGTGGTAAAGGACAATATGCTGCTTCTTGTCTCATTGAAAGTGGATTTTAATAATGAATGGTCACTAAAGGGTTTGAACATCGTGAAGGTCATATACTGTATCTGTACACGGAACCTTTTTTAATTTGTATCTCAGACAAGATGCTTTCATTTCAGCAACATGTTTTTGTTTTCGTCAGGTGAGTTTGGGGAGGTTTACAAGGGTCGCCTGAAGCCGGTCGGGAAGAAAGAAATTCCTGTGGCCATAAAGACCTTGAAGGTTGGCTACTCAGAGAGGCAGAGGAGGGACTTCCTGTCCGAGGCATCAATCATGGGCCAGTTTGACCAACCAAACATCATCAGACTGGAGGGCGTGGTGACCAAGAGCAGGCCTACGATGATCATCACAGAATTCATGGAAAACGGAGCACTGGATTCATTTCTCAGGGTAAAACACAAACATACTGTACACACAGATAAAAACAGACATATGTATGTTAACAGTCTACTGCTGCATGTTATGTGATATTAAAAATATATATAATTTCTTAATTTCTGCAGAGGAATAGCAGACATAATTACTCTATCAGTACACTGACCCTATCATGTATTAATAATGTATTTTTTTAAAGCTGCAAATGTCAGATACTTTACAGTACTTCTTCTATAATACATTGCTTTACCTGGTTGAAAAGCAAATCACAAACATTGGGACTGCAATGAAAAAGAAAAATACATCATATATACATTTGTTTTTTAAATGACATATTAGAAATATAGAAACAGATAAGACAAGTTTAAAATAACCCCATATGCTATAACGTTGTTAAATACCTTTTTAAGAGAAGCTATTGAAAGTCCATACAATAAAAGTATGTTTATTGTACTAAACCATATTTAAACGTGTGTCAAAAAGACGAGTTTGGCATTTCACTCTTGACCTAGCAAACAGTTTGCTGACACACTCAGAGCAACAGGTTTCATGAGCTTCAAACAATCCTCATCAGCAAATTGAGATGCTGTGCTGCGATGGATTTGTAAGAGTACCTTTATTCATCTAACATTTGAAATAGCGATTAAAAAATTGATTTACCATCTTATGTTGGAGCTTTAAGCTTTGTCAAATCAACATTTTTAGCACACTAATGAACTTGGTAGTTTTTTCTTTACATATGAAACAGCTCTTTTACATTCTTTCTAACACAAGGTGGTAGAGGTGTCATTTTTCAAACAAATGAAAGGTGTTTGAATAATTAAGCAACCAATATCATAATTTTTGTGAAACAGCTAAGCAACATTGTACATAATGTATGTGTTAATATATGTACATGCAGAATCTAAAAGGACATTTATCTTTGGTCCAAAATCACATAAAGTACAAACACCTACACAACGGCCAAACAGAAACAGATAAAAATGAGAGGATTGGGAGACAGAAAATCACAAAGACAGAAAATCCTCCTGCTCTTCTTCTCCTCTCTTTCCCCTTCCTGTGCCCCTTCTTCCTCTTCCTGCGAGCACGTCTGTCTGTCAGTCTGTCCGTCCCTTTGATCCTTCCCTCCTTTTGGGGCGCCTCTAAAGACAGAAAAAGAAACTCTTTCATGTTTGGTTCTCACAGCGTGACCCCTTTTGACTCGGAAACCATCCGCTGACTCATTCACGCACACACACACATTGATCGATCACAATGGTGTTGCTGTCCTTGCGTGACCATCTTGCAGCCTCAAGACCCAGAGGATCTGTATGTGTGTGTGTTTGTGTGTGTGTGTGGGTGTGGGTGTGTGTGTGTGTGTGTGTGTGTGTACCTAAGAGAAGGTTTTCTCTGCAGAGGATTAGGCTAGAGGAGCATCAAAGGCTCGGTTTGATGCACAAAGTGAATTAAAAGACACACACACACACACACACCCCCTTCTACTGCAACTATGTCAGCAGGGATGTCAGTGAGGTTTATAAGAGACAGGCACGTTCTGGCCTATGGGGTGGAAAAAGTAAAACGGCAAAAAGTTTTTGGGTTTCGTCAACATGTCTCATAACAACAAGCCTCTATGTCCTGAAGAAATGTGTGCTTCTGTTGATCTTTCCATATTCTGCTCGAGAATCTTTTTTGTTGCTTTAGAGAACGTGTCTGACATCAAATTCTGTTATTGAACAAGACATATCATTTTGATTAATTTATTTTAAATGTTTGTAACATAAAACTGTCATCTGGTTTGAAACAGGTGCTTTAATTCTTCAGAAATCGTTAAAGCTCCTGTCATGACATGATATTTGTAATACTGCAATTTCTTTGATGTTCTTCAAATAGCTGATGTGAAAACTTTCTGATAAAAAAAATGATAAAAACAATCCTTTCACTGTTTATGGTTTTGCAGCAAAATGATGGGCAGTTCCCAGTGATCCAGCTGGTTGGTATGCTGAGAGGCATCGCGTCTGGAATGAGGTAAACACACATCCACACACACATTTGTTATTGTTAAGATGAAAAAGAATCTATTTTAAATCATTATGTTAGATACGTTTTTTTTGTTACAATACAAATTCTACCACATTGAGATTTCATGTGAATAAATACACGCCCGGCCAAAAGAAAAGGTCACAAGCCTGTGGGGGGCAGTGCTATAATCTGGGGTTGCTGCAGTTGGTCTGGTCTAGGTTCAGCAACATTTTGTGCCCAAAGAATGAGGTCAGCTGACTACCTGAATATACTGAAGGACCAGGTTATTCCATCAATGGATTTTTTCTTCCATGATGGCACGGGCATTGTTCCAAGATGACAATGCCAGGATCCATCGGGCTCAAATTGTGAAAGAGTGGTTCAGGGAGCATGAGACATCATTTTCACACATGGATTGGCCCCCACAGAGTCCAGACCTGAACCCGATTGAGAATCTTTGGGATGTGCTGGAGAAGACTTTGCGCAGTGGTCCAAATCTCCCGTCATCAATACAAGATCTTGACGAAAAATTAATGCAAGACAGAAATAAATGTTGTGACATTGCAGAAGCTTGTGGAAACGATGCCACAGCGAATGCGTGCCGTAATCAAAGCTAAAGGCGGTCCAACGTAATATTAGAGTGTTTGACCTTTTTTTTGGCCAGGCAGTGTATAATACTGAGCATGTGTTCTACTTCAGACATCAGCAGCTTGAAATATGTCTTTCTCTCACACACAAACACAAACACAAACACATGAACACACATCAAGTATGGCTTGTAAGCTTGAAACACTGCTCTCTCTCACACACACACACGCACTTTAGATCCTATCTGTGTTTTATTGCAGGTATCTGGCTGTGATAACACACAAACGTGTGCATGTACACAGACATAAAATCCCTTTCCTATTTTATCAAAGGTGGCTGGCAGTGATAACAAACACGCACACACACTAAATCCCATTAGCTTTTTATAGTAGCCCAGGTAGCTGGCAACGGATAACACACATATCCGAACAATAAATCCTTTTGATGTTCCAGGTACCTGGCGGAAATGAGTTATGTTCACAGGGACCTGGCTGCTCGGAACATCCTGGTGAACAGTAACTTGGTGTGTAAGGTGTCTGACTTCGGGTTATCACGATATCTGGAGGAGGACACCTCTGACCCGACCTACACAAGCTCACTGGTGAGGACTCACACACACCCAGGAAAATAGAGCAAAGAAATGTGCCCTTTTGATACACTTATGCTACAATTATGTTCTTTAAAAATAAACAGAAGTGATTTTATAAATGCAGCAGGAATTAAATACAAACGGACATAATGAAATATACATACATTTAAAAAAAACTACGTTTGTCATAATTATTATTATTATTATGAAATTGTGAATGAGCAAGACAGGTAATCTGAAGTCAGAAGCTAAAAGACAAGAATATTGTAGCAATAATGAATTAATTCACATTTTAATCCCAATTTAATATACCATTTCATTTTACACACAAGGTGACAGTTGGTAGAGAGTGAAGCCTAGCCGAAACCAACCTGTAGAAACATTTACTTTCTTTGACTCATAATCAACACAATGTCTTCACACTTAAAAAATAGTGTCGTAGTTGTATGTTTACCTTCTTCTATGTCTTCACTTCTACTAAACGTGTGTTATATTGTAGTGTCATTTTCTTTCAGTACTGTTTACTTTCTCTGCTAAAAAAACAGTACTCTCACATACATGTTGATTTTTTGATGACCATAATGTTTATATTTAGTCCTCCCCTGGATGTTTATGACATTGTATTGTTGCAGATACATGCTGCCTATGACCTCTGTTTAGTACTGTGTCATGAATGTATTTGTGTGCAATTAAAGAATGGAACTTCAAATTCCAAGATTTCTCATTAATTATCTCACCCTCACTTTTTCCTCTTTCCCACAGGGAGGTAAAATCCCAGTACGGTGGACAGCCCCAGAGGCGATCGCATACAGAAAGTTTACGTCGGCCTCAGATGTCTGGAGTTACGGGATTGTCACCTGGGAGGTGATGGCATACGGAGAGAGGCCTTACTGGGACATGAGCAACCAAGATGTGAGTCATTACGTGTGTGTGTGTGTGTGTGTGTGTGTGTGTGTGTGTGTGTGTGTGTGTGTGTGTGTGTGTGTGTGTGTGTGTGTGTGTGTGTGTGTGTGTGTGTGTGTGTGTGTGTGTGTGTGTGTGTGTGTGTGTGTGTTGTGCTTGTTTGTTTCCTTTGCTGTCTCTCACAGTGGGGTGTCTGCATGTCTAGGAAAGCACATGGAAAATGAGGACATCAATTTAAGTGTCAGAGAAATGTTTGTTCCTGGAACATCCAAGCAAAAGGAATCGGGATGAGTGTGACTGTTGACTGTTGGGAATAGTTCATTGTTTTGACATCTTTATCCCAATTACCTGCACAGTGGGGTCAATGTGCTGCACATTTTGATCTTTTATTTTCCTTATTTGTTGGCATCACAATGTTGTAATTAAGTTATTTGAGATTACATGTCTTTAGACTAGAAGTATTTAGCAATTATTTAAAAAATAATTGCATAGCTGTCAGGATTGGGGGAAGGACCCAGGTGCAGAAGCAGATAGAGGAGACCGGGGTACAAACGAATAACAAAAGACGAGCTTTTATTTATGAAAAAACTGAAACAAAAATGCAGAAAAAGTACAAGGAAAAGTTATCAAAATGAAAACGCAGACACAGGTGGAAAGGATCCAGGGGGCTAACTAGGGAGATCCACATCACTACAGGGAACAGGAAAACAACGACGACGACACGACAAAGAACACAAAGGAAAGACCAGGCTAAATACAGAGGAGGGTAATCACAAGACAAGAAACAGCTGGGAAGGGGGAGGAGAAACACAGGGGCAACAGGTGAGCACAATCAGACAATCAGACAGGAGGGAAACTAAAGACAGGAAGTAAACTAGACAAGACAGGAAGTGACAAAACAAGATACATTTCAAAATAAAACCGTAAACTATAAATACCAAAACTGAGATCCTAACAATAGCCTCTGCTGCTTTTGTGTTAAAATGCATCTTCATCTTTATCCTTTATTTTGGGTGAGTGTTACATTTTCATGTTTAAAGCTAAAGGGGACAGTACATTGAAAAGGAGGTTTAAGAAGATGGGATTGCTGACACTTTGTATTTTTAGGTTCTTATTCCGAGCTGAAATATGATACTCAGATTATAATTAGTTTTGACTCAAAACCCACTTCAAAGTGCTCCAAATCCAATTGATAGATGTAAGGGTTTGTCTAGAATTTCTACAAGAAAAAAATTGAAGTATGGATTAAAAAAAAGTTACAAAACCCTGCTGACTTACTAACATTGTATCATCACTTGGAAAACATTCTTATTAACTTTCTTTAAGGAAGTATGTGGAGCTGTAGCGGAAGTCCTTGTAAGCCTGTGTGGTGTATTAAATCTGGAGATATACTAAGGTGAATACTCCCTGAGGCCAGAGGAATGTTGGGTGGAAGAAAAGTGAATAACAACATCTGGAATACGTTAGGGTCCATTTAGGAACTGACCTAGGTTACCTTAGTGGGGCACGCAGGGGTATTGTTTACCTCATGGGAGACACACACTTTGGGTGCGCACACTCTTTTTTCCTCTTTAAATGGCATGCACAAAGACTGTTCGGGGGACTTCCACAATTGGCTCTGGGAATCCCGCATCGCCCGTGTTGGTGTCTGATACTATGCTGTTGTAATAAACCTTATTATATACAAGCTGGTGTCTCCGGAGACTTCTTCATCATCTTCACAAACATCGCTACAAGATATACTTCACCTGCATTTGAAGACACAAAGCTCCTCTCCAGCATTTTTAACCTTCTTTCGACCTCTACACTGTATCTGAAGTTGTTAACTTTCCCATTAATGAGGAAGTAATCAGTGGTGAGATGCCCTTTAAGACTGAATAACAGACACACATTTTTACTATTTAAAATATCTCATACCCCCATATGGGTCAGCTGAGAGCAGTTTCCATGTCTAGCTATACAACATCAGCCATTTCTTTCCCATATTTCACACTTTCCTTCCGTCTCTTACCTCCCCCCTATCGTCTCTCTTCACCTCCTCCCCCGGTGCCCCCCCCCCCCCCCCCCCCCCCCCCCCATTCCCCTATGGTTGCTCCGCCGCAAAAGAAGCAGTCTATGCAGCGGTAATGGCAGAGAGTCAGTATAATGACAGAGACAGTTTTATAATGGCATAGACAGTGTATAATGATGGGGAAAGTGTGTGTTACCACTATAGCTAACGAGGGGTTTGCTGGGGCATTAACTATGCATGAACCTCACACCCTGAACTCACACACAATACACACACACACACACACACTTAACCACACTCATGCAGGCACACTCACATACAGGCACGCACACACATAAGCGATTTCAAAGATCACGGAACGGTGAAACTGTCGGCAGAGCCACCACAGGTGCTGTGTTAGACATGAATTAATCATGAAAGAGACCTGTGATGTTTTACTACAGTCGCTGCTATTTTGATTGACAGCATTGCTTAGAGAAGATTTATGCGGCACAAAGTCTGAGAAGTGTGTCGGGGTCAACTAGAGTTCAGGCAGCAAGCAGACAAATCCCCGGTGCTGAATTTACAGTAGTAGAAGCACCGCATTCCCCTAGCTTACTGTTCAGAAGGCTTACTTGTACAATGACACGGGCTGGTAACTTTAAAATCATTGGAAGTGCTAAGAAAAACATTTTGAAGTATTATTTCAAAAAATTCTATTGCACTTGGCTTTGTTTAAGGCAGATGTCATTGATATCAAAGCAGCGGCAGTACAGTCACAGACAGAGCATCAGCTTAGATATGGTCTCAAAAGCTCAAGTCACAGGCAGAACAAGTAGAATTAAAACAAATTGTATAGGGTCAACTATAACAGCAAGGAAACTAGAGCCAGGACCAAAAGCAAAAATGTCTGCAGGCAAAAGATTATAAACGGGAAGGGGAAATAAAATAACAAAAACAATGGAACATTTTGTCAGGGAAGCAGTATAGGAGTATGCGAGCACCGCAACAGGACAGGTGAACTAATGAGCAGATGTGCAGGTATTATTATGGGAAAATACATACCAGCATGAAAAAAAAACTTTGGAAAATAACAATTTATTGACCTTAATAAGGCAACAACAGGTATTTATCTTCTGGATTACCTGACTGTAATAACAACATTTATCTGAAGGAACAAAATGTATTCATATTTTCTGATTGATTTAGGGCACAGAGGACAGCTTGTAGCAAAACTATGGGAAGGTATCCGCTATCAAAGAGTATTTAAATAGCATAAAGCTCATTGGTTGCCGTTTTAAAGAGCAGCTACAACAAAGGTCAAAATTGATGAATTTTATCTTTCACAATTTGAACTTAATGAAATCTATAAATACAAAGCCAGTGCTGATCATGTTGGGCCTGCTTAAGCTTAGCACAAAGACCTATGAAATGTACAGACCTCACGTGTTTAATATCCACGAAACAGGTGCAGAAACTATACGTTTTTCTATAATTATACAAAACAACAATGGGGGTTTTGTTTACTCGTCAACCTCATGTGCCGGCCAGTCTGTGTTAAACTAACCTGCTGCTGGGGGAAGCTTCATATTTACTGTGCTGAGAGGGTTGCATCTACATTGTCATCTAATGCTTGTTAAGAAGGCAAATTAACTTGTGTCCCAAAAATGTATTTTAATCATCTATGTTGTACTTTTTCATATTCCTATTTATGGTTACATCAAATGGTACTGAAGCAGACAATCAGGCTCCAGGCGGTTGTCCATAGAGCCGCTCTGATTCCTGATGCTATAAAGATGTTGTTCATCTTAGAAATACACATTGGGAAAGATGATAGCAGATAAGTGATGTGTGAAAACAGCTGAAAGACCTATCTTGTTTGAAAACTTAAAGAGCACACAAAATGTAATAAGCAATCAAGTTATACAGCAGTGTGAGTTTCAAACATTATGACTATCATAATTAAGGTAGGCATTCTCACATTTCTGAAACGGGGCTAATCATTTGAGATAATGATCACAGCAATTTTTCCTTTCTTGTATGTTTGTTATGAGTGTTAAGGTAGCTAGTTACTCAATCAGTCAAAGGAGTTTTGGAAATCAGTGATGCTTGAGATAATTACATTCTGCACTCCTCTGCGATACACAATTCTTGCCTAAAAGTTTTCACATAGAAGCCTCGACAAATCCTTGTCTTTCTCAGTCAAGCACTGGAATAATAAAATCAAAAGCTCCTCTGTGTAAAACTACCTGCCTCGACATCAGAGACTGCAGCAGGCTTCACTGCTGCTTAGCGATGAATATCTGGGTATATTGTGCGACAGCACGTTTTGTCATGATGAAATTTTCAAATGGAAATTAAATCCTCTTAAGTTTTCTTCTTTTTTTGTGCTTTTAATTAAAGCTGAACGAGGCAAGATTCTCCTATAGAAATACACCTTTCAAAATCACAAAGGAGCTGAAACAAGAGAAGACTGCACTCTTCTCTGCCAGCAGAAGCTCACAAATCAAAACTCCAGGGCCAGATATAAGGTGTCCCCTGAACAGCAGCGAGAGAGAGGGAATCAGCTTTAGATATGTTTGCCTCTTTCAATCCTTTGAAATTGTGATCAATAAATAGCCCCATGCTTTGTGCAATTGACTGATGCCTGATACATCTCTTTCAGATATGTTGTCACCTCTGTCATTGAAAACACACAAAGAAGGTGTGTCCTGTGTCCCATTCATGTCAATAACATTAGTCAATTATTTCTCTTTTTACTGAAACACATATTTTACGATCGAACATGGGAAGTGTAATTAAATGTATACAAATAAATGAGAATCGTGATGCCCCAGCTAACAGTATCTCGTTCTATTATATAAAACCACACATTAACTTATTGTGGGCTAAAAAAGCAGAAGATTAACCTAAGATTCAATTTTTTGGAAAAACCGCTGTTAGATTTCCAAAACTGCTGTTTTTGCAGTCTAGGTGTATACTTATTCTTTCTCTGCCTCCTCATCAAAAAAATGTGAGTGTTGGAGGTGTGGGTGGAGGCCAACACTCCTCTACACCTGAATCCAGTTTCAAACTGCAGTAGTTCCCCACAGACTCTGCTCACTAAATCACTTTACAGCATCAAATCCTTGAATGATTTAATAAAATCCCTCTCAAAATTATAAACATATTCCATCACCCCTGGAACGCAAAAGCATATATAATGTAATATAATAAGAAGCCATAAAATGTGTTTACTGCCCTCTCACTGTGTTTTTAATATTATAACATGAAGCACCGGGGGGCTGTGGAGAAAACACATTAGCATATCAGCACCTCACAAAGTTATATATAATAAATGTGTTAGCAGTTGCTAACAGTGAAGTTGGACATCCATTAGATTGAAAGAAACATCAGCATTTATTTGCAGGTGTGGAAACATCATGCTCTATAGCTGCTATATGCTTCACTATGTTCACCAGCTATTTGCTACTCATGTCTGTTTGCTGCAAGCTATTTTTTTTTGTGTACTTAAAACAGTTTCCCCCCTGTGACTGAAAATTCTACTCATGATAAAACCTAAAAACGATGAGCTGGGAGTCAACTTTTAATCCTCAGAGGGTTTGTCTCTTTGCCTCATTTCCCTGTCCCGCCCCTCTTATTGTATTCCAGGTGATAAATGCCATCGAGCAGGACTTCAGGCTGCCAGCGCCCATGGACTGTCCAGTAGTGCTGCACCAGCTGATGCTGGACTGCTGGCAGAAAGACAGGAACTCACGACCAAAGTTCCCAGATATCGTCAGCATGTTGGACAAAATGATACGGAATCCTGCATCTCTCAAAGCCGGCACCAATAACATCCCTCCTGCGTGAGAAGAGAACAATACTACAGTTTTCTTTACATATACAGTTATACTCTTTCTTTTTTTCTAATGGCTCCTTGTCTTTTTGTTTGTATCCACTGCCTTCAGACCTTCCCATCATCCCTTGTTAGACCGTGGGGCTCCAGACCTGAGCAGGGTGAGCTCTGTGGAGGACTGGCTGGCTGCGTTGAAGATGACCCAGTACAGAGACTCCTTCCTGGGCTCCGGCTTCACATCTTTGCCACTCGTCACAGATATCACAGCCGAGTAAGTCCATTCATTTTACTGCCTCTCTGATTTTGTGTGTCTGCCTTTCCAGCACGTCTCACACTGTTCACCTGCCAAGTCTGTCTTGTTAGTCGGACAACTGGCAGGGCAGCTGGTTGGCTGGCTGCTTGTCCATGTACACGCCTGTCTGTCTCACTGAACAATCTCACAAAATCAATTCATTTCCGCTTATTTTGAATTTGATATAAAATACCTAGTGCAACACCAAAGGGTCCATATATCTTGATAAACTGTAATAATAAGAAGCTTCTTTCATCAAGGGTGATGTTTAAGATATTGGGTTCTTTTAAGCTGTTGCAGATATTTCTCACACCTGGTGTTTTTAATTTTTTTACTTGGGATGTGTTAAATGTAAAACATTTAATATGCATTTTGTTGCTAGCTTTTTTCTAGTTTGTGTCCATTGTGGCTTTTCATGCACAAACAAGCCTGCATAGGAGGATAATTAGCATCACTCCTCCTGTCTGAGAGCTACAAGATTTGTCTCCTGCCCCAGCGATTTTCTGTGACCAAGGCACCAATCTCAGACCTGGAGTTGGTCCCTGTGCGCTCCACTGAGGGTCAAAGTTTTCCCACAGGGATTAATTAAGTATGCTTTCACATAGTATCAGTGCATATAGAGACACACACAATTGGCTGTATGCCAGTGAACTGTAAACACTTTTCATGGATGACACACAGATTTAAGCAACACAATGGAACATTAATTTCTTTTTTAACCTTCATATTGCAACCTTCAACTACAAGGAACTACACAAAAACTGAATTTCACACAAATGCAGGCTCATTTTGGATCCTATGAAGAGTAATATGGTGATTTTTTTTTTTTTTTACACTGCTTTGTTCCATGTTTCGCAACATTTACTCAACCAGGCTGTTTGTTTTGAAGAGTAGTGGACATCTGTAGATAATTTGGCCCCTGGGGCAAACCTCCTGAACGAATCAACGATGTAATCATAACCCAGAGAATCTGACTCCAATGACAAACTCCAATCAACAGATATGCAAAATACTGTTTTATTGAGAGCATCCCAGTGTCAGAAAATGGCATTTAATAGGTTTAAAAAGCAGCCAAGTTGATAAGAAAATGTTGTGACAATGATGATATCATCTGAGAAGTCATCTGTTCCTTTTTTCTGTGGTTTTCCAGAGATCTTCAGAGGATTGGAGTGTCTCTAGCTGGACACCAGAAGAAAATCCTGACCAGCGTTCAGTCGATGAGGCACAACATCGATGACCAGTCTCCTACGGAATCCGTGTAACCACAGCGGAGTGACACAGTATGAAATATTTGACAAGTGTACAGTCTGAGCGAGCAGGCTGTCATCTCTTCACACATCTGTTTTACCTTCATCTACTTTCTTGGATATCTAAACCACTCTACATGTTTTCAAAAATCACAGTGGCCATTTTTGTCGCTCCGTGGCCTCATGACTACGAGTCGTTGGACAGAGTTTCTTCACACCTTTTAGCAAAAACACTAAATGTAGGAGAGAAAAACAAAGCAGAAAATAGTGTCTGGACTCAGTGTAATGGGTACCAGCCGACCATCCCTTTTCCCCAAAAAATCTCCCTGCAAGATACCATCGAGATCCACAGATCCGGTTTTACCAGCTTGACTGGTTGATTCAAGGATCAATGATTAAAGGACTATGAATCACACAAATGTGCTACTGTGAACAGAAAACTGACATTGATGTACTGAAACACAAACTGCTCTAAAAGTCTGAGAAAAAGTCTTTTGAAACAGTGTTTCTGGAGAACCCTCACAGGCTTTCTTATCTTCATTAAGTTTTGTTGAGACTACTTCAGAGAGTTGGTGAAAATTGCTACAATTTGAATCCAGACAAGAGACAAAAGTGAAATGGGACTTTTTTGAATCTATCTTCATATTGAAGAGTCTGTACATATTATGATATGGGATGTTTATTTCCCATTTGCTCATTCTTTCATGTTCTCTACAGCATCAAACAATTAATTGTGTTTCAGTGTTTTGTGAGCGCTCTTTGATTATCTTCCTCTGCCTGACTCATCACTGGAACAAACTTTAAAGTGCACTGTAGACAAAAGAAAATGGAAAAAATAGGTTTCATGGTGCCGTGTTTTACTCCTTTTTATGCAGCAAAAGAAAAAAGATAAACCCTTTCACAGAGAGAGCTTGAGAAGCCTGGCCTACTTAAAATACTTAATTCAGAGGTTACTCATTATGGGTGATGTTTTACAATCAGCGCACATGCCCTCTGAGTAAAGGCAATTATAGACCAGGAAACCAAAAATCAGATAAAGAAATATTAAACCATAGCAGTGTTAGATGTCTTTTTTTCTATCTGGGAAGCAACTTGAGCGTACGGGAGAAGAGGAAAACAGCTTAAGAGACTGTGGATATTGAGTCATTACCAGCTGCTGAGAAGCACCTGTTAAAAAAGAAACAGCATTGGCCAGATTGTCCTGAAAGACTGAAAAGGTATTCCCATCCAATATTCTTGTGATTTGGCTACAAACATTTAAGCTGAACGCCAGTCAGGCATATTAATACAACACAAGAACAAACCAGAAATCCAATGCTCATGTACTGTTCACGCATGAAACAAATCTAATTTCTGTCAAAAACTGTATGGCTGCCCTCCAGATGGTAATCACTCTACAGCAGGCAGGCAGGCAGACAGGCAGGCAGGCAGGCAGGGGCCTTTGTATCAACTCCTTTTTCATTCTCTGGCTTCTGAACACGTCCCATGTTGTTCGGTTCTGTTGTGACAGCCACATTTCCTCCCGATTGACATCAGTTATTAATATTGTCGTGTCAGATTGCAGATGAAATGACATGAAGTAACCTATTCACATCTGTGGACGGCAACCTTTACGCAACAGTCATTTACAAGCAGCAATGATTGATTTTTCAGACATGTCAGAGAAAGGATCTAACAGGAAAAGATAGTAAAATGCTGGAGGGGTCAAGAACGGATTCACAGGCTTGTTTGTCATCATTTTGTGCACAAATTTGAGGTTTGATGCACTGGACCTGACACACTGTAATATCAAGAATGCCTAATCTGTTTTATCTGAGCGCTGAGCAGATTACCAGCTGTGAAACAACAGCAAGCCCACTCTGCCTTTAGCCCAAACCTCTAGTCATGGGTTTGCTCCCACATCCCGAGGATTACCAGTCGGCAGCACTGATTGGATGTTGTGATTTTTAGTTGTCATCCCCTTAGAGCTGTGCACACAAAAGAAGTGACAGTATTAGGTTGTTTCCTTTCAACTCGACTTACCTCTAACATTCTATAGTGTTTGTCTCACAGCTGGAGCACTCACTCTTTTAATTTGTGAACAGGTCTGAGACTATTTGAGACGTCCAAAAATGTGCCACTTTCTTTTGGCTACCCGCAATTGCATTTGTCGCCCAGCAACGAGAGCTTATTGAACATTTTATTAGGAAATATTGAGATCAACTGGGAGGGTGACAGTGGTTCAGAGGCATAATCGTTGTAAATAAATGCCTGTGCAAAAACAGTTGCAGCGCTGGCTTGGGGGTTAAACAAAGAGCAAGGTGATAAGTGTGCCTAAAAACCTCATATTGAACGCCATCTAAAGAATGTGTCATGGTGAAGAAATAAAAGCTATCATCACAGACAGGGTTATAAATACATTATGGTACATTTAGCTAAGTGTGATGAATCTATCCTTTGCTTTCCTCTATTTACCAGGGTTAGTTGTGAGCTTTCAGAGGGTGTTTACGTGACCCTTTGTCTGTGTTTGAGAAAGGCATATATTATCTACAGTTTGTTTTGTATTTATACGATGACATGTCTTGTGTGGTTTGCGCACAAACAGAGGGGATATCTCAGGAACTAGAAGGATGTTAGGTTTTCCTTCACATTGCTGCATAAAATGCGATAATTTATTTGTAAATAATGGACTATATAGAAAGCGTAATACAAGAGTAAGTGCTTTATAAGCGCTCCGGAAAGAAATTGTTTTTTGATGTTATTTTTCTGAAGTGCTTATTAAAAGTTAAATCCACCCTAAATCCAACCCATAAAAGAAAGGAATATATAACTTAATGCTTTAACAGTGTTCTGTTTGTGAAAATAAACATGACTTTATACAAAAAAACATTGAGATACGCTTTTAGGCAATGAATAGTAGCAAGATTTAATAGGTTTTCTGATATCAGTGCAAAACGCCTGAGCACATCTCCTAGTTCACGGCTAAAT
This sequence comes from Eleginops maclovinus, assembly GCF_036324505.1. Lineage (NCBI taxonomy): Eukaryota > Metazoa > Chordata > Actinopteri > Perciformes > Eleginopidae > Eleginops > Eleginops maclovinus. The sequence continues at coordinate 12,072,478 of NC_086357.1, forward strand.
TACATTTATAATCCTTTTCATTGAAAGTGGAGAGTTTGACATCAAGCCTTTCAAGTGCTTCTCTTTTTTTATGGAGATTTTTTAGTTAGAAAAAAAGATCACCAAGCTTCTAGTGAAAGTCCATCCTTGACATTATTGCCACTCTGTTATTCATTATTATTTTACGCACATATATTGGGCTTTTTCACTGCAGACCATTGTTAGATTAAAAAATGTTTCTCTTAGACATAACAAACACTATATATCTTTGTAAAACACAGGATATTTGTTTGTTTTTTAGATTTCATTTGCTAGTGTTCTTCATTACCTTTTGGTAGAGCATTGCAGCATTATTGGTGGATTATCACCACCTGTGATGTCAGCTAGGTAGTGTGAAACCGTTGAATTTAAAAAAAAAATGTAATCATCTTCCTCCTGGTTAGGGTTAGGGTTCTTTCAATGATGAATAACTTCTGAATTTTAGAAATGTGGTAACAACAATTATGGATTACCTGTTGTTAAACTATCCACCCAGACTGCTGAATAAATCATATTTATGAATGCGAGTGAAACAACCATTCCAACTCATCGCCATTTCCAGAGTTGTTTCAAACCATCAGTTTTTAGTCTGCCTTGAATCCTTTTTTGATGCAAAAAAACATAGATTCTTGAGATGAGGGGAAGCTATCAGATCCACCCAAGATAAAGTGTCCCTGTGTTTATTAGAATACGAAATGGGACTTTTATATGAACAAACTAGCTCCTCTCGCTTCATATCTCCATATAGCATCATTTTGAGACACAGCGGCTGTAATGATTAAAGGTGGGTTCCCCCTATAAAAGAAAAGCTCCAAATATTCCTCTATTTTTACATAACATAATCATAATACTATGGATTTAGTTTAACAGGAACTTGCTGCTCTGAAAAAGGTTAGCATGTATCTGTGTCCCCAGTCTCAAATTTAGGTTTGCTGGTACTCTCAAGGGGAACGACGGGCCCATTGTTGAATAGTGGAACAATTGATAGCAAACAAAAGCCCCTGCTCTCTGATACTGAGTGACTGACACCCAAACCTGACATTTACTGCAGATGTTTTAGATAGAGAATTCCATTCAGATTCCACTGTAACCGTGGTGGACGTATATAACAACATGATGTTACTTTGTGTTTGGCCAATTAACCGTGAAATGGGAAAAAAAATAACAATATTCAACAAAATAGGCAGAGAAATGCAAGGTGCGTCACTAAGTGCTTTAGGGTGGATTCATCTTTTAAAGGCATTTATTTTTTCTGGAGGCTGGGCCAGCTCGGCTGCTTCTCTTCCTCTGCTGTTGCTCTGGTGTAATAGATATGTTAGGTGAGGCTGGAGATGAGAGGGAAAAACTGAAAGGGAATATGGAATAGATGGGGCCAGAGGAGAAACATTATAGAAGGAAAAAAAGAAAAGGAGGGGTTGAAGCGCGAGAGGCAGAGCTCGACACTGGTGTTTGAATAAAAATGAGGCTGGGTGTGGAGAGATTACTCTTTCTTTTTTTGTCTCCCTCTCTCCCTGCTCTTCCCAGCCATCCTCTTTCTTCTCCTAAAGCCCACAACCTCTCTGTACAACTCACTCTGCTTCCACTCTGTTACTCCACTGACCAACATTTCACTTTTATTCTTAGATGCATGTTTTTTTCTAAAACGTTTTGACTTGCATCTCTTGATGATGTATGTTTACACACACAAACCCTGCAGTTTGTTATGAAGGGTTTTAAGGAGAGCATTTATCCCAAAACTGTGAATGTCAAGGTCTTCTTTACCCAGAAATGGCAGGTTTCCAATATGTTCTTCATGTGTTAATCCATTCACAGTGTTTGATCAAATAACTAAAACAGTCTGGCTAAAGACAGATGCACAAAAGTGTTTTTGTACTTTTATTTCATTTTAATTTATTGTTTTTCTTATTGCTTGCCATTGTTTTCAGTATGTATGTAATGTATATTGGTTTCTCTTGAAAAAAGAACAGCTCAGTAATCAGCTGTAGTTTGCCTTTCTCTGTTTACCTGAAACTGTTATAGATGTTACTGCTTTTATAATTGGAGCAGCCCACTGTTATGTATTATAATGCTGTAATATACTGTGTGTGTGTGTGTGTGTGTGTGTGTGTGTGTGTGTGTGTGTGTGTGTGTGTGTGTGTGTGTGTGTGTGTGTGTGTGTGTGTGTGTGTGTGTGTGTGTGTGTGTGTGTGTGTGTGTGTGTGTGTGTGTGTGTGTGTGTGTGTGTGTGTGTGTGTAACATAATGAACATAATGTGTGTGTGCTCCTCCGTGTACAGTAAGATGTTTGTATATCGTGCGTGTGTGAGTTTGTAGCTGTTACCTTCCTGAGTCTTACATTTACAATGCACTGTTTGTCAATAAAGATGACAAAGCAATCAGACTGATCCTCTTTGGTAATGAATTAACAAACAGATGATCTGAAGTGAAAGAGAGAAGGAAGTGACATAATCTCAGCACCTCTAAAGCTCAGCCATTCCTGTTTGTATAATCAATACAAAACAAATTTAAATTATTTATTTCGTACATACAAGAAATAGTGTAAGGAGAAAGCCCGACAGGGAGACATCTATGGTATTAAATGTACTCCAGTGAGTCATGGACTGTCTGAGTGACTTTTTTGGCAACGCAAGGTAAGCCATTTTCTTTTAGATTTAATTTTATGTAATAAAAAAACTAGATTTTTCAACTAACTTTTTTCCTTCACACATACAACAGTGGGGTCCGTTGGAGTCTACTTGGGACATGGCAGATAAGGTATGTTCTATTGTTAATATTAATTCTAATAGTAATAATGAGGCTTATCAAAATTCTCAATACTTAATGTTCACTACTGGAAGGCAACATGAAACACCTGACGCCTTAGAAGATTATAGAAGGCAACTGCATTCTGAAAAGTAATAAACCAGTAATAAAACTTCATAATGAGTTTCCCCTTTCATGCCAGCAGACTAATTTAATCTTGCTGAAATGTGAGTCAGCTTTTATACGTGAACACCTATGTTTTTGACTGTGATTTTGTGTCTATAAATGGCAAAGTGTTCAACATGAGAAGACGGCTTTGAATGACACAGTGTAGTACCCCTTTACGACTAGCTGTGCTTTAGGACATAGCTAATGGGGATTCTACAATATAATAAACGTAACTAAAATTTACACAGCTGAGCTGACACGTTTTTTTTTTACAAAAACTCAAAAACCCACAAGGCGGGCTAAATTCAATCCTATTTAAAGCTAGATTCACTAATAAAAGAAAGCCATTACCTGACAGCCTGTGGAGTCTGCTGCAGTGTATTATTCAAAGCCGTGAGAGTCCCATCAATTCATATGAAACAGATTAACAGCACAGGAACTACTGCGAATTGCTCATGAGTGCCATGAATACAAGTTAGGAGTGTAATTGACATGAAGCCGTTAACTGCAGCTAAGTGACAGGGAATACAATTTGATCAAAAATAAGTGTGGTCTGCAATGAAAAGCAATAAGTAAATTTGCCATTTATTTCACTACAGCATCTAAATTAAAAATTCAAGTCAAATGCCCCTACCGGTAATTAGACATATAATATAAACCTGCCCTGTAAAAACATCCATTACAAAACAACTGCTATGAGTTTACGGATCTACCACTACTACTATGTTTCAAGGATACGACGTAAAGCATAATTGTTGTCCTAAAACTGTTAGAAATACTAGCATGGGCCACATTGTCCAATTTCGTTTTCCTTTGTTACTATTGACATTACACTGACATTACACATTACACCAAATAATGATATGTTCTTGTTCTTGGGGCTGAAACATTTGTGGCCCTTTGTGTCACTGTCTGGCGTTGTGTCTAGATGCACTGAATTTATTTTCTGTTATCGGTATTTCTTCTCTCTTCATCTAAACACCCGCTGTGTATTCTCCTGGTTAGTGTTTTTTGCTCCCAGAGTTTTTCCCCTGCAGATCCTGAATAATCACCTCATTCGCCTCACCTACACTTCTCCACCCATTTCTCCACCTGCACGTAATCCCTTCATCAGATGACTTCTAATTCAAATGTTTTTTACACCACTTTGTTGGATTCCTGGTATAGTTCTGTGATGTTTAGTTTCCTGCACAAAACCTTGATTCAAAGTCATTAATGCAAGTTCCTGTTGCTTGCAGTCTCCTGCTTTTGGGTCCACCTGCTCCACTATTCGAGACTTTTTAAATAGATTTTTTCACACTGGGAACGTTTTCCCTTAAGGTCTGGTTTGGTCTGGTTTACAACTCAATGTTTAGGCAAGGGAAAAATGATGGTGTTGGTTGAAGACCACCATTGTGGTTAAAATGCATAGATGTCTACTTTTTGTAGAAGATGGGAAACATACAGCGAGCTTAAGATTGCTGTAGGACATTACTTATTTGAGCAACTTCCACATATGCAACTAAATCAGCTGTTTTGCAAGGTGTAGAAAAAGGTTTAAGAACTAATATGGATGCTAAACTGGCATGTTAGCATTTCTAAGTACTTCTAAGTACTTCTAGTATTCCCACCATCCCATTTTGCCATGTTTGAAATTGTTTACCAAATTGAACGTTTGCCCACTCAACCAAAAAGGCTAAATAAAAACAGTGTTATCCACTATGGCTTGCACAGCAGGACAAAATATACATACTTTTGCACTGAAAATAATGGCCATGCTCTGCACAATACCAGGCTTGGCTGTCGCATGAAGGAAATTCAAGGCAGCTTGTCAACAACTAGTGCTTTGAAAAAAATGTAATGTAAGGACAGTATGGAGAGCACAAATCACAGAAACTCATTACGGCTATTTAATCCAACATTTCTGGGTTAGGGTTATGGATATAATTCAAATCCATTTTGGTGTACAAGTTTCCAATCCTCAATTTGATTTTAAAAAATGTCATACTTCCCATATTTGCTGCTATTGTTTCATTACCTTTAGATTTAAAAAACCGAGCCAGATCTCATATCTTATGGATGATACCGTGCGTTTCGCCAAAACCTCTGCTTTAAGGGTTAATGGCTTTCAGCAGTATCAGACAAAAGCCTGGCCACGCGTGTCAGCGGGAGGCACAACACCGGGTGTGGTGGCATGAATTCATCAAGAAGTGCCTGACAGAAGGAGGTTAAGAGACAACAAGAGATGCTTTACGAAATGTGTGTTTAATGTGTGTGTATGCGTCTTGAAAAGTGAGTCATCTTCATACGACCTCACCAACACAAATCTGTCCTCTCCTCCCCCAACAACCCCTTGGATGAATAATTGACTCGCTTTACCAACACTGGTCCACTGGTGTGAGGCGTTTTGCTCTCCGGACTTCATCCTGGAGATGAGACAGCGTGATTCTTTCTCTTCCCTCTCCCGCCCTGTTCCGTTCTCTTGTTTTCATTCGGCCCTATCTTTTCCTCACAGAACTCTCAGCAGGAAAACTATGAATAGTGAGCGTTTTCTTTTTTTTAAAGAAGTGAACGGTTATCTATTATTGAGCAGCAGTCAGCAGCAGCTATCTCCATCTACTCGGCTGCTGAAATAAATATGACACAGCTCTGGAGTGATTTGCACAGATCTGAACTGAGCCCACTTGTGCTCTCCAGTTACACATTTACCAGAAAAGCAAATCAAAACCCAGAAAGACAGATGCTCAAACCAACCAGTACAGTTATTTTTTTGTTGGTATGGCAAAATGACAAAATATGAAAATAAAGACCTTTTTGAGTCTCTTGGATAAAACTCAGCTTTTAGGTTGTTTTGGTGCCCTTTCTTTAGATGCTGTTACATTATTTAGCTTGAACTTACAGGCATTTTACAGCCTCTTTTTCACACGTCCAGCTAATTCCCTCAATTATGTTTATTTAATGACTTCATTCACCTGGTTAGCCTCCAGCATGCATGCCCCTTATTAGTCATGTACCGTAGTATATACTCTCCAGTGAACACTTACTCCTTGTCTGATTCACTGTGTTTGCCACCCTGCTGTAGCCTTCTAGCCTATTTCCTTGTGTTGCCTGCTTTGGTTTATTTTTACCTCTTCCTCAATTCTCTTTTTGATTTTGTTTGCCTATTATGTATAGTGTCTGTTGATTACAGTGGAAGTCTCAATTAAGATGGTATTATCCTCTCAGTACATGCCCTGTTCATTCAGTCTGCTTTTAAGCTCGGTTGCTTTAGTTTACGCTTTTAAAGGGACTAAATAAAATATGATTTTGCAGCTTTGACTTTTCATAAAAACACCTCTGACTGGTTCAAGAGAAAACCTTGTTCAGAATAGGAACAGCAAGCCCAGAGCAAGTCATCGGGGTGCTACTATTGCAGGTGAAAAGCCAGTCAGGATCACTCCCTTGTGGAGTTACCATCTGTAAGGTACACAGACAGGGTCAGGAATAGATTCAGGCGTTGTGGGACTTGGCAGTGGAAGGGTTAGATCAAGAAATGTTACTTCTCTTGGCATCCAAGGCTGGATCTGGTGTTTGAGGTAGAGTATCAGTAGTATAGGAGCTAGAAAAGCTCAATCAGTGTTGGCCAAGAGACAAATCACTGAAGATAAATCCAAATATACAGACTTCTCTGCACTTGCAGAATTTAAGACTGAGTAATTGTATTGTGTTGTATTTGTATTGGCAGACATCATTTCCACTGTTCATAGCAACATGGATTGATTTGATGATGTAAAAGCAAAATGAAAAATGATAAAGACAATAATTTGGGTTTGACATTTTGAATAGGGTTTATTATTTGGAAGACAATCAGAACCTTAACAGTGAAGTAAGCCATGGACAGAAGAATAATACCACCAAAATACCCATGTCAGAACCACTAGGGACCTTTCAGAAAAAATAATTTGGGATGTGTTATGTGTTCAAGAACTTGCATCTGTATCCAGGAAAGGAGTTTAAAGTCTCATAGCCCTTTTATCCCCTCACAGCCCAGCACCCATGCTGCCTGACTTGACATGATGACAGTGAGCTGATGTCATACTGATGCCATATGGGAAGCGGTTGCTCCCCTTCATAGTTGGAACATTTTATTTGCTGAGTTCATTTTTTAAATTATTAAACTTAGTGCCAGGATGCATCATCCCTTTCAGCTTTGTCAAAGTCAAACCTTTAGTTCTAACAAGTGATCATGACTGAGGTAAAGACTACGACCTTTAATTATAGCACCCTCATTAGGCTAATTACTTTATGTGTAATGAATACAGGATGTGCAGCGCAAGTGTAATGTCAAAAGATTGCAAGTGTTGGTGTCTTATAAAGTTTGTCAGATCACTCTTTAAATACAACCTCAACCCAGGCCATCATCTGTCTTTTTTAACAGTGGTAAAAATGTCACTCCAGCTTTCATATGAATCTCAACCAATGCCAGCAAAAAGCAACCCATTCAAACGCTTGTATGCACAATGCATTATGAGGCTCTGTGGAGCGTGTTAAACGATCAAGGAATTTCCAGGAACAACAAAAACAGTGCCATAAATGTCTGTTCAGAGTGGCACTCAACCCCAGCAGGGAGTAAACACCTTGTTTAAAAAAACTGAGGTTTATGACCTTCCTGCCTTTTGAACTGTGAACGGCGTCGTGTGACATCAATCACTCCTGTCACATACATACATGGTAAGAGCAGCAGTCCATGAGGCACAGCAGGTTCAGATAACTTTACTACAGGTACGGTAGATGAAAGAAGAGTTTGAACTAGTTTTAAATTAAGTTAAAAATATATTCCTTTTCATGCTAAGTTATGCAGTTTTTCTCTAGAAGCACGGTGTAGCCTTGTCATGTCGCAAATAACTTTTTTTACATAATGGGACGCAATGTGTTCCACTGAAAGCAATTTTGGACACAGATAAAAAAAGGCCTTCGATACAATTCTTGACAAGGACATAGATTTTTGACAGTGTTACTGTATAAACTGTAAATTCCCTCATTTCTCTGTCAACTTATAGCTTTCAATTTACGTCACAGCCCTATAGAATTACCATAGGGCTGTCCAACTGTGGTTTGGTTGAAATTCAGTTGTTTCTGTGTAAGCAATGTTTTGTGTTAGATAGCCAATTAGGCCTCATCATTGCTTTATGTTGAACAATTTCTGATCGTACCAAACAACATCAATTTTCACCCATGCAGATCAGAAGTCCAGATAACTGTCTGTACATTGAATTGCTTTTCATCTTCATTCGGCAGCAGTAGACTATAAAGGGGTAGATTCACCGTAAGATGAAACGTAGTTAAACATTGTGGAAATAAAATCCCAACAGGGTTTCATATTTTTTTAATGATTGAAGTACAACAGCAGGTGCTTTTAATGAGTGACAGGTACCCCCAACTTGCAGTTTGTTTGTATAAGCAACCTTTGTTTTTGTCTTTGTGTTGTGTTTTAAAAACGTGAACATTTGACAGGCTTGTGGGGTAGCTCTATTAAGTTGCTAGCGTTCGCCTTCAACTTTGCTTTGCCCTCCAAGTCTCTGTGCACGTCACTTGCTAAATTGTTAATTCAGCCTGCTGTGTGTTTGGTGTTGTGACAGCAACAACACAAAGTTAGGAAACAGATTCGGAAAGCTGAAAATCCCATGTTAATAACGGGCATATCCAAATAAACACACCACCTTTCATCACAACTTCTTTAACAACAGCACAGCAGTGGACCCAGTACGGGGTCCTTCAGACTCAAAAGTTCACTATTAATGAATTCAGGAAGTATCGTCTTGCATTTTGACTAGACTCATGGTGTTACCAGATCCAGTTTAAATGAACACCAAAAAAATGCCATGGGACTTCGTCTGAGCATCTTAATTTAAGAATTGAAACATACCTTTGATGCTCAACTCGTTCAACTTTATCTGAACTTAATATCCCCTTAAGTCTTGCCTGAAGTTGATTCAGAGGTAAAGTAGTTAATTTGCAAATTACCTGGCGGCTTTATTCTGTTATAGCATCTTTTGTTGAGAGATTTCTTCCGAACTACGATTACATTTAGTATTTTAGTTTTAGATCTACTCATCTGCACTGTAACAGATAGGTAAGATACTTGTAGTAGGTATTAGGCTGTTTATTTTTAGTGAGCTCAAGAACACTCAAGTGTCGAAGGTCAAAATATCCCTATGCTATCCCTGCTCTGTCTGCATTTTTACACTTCCTTCTTCCTCTCCAGTCCTCTCCATCTTTTCCTTCCTCCCACCTCATCCCCCCTTTCACTTCCCCTCTCCCCTCTGTTTCCTGCTTCCCATTGTTCTTTTCTTCCCTGGAACCTCTAAAGTTTAAATTTAGCCAGTGATTCTTCTAGAGGGATCAGTACAAGTGTTGCTTACTGAAGCCGCCCTCGGTGTTTGTAGGAAGTAGTTCAGTCTAATCTTGTTTTTTTACGGTGTCTTCTGTTGAGAATATAGGAACAGGATGGAACCAAACACTGATTTAAATCCAAGTCTTTACGCTGATACAGTCTGAATTCAGAATATATAAGGTACATTTCTTTGCTTTTGTGTATTTTCTTTGCTTTTTATTTGTTTCTGTTGTATCATGGGCACATCAATAAAGTATTTAAAAGGTTATTTCTCCTAAATCCCAACCCTTTATTTCCTTGTTGCAGTATCTAGCCACGCACAATTTTTCAGTTCAGTATTTGTTGATGTTTACATATGTTTAATGATGTGCCATCGTAAAATTGCAATGGATATATATGATTTGAATGTGTTTCTGGTTCTCAAAGCTAAAAAACAAAACAATTAGAAAGGAATGCAATGTGTTTTGCTATAGACAATGTAACTGTTTCATTCAATGTGCAATGCGCCCTATTTCCTGATTTGGAAAGCACTACCCTGATATAAAAAAGTGAATTATTCGTACCGAATTCCAAAAATGTATAGTTTTACATGTTGTGATTTCTCATATCATACGAATAAAGGAGAAAAGTAACCAAAAATCAAACATAAGCTATGGCTTTGGAGATGTTGTTGGGAACTCATTGTCATTTTAATGGTACAAAGTTTCCGTACTGCAGCAGCGGTGTGAGGAAGCACCCTAACATGAGATCACACCGGGGTCTGATTCATTCAGCCTCCCTCATTGTCCCCACATAGTAACAGCAACAATAACAGCAGCAAGTGGGAGGCATAGTGAGCCAAGATAACAGGAGTGTGTCCAAATCACACACACACACACACACACACACACACACACACACACACACACACACACACACACACACACACACACACACACACACACACACACACACACACACACACACACACACTCAGCCTGCACTTAGTCTGCCTCTGTGTCCAGGACTGCACCTACATGTTGATTTGATGATTTGACCTTAAGAATGAGAGAGGGAGGGGGGAGGCCAAAATTTGGTATTGCTATAGCAACGGGGGACTGTAGAGAAATCTTGTTCTCGTTTTTTAATCTCTTTTTAAATCTTTGAAAATGTGTGTGTGTGTGTGTGTGTGTGTGTGTGTGTGTGTGTGTGTGTGTGTGTGTGTGTGTGTGTGTGTGTGTGTGTGTGTGTGTGTGTGTGTGTGTGTGTGTGTGTGTGTGTGTGTGTGTGTGTGTGTATGACAGAGAGGGAAAGAGAGAAATACTGAGTACGAGAATGAACCTTTACAGCTATTGTGGCTCAAGTCTCTTTCCACACCTTCTCCTTATCTCACACACACACACACACACACACACACACACACACACACACACGCACACACACACACACACACACACACACACACACACACACACACACACACACACACACACACACACACACACACACACACACACACACACACACACCCTTCACTACTTCCGCCATTGCCAGCCTACAGATTTTCTCTGTGCACTGGCCTTGTCTTTCTCTCTGCACAACAGCACATTTCAGAATAGCAATCAGCCAGCCTCATTTGGCCCCTGTCTCCTTGTGTAGAAGAAAGAACATGGGCTTTCAAGTCAAAGGCTGCTCCCTTAAGACTTCTGGCTTTCCCTTCACAGAGTATATCACATATGTAAGTAGTTAGATCTGTTTTGATGCAATTCGGCTGGTAAAAATTCAAGATTAAAAACTCAAAAATATTCGGTGACACGGCAAAGTTAAACTTGAATAATGGCATATTGAAATCCAATTTGCATCCTTTGTTGCTTTCATATCCTCTTCACTCCTACTCTCTCCCTCTCGTATCTCCATTTTTTCTCTCTGTTTCCCATTTTTCAGTAAACAAATGTCAAGTAATCTTGTTGTTGTACAAATTTGAATTCCGGTCTCTCCTTGAAGCGATTGAAAAAGCCTACAGTTATGCTGATATGAGCATCATTGTAACTCGTTGAGGGGCAGCGTTTGTACTACATGAGAAATGATTCAGTGTTTGTCTGTAGTTTACAAAAGACAAAAAACTACCAAAATATGATTTAGGAAAATTTTAAAATAGAAGTGATGAATATTTTAGCAGGCTTTTCCTGCATATTTTTTACCTGTGTGTGTGTCTGAGTTGCAGGATCGTTGCATCATATTAGGAGTTCTACTCAGCTCTGAGCTCAGAATGACTCACGCGCAGCGGGGCTCAGACGGTTACTTTTAATTATGATCTGTTTTACATTACTGATTAAGTACCCGCTTAACTCTTCAGTCAGCGCAGGATGGCTATGTTAAGGCATGCATCATCATCTTTGTCTGAATTTCTGTCAGATGTTTGCCTTCTTCCAGTCTGGCTGGCCTGTGGCTTCCTTTCTCTTATTTCTCTTCTTCCTTTTTGGAAGAAAGTGTCTTTTCATGCCGTCTCTGTGTCTTGACGTGGCCAGGGCTGTGCTGCCGCTGTACAGTCCCCAGCCTTGTTAATATTTCACATGGTTAGAAGCCAGAGCAGACGCCTGGTTTTTCTCCCAAAAGGAATGTCTATTCTCCTCGTTTAACCTCCGGCATCAAATCTCCATACTAACCAGCCGAGCCAAGGGCTTGACTAGAGACACACTGATTGTGGCAGTGTGGCTCCCCCGTTGTTTTCTTCAGCCATGTGCCACACTTCATTGCCATGCGACATGACAAAGACTTTGACAATTAGCTGCCAGAGAATCAAAGTTCTCCTTAGCAACAAAAAGAAGGAACAAGGCTCTTGAGGAAACAAGGCTGTCACTTCAAAAACAGAGGAGGGGAAAAAGGACTTTGACAATTGATAAGAGGTCAGCCAGCATCAGTCAATTTTAAGGAAGTATGTGGACAAAATGTGGACCAATTGATTTTGGTAAGAAATGTGTTTTTATCATATTAGTGCAACCGCGTAATTTAGTTAGCATCTAAAAAAGCATTTGTACGTTTGCTGTACCTCTTATCAGAAATTACTCATTCCCGCTGAGTGACTGAAGGGTTGTGTCTGTGTTTGATTGACAGCCAAAGGGGCAAACTCAGTCCCAGCAGGGGAGCAGGAGACAAGTAAACATAATGTTTACAAGCCATTGACAGTGTTTTTTTAGCAGTTATATTTAGACTTAAAGACCTACATAAAGAACAAGGTTTTCATTTACCTCGATTGAGAACCACATCATTTATGATTAAAACACAGGAAACAAAACATTTGAAGTGTATGTCTTTTTGTTTCTGATCTTTTCTCAGATAACAAAATAGACCTGTGATAGTTACATTTAAAGCTACTGTTGCACATGCAGATTTTCACTGCATTATCACACGCAGTTGCCAAAACCCAACCCAACAGCAGCATGAATCCCGCATGCATGGTTGCCAGACTTGATTTATGCCAGAATCCTCACAGGTTTCCTTTGTCCCAGTCCAGGTGTTGACACCATCCTGAATGCTTCTCAGCTGAAGTGCACTCCCCAACATCTTAGCCAAATCTAGCAGCCATATATGTGCAAGAGCTGGCAAACATTTGGGCTTTTGATGCCAGAACAAAGATGAGCGCAACATTCAAATGACAACATGTTGAGAAAGACTGGAAGCCTCTATCTGACGTTACATTTGAAATTGTTTTCCAGGGTTACGTCTAACCAGAGATGTAATTATTGCTTTATGACACATACCAGGACCAGACCGTGTTCCTCCACATCATAATTAATGCTTCAGAGATTCTCACAAAAGGAGATTGGAATGAAAGACGGATGAAAAATCACCTTCTGGCTCTTTATCCTCTTCAGTAAAGCATTTGTCTGACGAGGCATCATCTTTTTTATTGTGAGGAAATGCTGTTTCACATTTAAAAGATTTAGGGTTTATTGTTTTTTAGGAAATATGGTCTTAATTTAGAGAAACATTAGCAATGACGGCGACACGGTTGCGAGGCTCAGATTACCATTCATCTCAACCATGGTGTCATTTGTTCAAAATAATTATACAGCTTAACAATGACTGATGTTTAAATTCCACCTCAATTTTATAGTGTAGGCCTCCGTCATGAAGCATTTTCATGATACTCTCATGAAGCTCTGGTTACCTCTCCTTAGCAAGAGTATGTGGATTAACAAAGCAAAGCACTTAGAAAACTAGATGTCATATAATAAAGACAGTTATTTATAATTCTGCTCTTCCAGCCGTATAATGAAGACTCCAGGGATATAATGTCCTCATGGGGTTGAATTCAGGGTCATAGGTTATAGGCTAAAAAAAAACAGGCAGGTTATCCCTATAATCATCTCACTTTGCTATTTATGATTTCTGTGATGGATTTGTTGGATGGATATGTTTTACTTTTTTGCTTCAAGGTTCAGTATTGTACTATTTTAGTCTAAAATAACCAAATAATAACAGAAATGTGGTTCTAAGACCACCACAGATAATGGAAAGATTGATTAAACAGTGTAATCATTTACTCGAAAGAAAGGGTACGTTTTGTATTTGCCAAGCATCACATCAACCACATAAGTAGGCTAGCATTGTTAAAAAAAAAGTATTGATTTTGAACATTTCCTTGAAGTGCTTGGACCAGAACTAATTAGCTGCACCTAGCTTCACTGCGATACAAAAACAATTCTGCTTCTATATTAAGCGCTAGGCTAGAAACACAAGCTAAGCAAAAAATATGATAAATATGCCACCCTTGATCCCTGTGCTCCGCATATTATATGCGGAACAAGAAAGCTTGAAGTGAACTACCATTGAATTATAATGAGAGTACAACAGACAGTGGACCGTGTACCTTGGTCATTCGACAAGTTTATGACACTATGGGTAAAATGAGCTCGTCATGATCACACTTTTGTGCAATGACAAAGTTAAACATGAAAAATTGCCCCTGCTCGGTGACCTAAATGTGTTAATCTGATTCTGTTTTACCCTAATTTATCTCTAGAGAAGCGACATTAACTTCCTGCTGCGAAAGGTCAATTTATTTGACAATACCTTCAATACAGATTATGTTTTTCTGTTCAGGAAACTTATTTTGATGGAAATGACCATCCTATCTTATTTTAGTTCATATGGACTCAACACACACCCACAAAGCGATAAATGCTCCATCGATTTGATAATGTTACTTTGATTAATACACTGTTAGTTATGAACACACACATTAACCTCTGCTGAAATAATCTTTTGTGTCCAGAAATATGGCAGAAATATATGTGGATTAGAGTAGGATTTATGGCAGTCATTTAGGGAGTGGTTTATACTTGCAGGAGACGGGGAGGAAAAGCTGATGAGAAATAGCCTGTCAATCTGTCCGCTCCGGTAGAATCTCAAACCAAGGAATCTGAGGGTAAAAATTAAATAGTATGTGAAGTGTGAAATATTCAAGTAGTAAAATATTCAGCTCTGTCTGTCGTCATTATCTGTCTCTCTCTGTCTGCTTCTCTCTTTTGTCTCACTTTCTACCTTTCTCTCCAGTGACTGCTCTCGTCATCTCTCTGCCCTCCCAGTCCCTCTTTGTCTCGCTCTATCTCTCTCAGTGCTGCGGGGAGTTATTCAGCTTCAAATTTGTCACAGTTTTCACAATGAAAGAGGAGTGGAAAGAGCTGGATAGAAAAGAGAGCAAGGTGAGAGTAAAAAGGCATTACCAATCTGTTTTTTTCTTTTCTTTTTGATGACTAACGGATATATTTTTTCAAGATTTACGAAAATAAGGAGCAAAGTAGACAAACAACATATACGTAATTGGGAAAAGGCTTGTGAAAGTCACCACAACTCAGCAAACTGCACCTCTGGGAAATACTGTAAAGGTGGTTTGAAGCACTATATAAAAATCTTAACAGCTCATCGGCTCATGGATGTGTTTTAATGGAACAAGCTTAGCTCAGGCGGCCGTCCTCGTAAACATGAAAAAGGCTGTTAATAGAAGGAAAACCTAATTGACTTAATTCGACATTAACACAAATGAAGGCAGAGAGTTATATATATATCAGTTATATCATAATTTGTCTGGCAGAGAGTTGGACAGATTGGTAGCACAAACTATGAAGCTATTATTTGGGATAAATAAACATTTTTGAATACAAGTGGACAGAACAGACAGTGTTGTGCACTTGGTCTGCTAGGAATTGGCAAGCTGATCACATTTTAATAACAAGAACCAGATAAGGAAGTCTTCATAATGGGTATCTTCAGCTCTAATGAAGTCATATAAAGACTGAATTCCTCAATAATAGTACTTCTGATAGACACTGCTGTGTGCCTTCAATTATCAAATACTAGATACATTTAAATTTATATTTAAATTTTCAAAACTTTTCAAATATTCCTTTGACAAGTCAGTGCCAACACATGTCTGCCGAACTCGGTCTCAATCAGGTTCGACTCACTGCGCTATTGTTACAGTCTTCATAGGAACATTTATGGCATTATAACTGACAACCCCCTGTTGCCTGCCCTTGTCAGACTTCATCATTTTAGTCACAGGCTCAGCAGTTTTGCAGAAACCTGGGTCCAGTGTGAGGTTTTCAGATACATTCATGAAAGCTTATTTTTCAATAATCTATCTTTACTAATTGGCATAAAGTGAGATGAATGTCAGTGATCAGAGCTGAAGTCATGGTGCAGTGAGCAGGCTGCTGTCCGTGGTGCTGATCAGACACCGACATCTCTGGTGTGACAAAAACGCTTGACTTCCTTTACCCAGGCAATGCCCTCACAAAAAAGCCGTATGTCAAAACCTTCTGCAAGCATTTTTGGTGATGTAATTAATAGTGTCGTCTCTTTCCTCTCAGGTTGAACCCCATCCCACTCTCTAACACACAAACGTTGTGCCTGCCAGCCTGATAGACAGTGACACCACATTCTGAGTTAATTCAAAAGCTTGCTCCTGAAGGAGATGAAAGATTGTATTTGTGCCAGTGACTCGAACCGATTCCCTCAACACTGTGACACTTGATGCGCCGTAGTCTCTCTGTTGCAGGAATTTTGGTAGGAAATGAGATTTTTCCACAGTTTCAAGCTAACCAGGAAGCAAAGGAAGGTGTCACAGAAATAAATACCTTCCTCCCTCCAACTGCCATATACTCCATGCACACACACACACACACACACACACACACACACACACACACACATGCACACACACACACACACACACACACACACACACACACACACACACACACACACACACACACACACACACACACACACACACACACACACACACACACACACACACACACACACACACTTAATAATAAAAATACCTCTGCACTCATGCTGAGATGAGAGCTTGCAAGTGGAAAATAATGACATCTATTGGGAGTCAAGCATCCCTCTGTGCAACACACACACATGTGCACACACTTGGCGCACAGAAGTTGATAAATACTCTAATTCTCTTGCGCATATTGTCAATATTGGATTGCAGCAGTTCTACCAGTCTTTTCAAGTTCATTCATTGTGTGTTTGGCTGTAAGTGTTGTTGCTGTGGAAATTAACAATTGACGTCTCAGTGTCACCTGTGGCAACTGATGTGTTGCCTGGCAGAGGCATTTCTTGGCTCAGGCATCCAGTGCTGCTTGTGTTATTCCAGTTTTGTGAGTCATGCTCTACAGAAAAAAAAATGTGTCTGCCTAATGTTAATGCAGCGATCTGAATATACTGGAAAGTAACCCTATAAAATAGAAATCCAGTATGTGTCGGGCAAATTTTTTTAATTTGATAAATTGTACTTTTTATTACATCACTGAGTCTTCTCTCCTACTGGTGCCTCCACAACACAGAGCAAAAATAATCCCTACTGCAACGTAAAGATAAGGATTCACCGCACGCCAGGGGATAATCTCCTGATACTGTGTTGTGCAGCAGCAGGGTGTGCAGTACAGGTAGCAAGCTGTACTCATTTAAAAGTCCCATTACCTGGCAAGTAGAGAGCCTTAGTACTGAAGGATTTTCCAAATTATTGCACCTAAGAGAGGCAGGGGTTTCCAACAACAGTGCAACAGGAGATTGCTCTTCCCTACGTGAGTCATTACGCCATTTGGAGGTAGAAACAGATTAGGGTAGTGAGTTGGACAGGTTATATTTGGAGCTGCTGTTTATACGTAGAAGGAAAATGCATCTCATTTTTGGAAAAAACTGGCTTACTGTTCTGGTAAATGCATTATGCATCATTGTTTAAAAAATACCACCATCAGACGAGTTCATTCATTTTTTGAATATTTCTTTAGTTTTTATTGTTGTCTTTGTTTGATAGGGTGAAGACAGATCTTAGGGGGTAAGAGTTGGTGACATGCAACCAAAGTCTTAGGGTTGAAATTGGAGCCATGAAATTGTGACAATACCCTGTAACCAATAGCACATTCATTGTTGACCTTGGAAATAGCAGTTGATGAAATTATTAAGCAGCATTGTCCCTTCATTAGCTGTTGGAGCTTTTCATAATGTTCCTATTGTCATCCAGTTGTAAGCCTTACATTTTTTTCCCCGCACTTTTCAGAACTTAAGACAAATCTTAATATCTACATTTCAATGACAGCTTGGCAAACTTCATCTGAGAAAAGCTGTGGAATGGAGATTTTGTTCTCAGGGATGCAATATAACATTATTATGTTACAATATTGCAAGAGACAGGATGAGACGATGAGTAAAGCTTACATTTTTGCTATCCTTTTGTGTTTTCTACACCATAATACAATCACTGTAGAATTTTCATGATTGATATGGCTCAATCTGCAAAAAGGCTTGTTCAAACATGGTCGTCCTGTACAGTATATCAAATATATATTTGAGTCCTTTGACACAGCAGCAATGCAGATGTTTCGGGCAAAGAAATTGTAGGGTGTTCAGGAATAAAAGGTGAACCTGACTCAACTTTTGCCACATTGCATTGCATCTTCAACCAAGGAGCAACTGTAATGTCCAATCGTGTCCTAGCAAGAACTTCTTCCTGACTGATTACTTTGTGGCGTAAACACTGTATTTCCACTTCACATCGTCGTCACACCAAAAGGTAAACTGATTATGACATTGTGAACTGTCCTTGAAAAATGATTTCCCTGTGTATTATAAACTAGGGTACAGTGTTTTGTCGCCTGATGAGCCTTTAAACTGACCTGTTACTGTTAATTTGGATGTCCTGGATTGTAAGTCATGGTTGCTTAAAACAAAACAACACATCTCAAAGTGGGATACAGAGTATGCACTAAAACATGATGCTAAACGTCAGGATAAATCACGGAACTCAGAAACTGTTCAATCATGCTTGAGTATTTCTTTGACATTGATGTCAATGAAAGATGTAGCCATTCACCAAGCATCCAATCATTTCAGTCCTGTTGCCTTTCAAATCAAAGAAGTAGAGAACTGGGAGGCGTTGAATGGTTGTAATCAGCCTCTCGTCCATTTTTTTTTTTTACCCACATTGTTCATGAAGCAACCTCACAGTGATGTTGGTACAAAAAGAGGTGAGAACATGATTGGTAATGGACGTCCAATTGGTTCAAAGAAATTCCTTTTTGGCCGACTTTTTGTCTCTTGAAAAGTTTGTGTGTCATCCAAACACTGTCAAAGTTTGGTTTCTCAGCTCTAAAAGAAACTAGTGACATGCAAATGCTTGCAGTGTGATTGCAGGTTTAGTAGGGGAGGAATATAATGGATTTCCTTACAGCAGTAAATGGCAGCAAGTGTGTGAAACGTATAAATTGGGAGCCACAAGCCACCCAGACAATTATTAACTAAAGAAATGAAGCATAAAAAGAACAAAAACATTTGTCACTTTGTTTTTAAATCTTTGTGTACACTCATCACTCCTAATCAGGCTATTAGTAAGTCAGCCTTTAGTGTTCCATTAAGTGTTTTCAAACCTTGTTAATGTCCCACTGAGAGTGTTTGGGTGTGTTTGGGAGTAGCAGGGTACAGACTGTTCTCTGAGTCAGCAGACAAGAGTGGAACTGAATGTTAAAATGACTAAATGCTAAATGCCAGCTGAATAATGAGAAACTGTCTGAAGCTGTCAGAGGCTGCCCGGTCCAAATTCCCCAGTTTGATTAAGACACCTATCGCCTGTCTCCAACAAACAGAAAACAGACTGCACTCTAAAAAGGTCAAGTTTTCAGAAAGTGTGAAACATTTGTTCATTTAGCCGGTGCAAATCTGCATTTAATAAGGTATTCTGATGTGTTTAGCATGTTGAAGTCTGCTGAAATAACTCTGTGTGTGAGCACTGCTCTGAATATTAAACTGCCTCATTATACAGATGACAATCAAAATGTGTTTCCTTGCATATACTGAAGTTCTCAGACAAACTGCAGGATTTCTTTGAAGGTTTTATCAAATTCACTTGACTCTTTACTATGTTTCCAAACTATGACCCCAACAGTCAGTGTTGGTGTATAATATTGATGTGATATTTTGGTGAAAATGATCCCTTTTTCAGAATTCAGTGATGATGTCGTCTTGCAAATAGCAGCAAACACTTCTACGCTATGAGTCGTTCAAGAGGACATTGATAAACCTTTTAAACTACTTTTACCTCTTCTTGTTGCAATGTCCCTCTCTTCTACATACCAATGCTTTGCTCCACCAACTGCTTTTTGATGTCGATAAAATAGATTTCTACATAAAGTCATAAAGTCTTTATAGATAAATGACACTAAACTTGTACTAGGGTTGATCTGCTCTGTAACAGTCCTGTTTTGATCAGTACTCTTTCGATATCACTGCTTTGTTTATCATCTGACTTTAACAGCAGTTCAGTCCAGTTCTGTAACACCCATGATGCAATAAAAAAACTTACCTAATATTATTCTTTAGTCCTTTTAGTTTGATTTCATTCATACCAGAAAACATTTTGGTTTACAATCGGATGATTCTCATCTCAGTAACCCAGCGGCAAACTCCGGCCCTGGTAGGCACCAGCCCCTCTTATCAAAGTTGTGGGAGCTTCTTTGATTTAGAAGAAAACACAGCGTCAGTAATGATGTTCTCGATGGAGCACCCCCTCTGGAGTGATTGCGGGCCATGTTTGTTGATGTTGTTTAGATGAATCAATCTCACCGCTGAATAGTGTGGACTCCTGCTGCCACTGTTCAGCATTCAAATTATCTTCCTGTCAATTAGTCACAAAGTTGGCAAGAAAAACTGATTCGGAGAAAGTTGTAATACTTTTTATAATGACCTAAATCTGGTATTTCAAGGAAGTCACATGTAATCCGTGACCAAAAAGCAGAAAGTCACCAGAGCAGACAGATCAAACTCCTCCACTGTTCTGCAGAGAATTAAAGGTTTGCATACACTTTTAGACTTGGTTATTTTTGGCGGATTTATTTTTTGAGGAACATTTGAACACACACACACACACACACACACACACACACACACACACACACACACACACAGAAACATACACACTCAGGAAAGTAATTACACTGTTTATTTTTAACCAGGAACAGTGTTTTTGAGGGTGTTTACACTTTTAACCTTATATTAATATTACTCTAAGTATAAAGGTATTTTGTTAGGTTGGCGTATATCCTAATCACCTATTAATCATTTAGAGCAACATGTGACTGACTTTATTTACATGCAATTTTGCGACAGTTTAGTAATCTGTGTGAATGCTGCCAGAAAAAAAGAGCTGGAAAAGTCCATTCAAATCTAAAGGTGACAAAAAACAGTAATGTATGGACCCATACCTTTGTAGGCAAATGTGCCATGCTTTATTACTAAAGCATTTACAAAAAGATATTTTAATCTTGGTGGTTGCTGAAGACAGGCCCTCTTCGATTTCTTTGCAATGTGGATGTTTTTTTGTTGATGTTATTAGTACTTTCACTATCGATACTTTAAGTATATTTAGTCAATAAGAATTCTTTAATTATATTAAAGAAGGTCTTTTTAATGCCCTTGTAATGAAGTAATTCACATGGTGGGTATTGACCTTTTGCTTTCACACTTTTTCTTATAATTAAAAAGCCTCCATTTCTCCTGTGTTATTTTGCCTTACTGTTTTCCTGCAATATTAGATAAACGGGGGATTAAAGAACATACACACTCTAAATAAAAAAATCTACATATTGGCTTGCCAAACTTGTTGGAGATTATATTCATGCATCCCCATAGAAAGAAAAAGTAATTTGGTTGAGCTTAGTTGTTTAGTCAAACTTTTGGGCTCAATGCAACCTCCTAAACAAGAGGTGCATAGGGATGTGTGAGATAGTGACAACTGACTCCGACTTTTCTGTAATTCTTTGACTTTGACTCTACTGAATATTTGTCTCACTTGCAAATAATTTTTAAGGCAACTTTGCATGTGTGTGGGTTTGTGTGCATGTGTGTAACTTTTCACATCAACATCTTTTGATATGAAATACAATTCTGCGGTACCACTGGGAGGGGAAATCGTGTCAGATCAGGTCTTTTCACACAAGAGTTGTGTGAATCGAGTCATATCAACTGTCTTCCCAGATGACTTGTGCCTGACAACAACATGGGCTATAAGCCTGTTTTCTTGTTTTCATAAAAGCCTCAGTAACCTAAGATATGTGAATCTGATTATGCGGTATCAAAAACAATCCCTGAAGACCAAAACGACAATGTGTATGTTCTTTGTTCTTTCCAACAAAAGGCTATATCTCTTTTCCTTCGCCAACCTGTAGTAATGTGTGTGTGTGTGTGTGTGTGTGTGTGTGTGTGTGTGTGTGTGTGTGTGTGTGTGTGTGTGTGTGTGTGTGTGTGTGTGTGTGTGTGTGGCATGTAGATGGCACACCTGCCACTTCAAAGCTCTTGCCAGATGTGAAAGCAGAGGGACCGGCTACACAGGGACCCACAGTGGGAGGTGCTCACACAGTTCAATGGCATTATTCGCACATGATTATACATGCAGAAACACAATGGCTGAGCTCATTAAAACCCTTTAAATCATGCACCAGCCCTTTGTGTTTACATGTGGTCACACTTTGAAGGTACAACCTGCAGCAGCCTTTTTGCCTCTCTATTTACATAGACATTTGTTTTAAAATGCTCGGAACATTTTGAAACAAAAAACTAATTTAAAGTGGGGTTTTTTTCTGGCGGGTCAAAGCCATATACTGTGTAATGTGTGATTGTGTTTGTCTCTGCTTTGGGAGAAAGTGTAATGAAATTAAAGTCATATTTCATATTGCAAGAATGTTTTCTATTGGTCAACTTCTGGCCTCTTCTGCTTATAGTCAGAGGAAATGTCTTGCATTCATTTTCAAAACCCAAACCAAACATTCTATTTACATTTTTTCTCAAATGTTCTCTATCTAGCTTAGCGAGGTTGCATTTATTTGAATAAAATACTTATTTTACTGACTTAATTTAATACCTTGAATGCTCAAGGTACAGACTCATAAAATGTAAATCATCTGATGACCATAACATTAATCAATATTTTTGTTAAATAACCAGAGAGACTTTTATGTCAACTTCATTGATACCACCCGATGTGCACATCCAAACTAAAATGTGTTCTCGTAATTAAGGCTGGTCTGTCGACAAACTCTTTTCGATTTACATTTTTTTTAACTTTTGCAATTCGTACATCAAAGGTGCCATAGAAAGCATCTATCTGGTATTTTGTTCTCTGATATCTACAAATAAGGTATATAACTTTGGTTGATCCAAAAAATGTCCAGATGCGGTTTTACAGACACATTTACAACCCTATGATTTGGTCCTAGAATGAAACAAGCTGAATTGCCTTATTTGGGCGCTCATTTAAATAATTATGACGAGCTCTGCTCTGATTGGCTGGTTCACAAGGAGCGATCCATGGCTGCCTTAGAGCCCACAGAAGTAAGTGAAGTTCGGGAAACTGTGAGAGATGAACCATCTATTGGCATCTAACCTAACATGTATGAGCCTTTATCGGAGGAGGAAACTGATGAATTTGAAGAACATGGGCAGTTGGTCGGAGATTGGAGAACAACATTACGGAGTGGTGAGTGTTAGCATTAGTGTTTCCAGTAGCTGGTTTATGCAGATGTTGGGGCTGGACTACCGTGTGTTACGTAACACACAGGGATTATTGTAGTTCGCCGTTTTAGAGCTGTGATATCCATATTCATGATTTGCACGTGAAGGAGGAAACAATGGGGTTTGAGGTTCATGGATTTGTGACTTCTGAGACGGGGCCCAATTCTTTCTCATGTAAAAATATTGGATGCTCAATGCCCATTTCATTTTGACAGCATTCAAGAAGCTGGTTATGGTTCACCAACGATTTACATACATTTTTGAAGTTCAATTTAGATGACCACTGTTTAAAAAAACAGTGCTTTGACTCAAATCTCATGCACATACAGTGGGGCAAAAAAGTATTTAGTCAGCCACCAACTGTGCAGGTTCTCCTATTTAAAAAGATGAGAGAGGCCTGTAATTTTTATCATAGGTATACCTCAACTATGAGAGACAGAATGAGAAAAAAAATCCAGGAAATCACATTGTAGGATTTTTAAAGAATTTATTTTCAAATTATTGTGGAAAATAAGTATTTGGTCAATAACAAAAGTTCATCTCAATACTTTGTTATATACCCTTTGTTGGCAATGACAGAGGTCAAACGTTTTCTGTAAGTCTTCACAAGGTTTTCACACACTGTTGCTGGTATTTTGGCCCATTCCTCCATGCAGATCTCCTCTAAAGCAGTGATGTTTTGGGGCTGTCACTGGGCAACACGGACTTTCAACTCCCTCCAAAGATTTTCTATGGGGTTGAGATCTGGAGACTGGCTAGGCCACTCCAGGACCTTGAAATGCTTCTTACGAAGCCACTCCTTCGTTGCCCTGGCGGTGTGTTTGGGATCATTGTCATGCTGAAAGACCAAGCCACGCTTCATCTTCAGTGCCCTTGCTGATGGAAGGAGGTTTTCACTCAAAATCTCACGATACATGGCCCCATTCATTCTTTCCTTTACACGGATCAGTCGTCCTGGTCCCTTTGCAGAAAAACAGCCCCAAAGCATGATGTTTCCACCCCCATGCTTCACAGTAGGTATGGTGTTCTTTGGATGCAACTCTGCATTCTTTCTCCTCCAAACACGACGAGTTGAGTTTTTACCAAAAAGTTCTATTTTGGTTTCATCTGACCATATGACATTCTCCCAATCCTCTTCTGGATCATCCAAATGCCCTCTAACAAACTTCAGACGGGCCTGGACATGTACTGGCTTAAGCAGGGGGACACGTCTGGAACTGCAGGATTTAAGTCCCTGGCGGCGTAGTGTGTTACTGATGGTAGCCTCTGTTACTTTGGTCCCAGCTCTCTGCAGGTCATTCACTAGGTCCCCCCGTGTGGTTCTGGGATTTTTGCTCACCGTTCTTGTGATCATTTTGACCCCACGGGGTGAGATCTTGCGTGGAGCCCCAGATCGAGGGAGATTAGCAGTGGTCTTGTATGTCTTCCATTTTCTAATAATTGCTCCCACAGTTGATTTCTTCACACCAAGCTGCTTACCTATTGCAGATTCAGTTTTCCCAGCCTGGTGCAGGTCTACAATTTTGTCTCTGGTCTCCTTTGACAGCTCTTTGGTCTTGGCCATAGTGGAGTTTGGAGTATGACTGTTTGAGGTTATGGACAGGTGTGTTTTATACTGATAACGAGTTCAAAAAGGTGCCATTAATACAGGTAACGAGTGGAGGACAGAGGAGCCTCTTAAAGAAGAAGTTACAGGTCTGTGAGAGCCAGAAATCTTGCTTGTTTGTAGGTGACCAAATACTTATTTTACAGAGGAATTTACAATTAATTCATTAAAAATCCTACAATGTGATTTCCTGGATTTTTTTTTCTCATTCTGTCTCTCATAGTTGAAGTGTACCTATGATAAAAATTACAGGCCTCTCTCATCTTTTTAAATGGGAGAACTTGCACAATTGGTGGCTGACTAAATACTTTTTTGCCCCACTGTATGCCTTGTCAAAGGACCCAGAGAAAGAATTTGGGTAGGGAGATGCAACATGTAATGTTGCTTAGGCGTTAGATTTTTGTCAGGAAAAAGTTGCTTAAACTGTTTTAGATGCTGCTCAATCATTTGTTTAAGTCTTAATACAGTTTGCAGAGATATGACAGGCGCAAAAACTATTAGAACTATCTCAATTAATTCCAAAATAAACTTAACGTAAATATTTCCCTTCATATATTTCAACAGAAAAGGCATGATCTTTAACAATATCAGCATTTGCCCAGAAGACTGTTTAAGTTTGTTATCATTAGATGACAAGGTATTGACACTGACAGGACAGGGCTTGTCTCGTACATCAATAGATGAAAAAGGAAAACTCTGCATGGCTGAATTGAAAATGTCCAACTCCATTTGTCCTGACAGAATAAGGTATTTTAACACACACTTAATTTCCATGGGTGCAACACCCTCAAGCTGCACGTACTCCCTGAATGACTCTCTGTGAAGGGACACATGTGCTGATTTGACTGTTGGTCCTTTGCATCCCTGGTGTTGCAGTGGCACAACCAGAAAAAATGAGCATATCAAAATGTTCAAGTCCAACTCTAGATGGTTCGGATGCAGTTGTCATCAACCCAGAAGGCGGGCTTCCATTTTCCAAATACAAGAGCATGTCTACGTCTGATGTGGTAGTAGAACGAGTTGAAAACTCTATTCTTCGGTACATCCATTAATTCCGCATATAACACGGAAATCTGGACTGCGGCCATGTGCCTTGTTAATATGGCTCAGCAGAGACTTCAATGTTAATGCACAAAAAACTAAGCAAATCACACACCGCCAATACGCCATGTTCTTCAAAACCTTCTGAACTGAGGGGAGATGGAAGCTGACAGATTGATGTGACAGACAAAACATCTGCTAAAGGTAAACTTGATCCACAGCCCGTGCCAGTACTGTAATATCTCCTAGTTCTGCAATACTTCCTGGCGGGCTGGCTTTGGCGCGTTGGTTGGGTCAAACCATATTAGCAATGGGGGGGGGTGTCTCTGTTATATCCTCTTTAGTATGTGCTGCGATATGAAAAATACAAAAAGCATATGTATTAGCAATTACAAACACTATCGTCACCTTTTTTTCCTCAAATGCTTAATTTTATCATCCCTATTTACCCAGATTATTATTTGTCAGAGGAGGAGTTCAACCCACTACTGTATCATTGTCAAGTAGCAAGTTCACGAGGTTAGAAAGAAGAGAAGGTCACAGAAGAAGAGAAGAGAAGAAGGTCACACATTGAGAGAAGGTGTGTATTCATATTATAATAAAAGCGCATTAATTTGTCACGGTACCAATGTTGCTGGGTTAAAAATTCAATTAATGTTATGTCTGTTAACTAGCTAGCTAACAGACATAACATTCATTGAATTTTTAACGCTAGCTAGCTAGCGCTACTAGTTAGCTAGCGCTGTTAGCTAGCTAGCTTGTTAGCTAGCTAGCGGCGATGCTAACGTTGTCGTTCGGGTTAGCAAATCATTACAGACTGCTGAATTAATACACTAAAATTGTCAGTTGCTTTTCTACACAAGTATAGTGGTACGTTTATTAAATAATGAATTAAAAACGACATGTATAACTTTTATTTGCATCATGATGTGTTCACTGGTCCCACAACTTCCATTACGCAGTCAAAATGGTAACTAAGTGGTAACCTTCAGATTGGAACACATTTATACACTCAAAACAGTAAATGTATGTATGCATCAGTGGCGGCTGGTGAAAAAAAATCTTGGTGGGGCTAGTGTGCCAACAGATTTCCCTGCCTAATCTAGCATAAGCATTCAAATGAACAGTCGGAAAATGACTACAGTTCCACAATAATAATTTAATTTCACAGTTTCCAGCTTCACAGAAAAAGTAACAATTTACAGCTATATTAGACTTTATGCTATCAAATACTTTACAATACAATCAAGGGATAAATTAACAACAAGGGTATGATTTCAGCTGAATCTATACAAATCAACAGTGAGTGAGTGAATGAGTGAGTGTGGGTTGAGAAGAGAGAATGAAACAGAACTTTCCTATTATCACTGGCTCCTTATGTAGCTACAGCAATCCTAAACCTTCACGCATTTTACGTAGCAGTTGGGGCTAAATTTCCAGCGCCCCACCGGCGTTAAATTTGGCGACGTTGATAGGCCAATTATTCATAATTTCCCCCTAGCAACCATAACCGGATTGGCTGTTTAGCTGCTGGTCAGGGGCACTTTGCCGATTGCCACATGAGAGAATGATACACTGTCTGTCAGTGGAAATTCACTGTTTAATGAGTGTTAGTTGGTGGAAATGTTGTTTAAATGATTTAAATTGCATGTAGGCACACACACTATTAAGTAAAACTGACATTGATTTAAAAAAAAATATGCAAAAAATATTTTTTCCCCTCAACAGCTGGTGGGGCAGAGCCCCAGCGCCCCCTATGGACCAGCCGCCTCTGGTATGTATGTCTCCTAAACTTGAATAACTTTGACCTTAAGTCAGTTATATATTTATATGACTTTATATGCATTATCCTTTGTTTCATGTGTCTAAACTGTAGTTATGTTAATACAGATTGTGTGAGCTAAAACAGTTAATACAGTGTCTGTCTTTCCATCCATCTGTTCGCTTTCTCTTCTCTCTTCTCATAGTGGAATTCTCGATTGCCTTGTTCAAGGCACTCCCTACACTCTTTCCTTCACTAGCTGCATCGCCTAAGAAATTGGGACATGCCAGTGAGGCATTGATACATGTTCTTCAGGTGAGCTATTGTGTCACATTCAAATCTTGGATGTTTTTTTACTTGTGTCTATAAAGCCATTTACTTCCATGCTTTATCCTTTTTACGTCTATAATGTAGGGCTGGGCGATATGGCCAACAAAAAAAAATCCCCGATTTTTTTCACAAAAAATCGATTTACGATTTAAATCATTTTCTCTCTCTCTCTTCTCTCCCCCCCCCCCCCAATTCATATGCAGATGACAAAGTAATTGTTCCAAAAAAATATATATTTTGATTGAATGTGAGATTCATAATTCACCATCATCTTTCAGTGTGTTGTGTTTCATGTTTTACATGCACAGTCGTGATGTTGTACGTTTAGCTGTTAAGTGACCACGGCCCCTTTAAGACGAGCGTTATGCTTTGCTCCATGCCGGTTTTGTGGACAGCGCTTTCTTTAACTCGAGTTATTACATTCACAGAAATAAACGACTCGCGCACTTGCGTGGTCAACGTGAGAAATAGTTTTGCCTCATTGCCTCAAATGTTTGTGTTACGGTGGACTGTATTTTGGCGGCTGTGCGTGAGGTGCTTGTGGTGCCGCGGTCTTTTTCATTCCGCTGCGCGCAACATTTCTCCCATTCGGCAGGATGCTTTTGTTTGAGGTGCTGCAGTAAGTTTGTCGTACTGCTGCCTTTGCTAGCAACATACTCCAAACATACTTTGCAGCGGGGTGTTGTCTGGCCTAAATCTGACCTCGCGAACGCAAACCAATTCCAAATAACGGATGACACCGTGCCTTTCTTTGGAACAAGTTCTTCCCGGCTCGTTGCCATGTTGTTTGTGTATCACTCTATTTGGTAAATGCTCGCACTGTGCGGGGGGAGGGCTGAGCCCATTCCGAACTACGGGATCCCAGAGGGAAGCGTTGGCGGATGTTGAAGAGAAAACCGATTTTCATTTAAACAAGTCGACGTGAACTACACACTCGAGTTAATCGATAAAATCGATTTATCGCCCAGCCCTACTATAATGGAGTCGCTTTTCACAATTAGGACAACATTTAACAAAATATGTTGCTGTTTTTTAAGCTGCCTTGTCATAAAAGGACATTCTCTCAGCGGCAATTGATAGTAAAGTTGAAATAATTTCACTTTAAGTGTAAGCACTGTGGCAATTTGGAGCTTGTTGGCACCGTTCCCTCCATTGGAAGAAATCGGCACATCAGTGCAGAGCTGTTTTACTGCTGGTCATGTAATCCAGCTTTCAGCAGGAGGTTAAGCAATTTGTTTTCATTATTTTATTGGAAGACATGTTTTTGTATTTTCATTAGTACATAAAATGGTGCTGTCTTTGGATTCACATAATACATGCAAAGCATTATAACTTCAATCATAGATGCAATATATACATAATGGTAGTAGAGGGTCTGCTTTAGTAGTTCTATGTTATGGATGTTTATCAGAGTTTTGCTATCTCCTTTAGCCTACAGAAGATGCCGCCCTCTACCTCCAGAAGAGATCTCTGTCCAGCCCTGTCTTACTTGTTGATGACTCCAACTGCCTTGTCGCCATAGGAACCACTCGCATCACTACATTTGCCAAGCAAGACCTGCATGAGGGTTTGCTATATCTAATGGCCTATTACTACACAATACATCTCACTTATCCGAAGTGTGTTGCAACCATCCTTTCTGTTATTCAAACAGAAATATTGAAGGACACTATCCATGACCGAGACGCCACAGCCTCATACAAAAAAGCCTTGGCTGAGTGGAAAGCTTTTATTGGGGAGTAGATCTTGGTGGTAGTTAGGTTCCCAACCTGTTTCTACAATGCTCACCTGCGATGTCTGTCGAGGTTGGGAGAGAATAACATCCCAGAAAACAACTCATGTACAAAAACAAAGTTGCAATAATTCTTCATTTTTGGTTATCTAACACAAAGTAATGTTGAGTGGTTTTCAATGTTATAATTTAAGTTTAAAATGATCGTCATGGTTAATTCATACGTTTTGTAAAATGCATGCTATTGGATGGTTTCTAGGTTCTTGTTTTGAGATCTCTGTACTTGAATTCAGAAATAAACAAATGGTAAAAGAAAATTTGACAACTTGTTTTGAGTATATTTGGCTTATACCTGTGCATGGAATAAGTGTTTTTCTGCTTACTTCAGGACATTTGCCACTTTTCTACCATCCATATATTTCTTATTTTAAGAATTCTTATTCTTATTTCCAGAATCCTTATTTCAAGAATTATTATTCTTATTTAAGAATTCTTAATAAGTCTAATTATCTCACTGCACTGGCAGATTATTACACTTGTTTCAAGTCTGTATAAACTCAAATCACATATTTCTTTTCTTGTTATAAGATTAATGCTTTTTGCAGTGTATGTCAGTTCAATGTGCCGAACTCCTTATTCAACTATGCCAAGGTAAATACAGTTTTCCATTCTATGGCACCTTTAAGTAATTATTACATGATGGACTGAAATAGGTACATTGGAACTCTCTTCTGCTACTTGGCATTATTTCAGTGATTTGTCCAGCAGTCAGCTAGCTCCATTTTCCATGTGGGCATTAAGCAACGGGAGGCTCATCCCTGAGCCAGAATCATGTTACATGGCAGAGTTGATTAGGATTACCCTGTTCACCCCAAGGACCTACTCGCCTCTGCCTGCTTGCCACAGTCACGTATGCCTTTTTAATACCTCAAAACCGCTTCCCATTTCAGGGTTGATAAAGCTGTAGAACTGTTCCTCTCAGGAGCCACTGGAGTGTGCATGTGTGTAGTGCGTGGAGTGTTTTTCTTATCCATAAATGCTTAATGTCATTGGCAGAGGGCACAACTCTCCATTTCCTCTCCTACAGTATTAAAGTGTTGAAACATCTATGATTAAAATGTTGAAATGACTACATCATCATGTCCCCTGCATGCCACTCGTGTGCACACTGACTTGGGACAACCACTATAGCGGTACCATGGCAAGTGTTCACACACACCTTAAAATGGATTTCATGTTTGGCTCTGAAATGCGATGTGCAAATGCTACATATAAATGTGAATTTGTCCTATATTTGGAGATTGTGTGTATGAACTTGGGAATATTTATATCAGCCCCATTTACTCTAAAAGACTGTTTTAATATTACACACATGCCATGCTTTATAACACTGTCAGGCTGAGGGTCTTATCCATTAAAGTGAAGAGAATCAGACAGGTAGAAAACTGGAGAGAGGAGAATGACACGTAACACGCGCAATTTCACTCCAATAACTTCATGCGCCCACTCACACACACACACACACACACAACCCGTCATGCACACATGTGCTGACACACTTTCATGTTTCAGTCCTTCTCTGGTTTGCATGTCCTTGGGTTGCTGTCTTTGCATGGGCTTTTCACACTTCCTCATTCCCTTTCTGTTGGAAAAACAGATATGGTAGAGAGAGAGAGAGAGAGAGAGAGCAATCAGGCAGATAGTTATTCAGAGGCAGACAAGCAGAGTGGTAGTCAGAGACAGACTGTGTGGGTGTGGTGTCGGGTTTTTTTAATTGACCCTAACCAGTCATCTTCATTCAAACGTCTAACCAGAATCAATCCAGCTGAAGTGAAGGAAAGGTGAAATTCAACTGAAGACAGCGAGTGATCTTGAATTCCGGTGACGTGTTGGATGTTATAGCTTCAGACAGGAAGTCATTACTTCCTCACAATATAACTTATTAGTTTCTGTTTAGCAT
This sequence comes from Eleginops maclovinus, assembly GCF_036324505.1. Taxonomy (NCBI): domain Eukaryota; kingdom Metazoa; phylum Chordata; class Actinopteri; order Perciformes; family Eleginopidae; genus Eleginops; species Eleginops maclovinus. The sequence continues at coordinate 12,104,255 of NC_086357.1, forward strand.
GAATACAATCGATGACATAATGATATAAAGAGTGACTTTACACCAAAGCACCGTCTGACAATTTTGATGACCTGATGTTGTGCCTTAAACAGGCACTCTAGGGGGTCTTCATTTACTATTGGCTGAAATTACAGGGGCACACCACAGAATGATACTTTTCTTTGGTACCCTTCCAAAGCCTGTAAGAGAGTAAAATAGGTGGAACACATGTACTGTAACTGCATCATTTGCATGTGTTTCAACCAATGTGCATCACAAAATATAAAGAAAGTGTGAAACAAAATTGAAGTGTGTTCCTTTGCGCTACTTTTAAAGTGAACATTTTAATAAATAGACAGATGGATGACTGTTCATCATTACTGTCAATATTATTTAAAATGCCAAATATCTCAAATCACAATTATTGCCTGTGGGGGCTCCGTGTAATCACTGTTCATTGCTGATTATTCCTCTGATTGTTTTAGAATATTTAAAATGTAAAATATAACCCTTCTAATTCAGTTTTAGAAGCTTAGAAATCAAATCTTGGAAAACAATATTTAAAGGCTTGTACGAACCTGGTTCAAGTAAATCACTGTTTTGCCATTATATATAACATCAAAACTGGATTGTTTTAATCCATGTGTAACAGGATATTACAACAACAGTCTTCAGCACAGGAGAATGCTGCTGCAAGACGCACAAACATAATGAGAACCAAATAAAATATTCAATATTTGGTGGACATTAAAAAGTGAGAAAAAAAAGGCTAAGTGATTTTCTAAGGCCGGGCTGAGACTAAGGTGGATAGCAGTGAGATTAAAAGATTACTCCAGAGTAAGTGAAAGCAAAAGATAATTGAAATGGCATGCTGCCAAATACATCCCAACTCTGTGGTATATCAGGCAGTCTGAGAAATACAAGGTAGGCTATCAGATCAGTGGTTTGTTGACAGAATAGACACAGGTACTGTTTAATACTCTACCCCCCCCCCAACTTAATGCTAGGACTACAGATTTGGATTCAAACGGAAGACATATTTTTAATGAGATGCTTAAATGTCCTTTTAATGTGTGAAAGCTTTTAAAAAAACATCCCACCACGAAACAAAGACTGCAGACGTTCAGGCGTTTGAGCAGATGAACATAGAAGGGAAGAAAGTCTAGAAATACGAAAGTAAAAAAACGGTTAGTCATCATGAAGCTAATAACGGATGGTGAGTGCACAACACACATACACACACACGCACGCACGCATGCACACGCACACACACACACACACACACACACACACACACACACACACACACACACACACACACACACACACACACACACACACACACACACACACACACACACATACACAGGCTGAGACATCCAGAGCATCCTCTGTGTGCCAGGCTCTTCCTCCGGGGTGAGTAAGTGGTGCTTTTAAGTGCCGACATCAAAGCGGCCTGTATGGGTGTATAAATAGGCTTTAGGGCTGAAAAAGTTTTAGTTGTCATGAGTTTGATAACCAGTGGTTAGGCAAGGTCATGCATTGACTCAGTGACTTCTCCCTAACCCCTCTCTTTCTTTCTTTCTTTCTTTCTTTCTTTCTTTCTTTCTTTCTTTCTTTCTTTCACACACATATCATAAAAAACCCAACACATTTGAGAATATTCTAAATGTATGCGTACATAAGCCTGCAATATAGCAGATAGAGGTTAGGACATGCTCCAAATAGCCACAATAATACTGTCAAATAATTATCTTTTTGTCAGCATAGCTGGCACTGATGTCCAGCCAGGTAGTGGGTAGCAGGTGATTGGTTGTGATACATGTTAGAGTTGACCAAGGAGGTAAAATGAGGAGTGGGCAATGCATCGTGAGGGCCAGACTTTGGAGTACCACACATGGTACTTCAATCACATTCAGTGATTGAGCCAGTCTCTCTCACTGTGTGCATCATCATCCCAACTCTGGGTTTCTATAACACACTCTGATGTGACTATGCTCTCCACTATTTTTCTCTCTCTGTGACTCAATATGATGGAACTATGCTTTGATTGTCATTTACTGTGCAATGCATCTCAATTTGTACTACAGTACGCAAAACGGTTTAAATGACAAGCAAAAAACATGAAAGCTGGAGTGCTCAATTTTTATTTTTATTTTAACAGTGAATCAAATGACTATGTAGTGAAAAACGGTCTCAGATTTACAAAGCCACAGAGAGTACTCGCCCAATTTCATATCCTCTTTAGCTTATTGTTTACCATTTTATGCCGCTTTGCTTTGAAATTTAAATCAAAGAGGTCTCTATGTATCTGTCTGCATGCAGGAACGTTTCAGCAGGAACAAATAAGCCAGTTCCTAGCACATGCAGCCTTTAGATTTAAATAGAATACAGTGCAACATAAAGAAGAAGAATTGAATAAAATAGCATGATTTAACACAATCCTCTATTATAGGTTACATTTAAAAAAGGAAAATTACAGCTTTTCCTCAACTGTTCAATGCATGCTAGGGTATTTGAATCTTGAACCTATACATGTTAAAATACAAAGGTATCACAGATAATTACAAATAAAACCATTGTTTGAAGCTAAAATGTACATTGAAATGTCAACGTTTTAGAGAGTATTCTTTTTTCTCCCCTCCCAATAACAATACAGGCATACAAATCCTGTATATAAATAACTCCTCATATATATCCTCATACAGCTAATGTTCAATGTGGCTCCCATGCTCATTTATTGCAGCTGCAGTGAGAGAATCTGAACACAGTGTGGAAATTAAGAGTTTAAACCTGACGACTTTATCCAAGCAAAATGATAGGGATTTGTGACCACTGCTTCAGAGAATGCCAGTCAACTGTGAAAGCTTTGTTAGCGTGAGCTCACAGCTTGACCAATTACAGTGAAATTTAATGGGTTTAGCATCAGTGTCCATGTTTTGGCCACAACAGTGCAGGAAGCAGCTCCTCCAGGGGAGAAAAAGTTTGAAACCAATTAAATGAGGGAATTATCCCTCTTCCTACTCTCTCTCCATCCTTATGTCTTTCTTTTTCAATGTGACCAATAAGATCAAAAAGAAATCCCAGCAGCATCTTACGAAAGAAAGAAACAGAAACAGTAAAAGGAGAAAGATATATATATATATACTGCAAAAGAGAAAACAATGGCAAAGATAGTGTGTGTGTGAATACAAGAGGAACATTTCCAAAAGATAAAGGTTGGCTGCCATCCTGTAATTTTCCTCAATTCATTCACACGTATCTGTGCGAGATGGACAAAGTAAAGATAAAAGGCAACATGTGAACACTCTGATGCAGACATACAAATCCCAGGTAGAATGTGATTAGAAAGGAAAACAGGAGGAATAGCATTAGGCGTGTCTTTTTTTCCTTAATATGCAGTACAGCACAGAAACCATTTCTTTTCCTCTCCTACTGGCAGGGGATGATTCAGGACAGTTCTGCCAGCATTTCCCCCAGAAATGTGTTCTTGGCAAGGTGAGAATATCTGTGAAACGGCATTTAGGCATAGAAACTCTCCACTGAAAAACAATACCAATAATGAACTCCCCTGAAAAACCATTAAGACCATGTCAGAGTGAAACTTTCCACTAAAAGAAACTTCGATGACTCCTTTCAGACTGCTTTTTAGAGCACGTCAAACGGAAATGTTATCTTCTCTTCTCACCCAGGGCCCATCACACACGATCCTGAACAGCAGGAGCCCCAGTGGCAGCAGCCCCATCCTATCTGGGCCTGGGCATCACTACAGCGTGGCATCTCTTCGCACTGAGCAGAAGGGGAGATTACTCTGTGCTCACATCAAAGGAGGTTTGTCTAACTTGGGTCTGGCGTTGTGCTGGTAGAGCGAGTCCTTGGAGCAGCCTCACCATCCTTATCTCTCCCCCACAGACTCCTTCTGCTTTCTGCTGCAACACAAGTAGCTGCCGGTAACACTGACGCATGCAATCATGGCTCTGCACGGTCAAATGTGCACACAGACAAACACTGGTGCACATTATCTTGTACGGAAGCACACCCACAAACTCACATTCAAAAAGACACACACACAACATTGAGGCGGCTCTTTTTTCTTCCTCTGATATTAGTAGAATTTGTTCTGCTGAGTGAGTCTCAATCTTTCTCTCCCTCCTCCAGCTCCTGTTGAGAGCTGAACCTGGTTCAGTGAATATTTGAAACGGGAAAAATGATTCATCCCTGGATAGATGCTTTCAATAGGAACCCACTACTAATTTTGTGTTAAATATTTTACCACTAAAACCACAATTGAATATGCTTACATACATCACAACAACCTGTGTTTACCCTGAGTTGGAGTTACATGAGTTAAACCTGAATAGCAATTTGGAACAACTTAAACAAGGTAGAGTCTACTGATATGCTAACTGCCCTCTGAGGCTGTACAGTGATTTGAGCCAATTGCTAACATCAGCATGTTAAACTGTACTAGTTAGCGCTTTCAGAAAGTCTGAGGTCAACGGGGAAGTCATTAAAATTGAAGGTATTTGGTCGGTTGATCTGCATTGACAACAATAGATTTAAGGGCACAGAAAATGTGCCCCTGTATCTGCATCACATATGTTTAATAGCAAGTTTATACCTACTGTATATATGGGAAACTGTGGTCGGGGTAGTGTGCTTGCTTCCAATCAGAAGGCTATGGGTTTGATCCCGGCCCCTGCAGTCATCATGGTGATGTATCCCTGGGTAAGATACTCCAGATAGCATGTGTGAATGTATGTGCGAATATTAGCTTCCTTGAGCAGCTGGAACCTTGCATGGCAGCCCCTACTTTTGAAAAAGCACTTTAAGGAGTCATAAAGACTGGATAAAGTGTTATATACTGTAAATGCTCTCCATTTACTATACCTTTGGCGCCACTTGTAATAATCCATCATCTTCAGTTATAGAACATCTTTGCTCAAAGCATGACAAGATGGATATTTTGAGTGATCATGTGACATGTCAAAACAGGGGAAATGTCAGGACTCATCTTCAGGGAACTGAATGTGTGTACAAGATGTTATGTTCTATATAATAGATGCTAAGGTATTTTGTCAGACAAATGAAAACTGATGGTGATTCCTGAGGGAAAAAGGGGGGATTACCCAAATCATTACATTGTATCCTGCAGGGATAATAAATAACTGTTGCAAAAATCCATCTGGTTCCAGTCTCGAAAAGGGTATGGACTGACCAACCAACCAACATACCATACCTGTAGCCACGCTGCTAATATATCTCTGGTAAAAAATATATTTTTTATCTTCTTCATGTGTCCACAGACAAGATTGTTAACAATGTATGGCGTTCACAAAAAAGCTACATGAATGAAAAAGAAAGACAAAAAACCTAAAATGAAATATGTTGACACAAAGGTATAGATTGTTTGTTGCCTACTATTTACTCAACGGCATCACAGACATTAATTGGTCTTCTTTTGAACAAAGGAATCATCCGACTGCTCCAAAGGTGTGAACCCCACCCTTTATACAGATAAGAATCCAGTTCATCTGTTTGCTGCTTTGTATTACGGAAACAGTACAATAACAACTGATTCCCATTCATTCAAAATTCATCCATATATATGTTTTGCGTATACAACATAATATTTGGAGCTTAGATGTTTACCATTGCTTTTTAACTAAATACAGTCAGATAAGTCATATGAATTATGTTTTTTTTTTTGGGGGGGGGGCCTTTTTTTGTACAATACAGACTGAAAACACAAATATCGGAGGTGGAAGGATGTAATTCAGCAGCAAGTCTAATGCTCAAATTATTTAACTTGATATCAGAGAATCATTAACCCAGTTCTGTCTGGTGGACCAAAAATTCTACCAGATTTTCTACCAGTACAGCAGACCAGACTCACAGTGACCCCTTGTGGTTATATAATTATAGTGCAGCTACAACATAAGTGTGATTGCTTGGTCCAACACATAGTGTAAATGGGGATAATAGCATTAAACTAGTAGTTTATTTTTATTTTGTATACATAACACTTACATTTGTAAGGCTAAAATAACAAATAACAGTCCTCTGACATCAAATAAACTTTGTCCTTGGCATAATTTCAACATCTCTGTGCTGTAGTGATTCCAAAAGTCACTGCAGAGACCAAATGCAAACAAAAGAGAACAAACTTGACTTTAAACCGGCTCTGTATTTCAGCTCCTGTCTGGAGCCGCTGCCACCATGGACAAATCCATCTGCAAATTATTACTGCTATTATCCCTGCTATCTATTCACACTCTGTGTGTGTATGGCGAGAATTTTGAACTGTCGCCCATCCGACTTGCTCCAATCCCCTGTAATGACAAAGCAGTGGAGAAGCTGTCTCGTCTGGCTGTCACTTATATCAATGAGGATCGCACTGACGGCTACAAGTTTGCCCTCAACCGCATTGCAAATGTCCACCTGCACGCTCAGGTCAGTAAAGAGGCAAATACCCAGTGGGAGAAGCTGCCTGGTGTTGTTGTAATATTCTGTCAGTGGGTGATTTGTTCATGTTGAACAAAGGAAAAGGGGTGGAAAGGTTATTTCCCCTCATGTCGCTGAAAATACTAAACATCCGTGTGTAAAAACAAAGTCTCGTGTTGATAGATTTAACCAACCGTGGCCAATCTTCATGTCAGTGGGATCCTATTTGAGAAGATGTGTGTTTTGCTGTCACAAATGACTGTGCACAGTCAAAATTATAATCAGAAATCACCCTCTTACATTTAACAATGTGTCTACTCTCATTCTGGGGAAACGATAATGAAAATAAACTCTGCTTTAAATACTTATTGCAGACCACTGACAAACACTTGAAAAATAGCAGCAATTTAATTAGTGCACAACCATTACAGACTAAAAACAAAAACAAATATGTGTTGTTCGCTGTGAATGCAAGCCATCAGTTAATGTTGTTTATAATAAATGTTACTGTGAATGTGTAGATGTACAGAATTGTATATATTGAAATCGGAGTCCAGCCTCTTCATTTTCCAGAAAAAAGCCTTCAGGACTGAAGAAACAGTTAATAAAAGTCCAGGTCTTTTCAGTCCAGGAGCACTGGGACAAACTTTACATGACAGGCTTTATGAACTTCATGCTGTCAGCTGCTGAGGGCTATTGTGACCAGACTGCGGGATAAATCAGGTTTTAAGACGCTCACTTCAACTTCAGGACCTGAAAAGGCTGCCATTACAAGTGCTCAAATTGTTGTAATTTGTTTTTAATGCTAACGCTAAAAAGTCTAAAGTGTTATAGGGAATCACACACAGTGCCTCATAAATGGTTCCTTTAAAATATGAACACATGGAGGTACTTGACAGAAGTTTTATTATACATTTGAACCTCTGATATATACTTCAATATTTGCAAAACTTCTATTTATTTCATGAACAGAATTTGTGGGGTATATAACTCCATGTTTGGAAAATCTGAGCTCACAGCATTGTTTGTACATCCTCTCTTATTACCTGTGTTTGCATTGTGCCTGTCAGGGCCCAGCAGGCAATGTCTATTACCTGGACCTGGATGTCCTGGAGACCAAGTGTCACATAGGCAGCCCAAAACCATGGAAACGCTGTGACGTCAGACCATTCATGGAAACAGTACGACACAAACACACACACACACACACACACACACACACACACACACACACACACACACACACACACACACACACACACACACACACACACACACACACACACACACACACACACACACACTGTCCCTGTAACCCACTCTGTACAAAGAGCATTATAAATCTTGGTTGTGAACACATTCATTACTTTACTTTTGAATTTATGGTTTAGATTTGGATTCGAGCTTATTTTAACCCATATATTCTACATATTATTTTACAAATTCTTCGGCAGTGTAGCCCCTAATCCTAAAGACAGTTTGACTTGGATTGGTTTTGCTATGTCACATGAGGTCAAATCTGTTAAGTGGCATTAACTGGGACATTTTATATTCTATTTTCATTGTATTCCTCACAGCAAATCTCTGGCAACTGCAATACCACCATTCTGCACACACCAGAGGGATACTCCTATCTGTACAGCTACGACTGCACACTTGTCCCAGGTATGTTAAAACATTACTTTTTAGCATTATAAGGTTTTTGCAAATAATTTTATTTTTTATTTGTGCTAATAATATAGCTCTTATGACAGCTGATCAGAAGAAAAAAAGTATTTCTCAGTGAAAATATTCCCCTTTAAAGAGACATTTTGATAAACAGGTGTAACTAATAACATTAATAATGGCTTACTGGCACAAATAGATGGAACTGAGCCTTAATTAATATAATTAGCCACACCTGTGCATTTCCCACTATGACAAATCAAATTGTTGGCCATGGAAATGTTGATTAGTCTCACCCTAATGTCAATCGGAGATTCAATATTTATTTTTATATCTCCTTAAAAGGCTCGGAATAGCTTCACTTGTGAAGAGCTTAAATAGATTTGAAATTTTATGAGGAATCTTAAAGCTGTAAGTAATTCTTTCTTTAATTGCAAAATGAATTCAAACACCTGTGTTGGTGTACCATTAAGGGCTTTATCAAATTATAAACGAGAGAATGTTTCAAAAGATAATTTATTCAATAGTCAGCTTTTACTGAATATATCTAATCACTGCTTTTATTTAATGCCCACGCATGTCTGCCTATTATATTCCACTCATAATACCTTGTTAGTTGTAATTTCAGAGCAGATATAACTATTAAAGCTTTTTGTATTATCCTTTTCTGGGTGCCGTAGACCCCCCAGAGAAGCTCCAGCAGACCTGTCCCACCTGCCCCCTCCTGCTGCCTGTAGATAGCCCACAGGCTGTGGACGCTGCTCGGGCCACTCTGCAATCCTATAAGAGACAGTCCACAGTGGGTGCAGGGCTGGGAGTGAAGAAGATCACCCGAGCTTCAGCACAGGTACGCCTGCATGTACAGTTATAATCTTTGACTGGACAGACAAAGTTGATATCATTACACAACAATATGTTGAATATTACGTTTGTTGTGAATTGTAACATAAGGTAAATCTCTGTGTGTACATGGGCAGATGGAAAAGTGCACCTTTGAGCTTCTGTGTGCCTTTATTGCTCTACAAATAACATAATGATACAGGCTGAGGTTGCAGAGAATGACTTGAGGGACTTTAAACTTTACTGTCTGGGCGGCCTTTTGTTTGAGAAGAAAATATTAAACTTACTAGTTTACTCGGGTCAGAAAATGGCTCAATAGCCTCCCTTGGGTAAATGTTTCGGTGCTCTAAAACCAAAATGATGACATCTACTTAACATCAATCATAGCTCCCTCTGTATCTGCCTTTTTATGTGTTTATTTTTTAAATGTACCCTTTTCTGACCATATCACTTTTGTATTCAGGTTGTGCCAGTTAAAGCCAGCTTTGTGGAGTACATAGTCCAAGAGTGTCCAGAGGGAGTGACAGAAAGAGGCACCTGCCAGCGACTAACAATGGAGTCTGACACAGAGGTACTCAACACAGAGAGTGAAAAGAAGAGACTATCTCAG